>NW_028139073.1:0-406000 GCF_964270905.1 Leucopleurus acutus | reverse complement strand
ACCCGTCCCCTAATCCTAACCCGTACGCTCACACTAACCCACGCCCTCACACGTACGCTCCCTCTAAACCTTTGTCGTACCCTCACCTGGACCCTAAACTGTCCCCGTCCCCTAACCCTAACCCTAGCCCGAACCCTAACCCTAACCCTTCCCCGAAGCCTTCCCCTCACCCGTCCCCTAATCCTAACCCGTACGCTCACACTAACCCGCGCCCTCACACGTACGCTCCCCCTAAACCGTTGTCGTACCCTCACCTGGACCCTAAACCGTCCCCGTCCCCTAACCCTAACCCTAGGCCGAACCCTAATCCTATCCCTTCCCCGAAGCCTTCTCCTCACCCGTCCCCTAATCCTAACCCGTACACTCAAACTAACCCACGCCCTCACACGTACGCTCCCCCTAAACCGTTGTCGTACCCTGACGTGGACCCTAAACCGTCCCCGTCCCCTAAACCTAAACCTAGCCCGAACCCTAACCCTAACCTTTTCCCGAAGCCTTCCCCTCACCCGTCCCCTAATCCTAACCTGTACACTCACACAAACCCACGCCCTCACACGAACGCTGCCCCTAAAGCGTTGTCGTACCCTCACCTGGACCCTCAACCATCCCCTTCTCCTAACCCTAACCCTAGACTGAAACCTAAGCCTGACCCCTCCCCGAAGCCTGACCCAACACGTCCCCTAATCCTAACCCGTACGCTAACGCTAATCCGCTCCCTCACACGTATGCTAAACCTAAAGCGTTGTCGTACCCTCACCTGGACCCTAAACCGTCACCATCCCCTAAACCTAACCCTAGCCCGAACCCTAACCCTAACGATTCCCCGAAGCCTGACACTCACCTGTCCCCTAATCCTAATCCGTACGCTAACACTAACACGCGCCCTCACACGTACGCTCCATCTAAAGCGTTGTCGTACCCTCAACTGGACCCTAAACCGTCCCCGTCCCCTAACCCTAACCCTAGGCCGAACCCTAACCTTAACCCTTCCCCTAATCCTGACCCTCACCCATCCCCTAATCCTAACCCGTACGCTAACACTAACCCGCGCTCTCACACGTACGCTCCCCCTAAAGCGTTCTCGTAAACTCACATGAACCCTAAACCGTCCCGGTCCCCTAACCTTAACCCTAGCCTGATCCCTAACCCTAACCCTTCCCCGAAGCCTGACCCTCACCCGTCCCCTAATCCTAACCTGTACGCTAACACTGACATGCGCCCTCACAAGTACGCTACCCCTAAAGCGTTGTCATACCCTAACCTGGACCCTCAACCGTCCCAGTCCCCGTCCCCTAACCCTAGCGCGAACCCTAACCCTAACACTTCCCCGAATCCTGACCCTCACCCGTCCCCTAATCCTAACCCGTACGCTAACACTAACCCGCGCCCTCACACGTACGCTCGCCCTAAAGCGTTGTCGTACCCTCACCTGGACCCTAAACCGTCCCGGTCCCCTAACCCTAAACCTAGCCCGATCCCTAACCCTAACCCTTCCCCGAAGCCTGACCCTCACCCGTCCCCTAATCCTCACAAGTACGCTAACACTGACCCACGCTCTCACAACTACGCTACCCCTAAAGCGTTGTCATACCCTCACCTGGACCCTCAACCGACCCCGTCCCCTAACCCTAAACCTAGGACGAACCCTAACCCTAACCCTTCCCTGAAGCCTTCCCCTCATCCGTCCCCTAATCCTAACCGATACGCTAACACTAACCCTCACGCTCACACGTACGCTCCCCCTAAACCGTTGTCGTACCCTCACCTTGACCCTAAACCGTCCCCTTCCCCTAACACTAACCCTAGCCCGAACCCTAACCCTAACATTTCCCCGAAGCCTTCCCCTCACCCGTCCCCTAATCCTAACCCGTACACTCACACTAACCCGGGTCCTCACACGTACGCTCCCCATAAACCGTTGTCGTACCCTCACCTGGACCCTAAACCGTCCCCGTCCCTTAAACCTAACACTTCCCCGAAGCCTTCCCCTCACCCGTCCCCGAATCCTAATCCGTACGCTCACACTAACCCGCGCCCTCACACGTACACTCCCCCTAAACCGTTGTCGTACCCTCACCTTTACCCTAAACCGTCCCCATCCCCTAACCCTTACCCTAGCCCGAACCCTAACCCTAACCCTTCCCCGAAGCCTTCCCCTCACCCGTCCTCTAATCCTAACCCGTACGCTCAAACTAACCCAGGCCCTCACACGTACGCTCCCCCAAAAGCATTATCGTACCCTCACCTGGACCCTAAACCATCCCCTTCCCATAACCCTAACCCTAGACCGAAACCTAAGCCTAAACCTTCCCCGAAGCCTGACCCAACACGTCCCCTAATCCTAACCCGTACGCTAACACTAACCCGCGCTCTCACACGTATGCTCCCCCTAAAGCGTTGTCGTAAGCTCACATGAACCCTAAACCGTCCCGGTCCCCTAACCTTAACCCTAGCCCGATCCCTAACCCTAACCCTTCCCTGAAGCCTGACCCTCACCCGTCCCCTAATCCTAACCTGTACGCTAACACTGACATGCGCCCTCACAAGTACGCTACACCTAGAGCGTTTTCATACCCTAACCTGGACCCTCAACCGTCCCAGTCCCCGTCCACTAACCCTAGCCCGAACCCTAACCCTAACACTTCACCGAAGCCTGACCCTCACCCGTCCCCTAATCCTAACCCGTACGCTCACACTAACCCGCGCCCTCACATGTACGCTCCCCCTAAACCGTTGTCGTACCCTCACCTGGACCCTAAACCGTCCACGTCCCCTAACCCTAACCCTAGCCCGCACCCTAACCCTAACCCTTCCCAAAAGCCTTCCCCTCTCCCGTCCCCTAATCCTAACCTGTACGCTCACACTAACCCGCGCCCTCACACGTACGCTCCCCCTAAACCGTTGTCGTACCCTCACCTGGACCCTAAACCGTCCCCATCCCCTAACCCTAACCTTAGCCCGAACCCTAGCCCTAACCCTTCCCCGAAGCCTTCCCCTCACCCGTCCCCTAATCCTAACCCGTACGCTCAAACTAAAACATGCCCTCACACGTACGATCCCCCTAAACCGTTGTCGTACCCTCACCTGGACCCTAAACCGTCCCCGTCCCCTAACCCTAACCCTAGCCTGAACCCTAACCCTAACCATTTCCCGAAGCCTTCCCCTCACACGTCCCCTAATCCTAACCCGTACGCTCACACTAACCCGCGCCCTCACACGTACCCTCTCCCTAAAGCGTTGTCGTACATTCACCTGGACCCTAAACCGTCCCCATCCCCTAACCCTAACCGTAGCCCGAACCCTAACCCTAACCCTTCCCCGAAGCCTTCCCCTCACCCATCCCCTAATCCTAACCCGTACGCTCACACTAACCCGCGCCCTCACACTTGCGCTCCCCCTTAACCGTTGTCGTACCCTCACCTGGACCCTAAACCGTACCCGTCCCCTAACCCTAACCCTAGCCCGAACCCTAACCCTAACCCTTCCCCGAAGCCTTCCCCTCACCCGTCCCCTAATCCTAACCAGTACGCTCACACTAACCCGCGCCCTCACACGTACGCTCCCCCTAAACCGTTGTCGTACCCTCACCTGGACACTAAACCGTCCCCTAACCCTAACCCTAACCCTAGCCCGAACCCTAACCCTAACCCTTCCCCGAAGCCTTCCCCTCACCCGTCCCCTAATCCTAACCCGTACGCTCACACTAACCCGCGCCCTCACATGTACACTCCCCCTAAACCGTTGTCGTACCCTCACCTGGACACTAAACCGTCCCCGTCCCCTAACCCTAACCCTAGCCGGAACCCTAAACCTAACCCTTCCCCGAAGACTTCCCCTCACCCGTCCCCTAATCCTAACCCGTACTCTCACACTAACCCACGCCCTCACACGTACGCTCCCCCTAAACCGTTGTCGTACCCTCACCTGGACCCTAAACCGTACCCATCCCCGTCCCCTAACCCTAGCCCAAACCCTAACCCTTCCCTGAAGTCTTCCCCTCACCCGTCCCCCAATCCTAACCCATACGCTCACACTAACCCTCACGCTCACACGTACGCTCCCCCTACACCGTTGTCGAACCCTCACCTGGACCCTAAACCGTCCCCGTCCCCTAACCCTAATCCTAGCCCGAACCCTAACCCTAACACTTCCCCGAAGACTTCCCCTCACCCGTCCCCTAATCCTAACCCGTACGCTCACACTAACCCGCGCCCTCACACTTACACTCCCCCTAAACCTTTGTCGTACCCTCAACTGGACCCTAAACCGTCCCCGTCCCCTAACCCTAACCCTAGCCCGAACCCTAACCCTAACCCTTCCCCGAAGCCTTCCCCTCACCCGTTCCATAATCCTAACCCGTACGCTCACACTAACCCGCGCCCTCACACGTACGCTCCTCCTAAACCGTTGTCGTACCCTCACCTGGACCCTAAACCGTCCCCATCCCCTAACCCTAAACCTAGACCGAAACCTAAGCCTAATATTTCCCCGAAGCCTGAACCAACACGTCCCCTAATGCGAACCCGTACGCTCACGCTAATCCACGCCCTCACACTTACGCTACACCTAAAGCGTTGTTGTACACTCAGCTGGACACTAAACCGTCCCCATACCCTAAACCTAACCCTAGCCCGAACCCTAACCCTAACACTTCCCTGAATCCTGACCCTCACCCGTCCCCTAATCTTAACACGTACGCTAACGCTAACCCGCCCCCTAACACGTTCCCTCCCCCTAAAGCTTTGTCGTACCCTCACCTGGACCCTAAACCATCCCCGTCCCCTAACCCTAACCCTAGACCGAACCCTAACCCTAACCCTTCCCGAAGCCTGAACCTAACCCGTCCCCTAATCCTAACCCGCACGCTAACGCTAACCCGCGCCCTCACACGTACGCTCCCCCTAAAGTGTTGTCGTACCCTCAGCTGTACCCTAAACCGTCCCCGTCTCCTAACTCTAACCCTACCGCGAACCCTAACCCTAACCCTTCCCCGAAGCCTGACTCTCACCCGTCGCCTAATCCTAACCTGTACGCTCTCGCTAACCCGCGCCCTCACACGTACGCTCCCCCTAAAGAATTGTCGTACCCTCACCTGGACCCCAAACCATCCCCGTCCCCGTCATCTAACCCTAGCCCGAAACCTAACCCTAACCCTTCCCCGAAGCCTTCCCCTCACCTGTCCCCTAATCCTAACCCGTACGCTCACACTAACCCACGCCCTCACATGTAGGCTCCCCCTAAACCATTGTCGTACCCTCACCTGGACCCGAAACCGTACCCGTCCCCTAACCCTAACCCTAGCCCGTACCCTAACCCTTCCCTGAAGCCTTCCCCTCACCCTTCCCCTAATCCTAACCCATACGCTCACACTAACCCACGTCTTCACACGTACGCTCCCCCTAAACCTTTGTCGTACCCTCACCTTGACCCTAAACCGTCCCCGTCCCCTAACCCTAACCCTAGCCCGAACCCTAACCCTAACCCTTCCCCGAAGCCTTCCCCTCACCCGTCCCCTAAACGTAACCCGTACGCTCACACTAACCCGTGCCGTCACACGTACGCTCCCCCTAAACCGTTGTCGTATCCTCATCTGGACCGTAAACCGTCCCCGTCCCTTAACCGTAAACCTTCCCCGAAGCCTTCCCCTCACCCGTCCCCTAATCCTAACCCGTACAATCACACTAACCCGCGCCCTCACACGTACGCTCCCCCTAAACCGTTGTCGTACCCTCACCTGGACCTTAAAACGTCCCCATCCCCGTCACCTAACCCTAGCCCGGACCCTAACCCTAAACCTTCCCCAAAGCCTTCCCCTCACCTGTCCCCTAATCCTAACCCGTACGCTCACATTAACCAGCGCCCTCACACGTATGCTCCCCCTAAACCGTTGTCGTACCCTCACCTGGACCCTAAAGCGTCCCTGTCCCCTAACCCTAACCCTAGCCTGAACCCTAACCCTTCCCTGAAGCCTTCCCCTCATCCGTCCCCTAATCCTAACCGATACGCTCACACTAACCCTCACACTCACACGTACGCTCCCCGTAAACCGTTGTTGTAACCTCACCTGGACCCTAAACCGTCCCCGTCCCCTAACCCTAATCCTAGCCCGAACCCTAACCGTAACCCTTCCCCAAGCCTTCCCCTCACCCGTCCCCTGATCCTAACCCGTTCGCTCACACTAACCCGCACCCTCACACGTACGCTCCCCCTAAACCGTTGTCGTACCCTCACCTGGACCCTAAACCGTCCCTGTCCCCTAACCCTAACCCTACCCGAACCCTAACCCTAACCCTTCCCCGAAGCCTTCCACTCACCCGTCCCCTAATCCTAAACTGTACGCTCACACTAACCCGCGCCCGCACACGTACGCTCCCCCTAAACCTTTGCCGTACCCTCACCTGGACCCTAAACCGTCCCCTTCCCCTAACCCTAACCCTAGCCCGAACCCTAACCCTAAACCTTCCCCGAAGCCTTCCCCTCACCCGTCCCCTAATCCTAACCCGTACGCTCACACTAACCCACGCCCTCACACGTACGCTCCCCCTCAACCGTTGTCGTACCGTCACCTGGACCCTAAACCATCCCCGTCCCCTAACCCTAACCCTAGCCCGAACCCTAACCCTAACACTTCCCCGAAGCCTGACCCTCATCAGTCCCATAATCCTAACCCGTACGCTGACACTAACACGCGCCCTCACACGTATGCTCCCCCTAAAGCTTTGTCGTACACTCACGTGGACCCTTATCCGTCCTCGCCCCCTAACCCTAACCCTAGCCCAAACCATAACCCTAAACCTTCCCCGAAGCCTGAACCTCACCCGTGCCCTAATCCTAACCCGTACGCTAACAATAACCCGCGCCCTCACACGTACGCTCCCCCTAAAGTGTTGTCGTACACTCACCTGGACCCTAAATCGTCCCCGTCCACTAACCCTAACCCTAGCCCGAACCCTAATGCTAAACCTTCCCCGAGCCTGACCCTCACCCGTCCCCTAATCCTAACCCATACTCTAACACTAACCGGCGCCCTCACACATACCCTCCCCATAAAGCGTTGTCATACCCTCACCTGGACCCTAAACCGTCCCCGTCCCCTAACCCTAACCCTAGGCCGAACCATAACCCTAGCCCTTCCTCGAAGCCTGACCCTCACCCGTCCCCTTATCCTAACCCGTACGCTAACGCTAACCCGCGCCCTCACATGTACGCTCCCCCTAAAGCGTTCTCGTATCCTCACGTGGACCCTTAACCGTCCCCGTCCCCTAACCCTAACCCTAGCCCGAACCCTAACCCTAACAATTCCCCGAAGCCTGAACCTCACCCATTCCCTAATCCTAACCCGTACGCTAACGCTAACCCGCGCCCTCACATGTACGCTCCCCCTAAAGCGTTCTCGTATCCTCACCTGGACCCTAAACCGTCCCCGTCCCCTAACCCTAACCCTAGCCCGAACCCTAACCCTCACCCTTCCCCGAAGCCTTCCCCTCACCCGTCCCCTAATCCTAACCCGTACGCTCAAACTAACCCATGCCCTCACACGTACGCTCCCCCTAAACCGTTGTCATACACTCACCTGGACCCTAAACCGTCCCCGTCCCCTAACCCTAACCCTAGCCCGAACCCTAACACTAACACTTTCCCGAAGCCTTCCCCTCACCCGTCCCCCAATCGTAACCCCTACGCTCACACTAACCCACGCCCTCACACGTACGCTCCCCCTTAACCGTTGTCGTACCGTCAGCTGGACCCTAAACCATCCCCGTCCCCTAACCCTAACCCTAGACCGAAATCTAAGCCTAACACTTCCCCGAAGCCTGACCCAACACGTCCCCTAATCCTAACCCGTACGCTAACGCTAATCAGCGCCCTCACACGTATGCTAAACATAAAGCGTTGTCGTTCCCTCACCTGGACCCTAAACCGTCACCTTCCCCTAAACCTAACCCTAGCCTGAACCCTAACCCTAACGAATCTCCGAAGCCTTCGCCTCACCCGTCCCCTAATCCTAACCCGTACGCTCACATTAACCTGCGTCCTCACACGTACGCTCCCCCTAAACCGTTGTCGTACCCTCATCTGGACCGTAAACCGTCCCCGTCCCTTAACCCTAACCCTTCCCCGAAGCCTTCCCCTCACCCGTACCCTAATCCTAACCCGTTCGCTCACACTAACCCGCGCCCTCACACGTACGCTCCCTCTAAACCTTTGTCGTACCCTCACCTGGACCCTAAACCGTCCCCGTCCCCTAACCCTAACCCTAGCCCGAACCCTAACCCTACCCTTTCCCCGAAGCCTTCCCCTCACCCGTCCCCTAATCCTAACCCGTACGCTCACACTAACCCGCGCCCTCACACGTACGCTCCCCCTAAACCGTTGTCGTACCCTCTCCTGGACCCTAAACCGTCCCCATCCCCTAACCCTAACCCTAGGCCGAACCCTAATCCTAACACTTCCCCGAAGCCTTCCCCTCACCCGTCCCCTAATCCTAACCCGTACGCTCAAACTAACCCATGCCCTCACACGTACACTCCCCCTAAACCGTTGTCGTACGCTGACGTGGACCCTAAACCGTCCCCGTCCCCTAAACCTAAACCTAGCCCGAACCCTAACCCTAACCTTTTCCCGAAGCCTTCCCCTCACCCGTCACCTAATCCTAACCTGTACACTCACACTAACCCGCGCCCTCTCACGTACGCTCCCCCTAAACCATTGTCGTACCCTCACCTGGACCCTAAACCGTCCCCGTCCCCTAACCCTAACCCTAGCCCTAACCCTAACCCTAACACTTCCCCGAAGCCTGACCCAACACGTCCCCTAATCCTAACCCGTACGCTAACGCTAATCCACTCCCTCACACGTATGCTAAACCTAAAGCGTTGTCGTTCCCTCACCTGGACCCTAAAAAGTCACCATCCCCTAAACCTAACCCTAGCCCGAACCCTAACCCTAACGATTCCCCGAAGCCTGACACTCACCTGTCCCCTAATCTTAATCCGTACGCTAACACTAACATGCGCCCTCACACGTACGCTCCATCTAAAGCGTTGTCGTACCCTCACCTGGACCCTAAACCGTCCCCGTCCCCTAACCCTAACCCTAGGCCGAACCCTAACCTTAACCCTTCCCCGAATCCTGACCCTCACGCGTCCCCAAATCCTAACCCGTATGCTAACACTAACCAGCGCTCTCACACTTACGCTCCCCTTAAAGCGTTGTCGTAAACTCACATGAACCCTGAACCGTCCCGGTCCCCTAACCTTAACCCTAGCCTGATCCCTAAACCTAACCCTTCCCCGAAGCCTGACATTCACCCGTCCCCTAATCCTAACCTGTACGCTAACACTGACATGCGCCCTCACAAGTACGCTACCCCTAAAGCGTTGTCATACCCTAACCTGGACCCTCAACCGTCCCAGTCCCCGTCCCCTAACCCTAGCCCGAACACTAACCCTAACACTTCCCCGAATCCTGACCCTCACCCGTCCCCTAATCCTCACCCGTACGCTAACACTAACCCGCGCCCTCACACGTACACTCCCCCTAAAGCGTTGTCGTACCCTCACCTGGACCCTAAACCGTCCCCGTCCCCTAACCCTAACCTTAGCCCGAACCCTAACCCTAACCCTTCCCCGAAGCCTGACCCTCACCCGTACCCTAATCCTAACCCGTACGCAAACGCTAACCCACGCCCTCACACGTACGCTCCCCCTAAAGCGTTGTCGTACCCTCGCCTGTACCCAAACCGTCCCCATCCCCTAACCTTAACCCTAGCCTCTCCCTAACCCTAACACTTCCCCGAAGCCTGACCCTCATCAGTCCCATAATCCTAACCCGTACGCTGACACTAACACGCGCCCTCACACGTATGCTCCCCCTAAAGCTTTGTCGTACCCTCACGTGGACCCTAAACCGTCCTCGCCCCCTAACCCTAACCCTAGCCCAAACCCTAACCCTAAACCTTCCCCGAAGCCTGAACCTCACCCGTGCCCTAATCCTAACCCGTACGCTAATAATAACCCACGCCCTCACACGTACGCTCCCCCTAAAGTGCTGTCGTACACTCACCTGGACCCTAAATTGTCCCCATCCACTAACCCTAACCCTAGCCCACACCCTAATGCTAAACCTTCCCCGAGCCTGACCCTCACCCGTCCCCTAATCCTAACTCATACGCTAACACTAACCCGCGCTCTCACTCATACGTTACCATAAAGCGTTGTCGTCCCCTCACCTGGACCCTAAACCATCCCCGTCCCCTATCACTAACCCTAGCCCGAACCCTAAACCGAACACTTCCCTGAAGCCTGGCCCTCACCCGTCCCCTTATCCTTACTCGTACGCTAACACTAACCGGCGCCCTCACCCATACCCTCCCCATAAAGCGTTGTCATACCCTCACCTGGACCCTAAACCGTCCCCGTCCCCTAACCCTAACCCTAGGCCGAACCATAACCTTAGCCCTTCCTCGAAGCCTGACCCTCACCCGTCCCCTAATCCTAACCCGTACGCTAACGCTAACCCGCGCCCTCACATGTACGCTCCCCCTAATGCGTTCTCGTACCCTCACGTGGACCCTAAACCGTCCCCGTCCCCTAACCCTAACCCTAGCCCGAACCCTAAGCCTAACAATTCCCCGAAGCCTGAACCTCACCCATGCCCTAATCCTAACCCGTACGCTAACACTAACCCGCGCCGTCACAAGTACGCTCCCCCTAAAGCGTTGTCATACCCTCACCTGGACTCTCAACCGTCCCCGTCCCCTAAGCCTATCCCTAGCCCGAACCCTAACCCTAACCCTTCCACGAAGCCTGACCCTCACCCGTCCCCTAATCCTAACTCGTACGCTAAGACTCACCCGCGCCCTCACACGTACGCTCCCCCTAAAGCGTTGTCGTACCCTCACCTGGACCCTAAACCGTCCCCGTCCCCTAACCCTAACCCTAGACTGAACCCTAACCCTAAACCTTTCCTGAAGACTGACCCTCACCCGTCCCCTAATCTTAACCCGTACGCTCACACTAACCTGCACGCTCACACGTACGCTCCGCCTCAAGCGTTGTCGTACCCTCACCTGGATCCTAAACCGTCCCCGTCCCCTAACCCTAACCCTAGCCCGAACCCTAACCCTAACCCTTCCCCAAGCCTTCCCCTCACCCGTCCCCTAATCCTAAACCATACGCTCACACTAACCCGCGCCCTCACACGTACGCTCCCCCTAAACCGTTTTCGTACCCTCACCTGGACCCTAAACCGTCCCCGTCCCCTAACCCTAACCCTAGCCCCAAACCTAACCCTAACCCTTCCCCGAATCCTTCCCCTCACCCGTCCCCTAATCCTAACCCGTACGCTCACACTAACCCGTGTCCTCACACGTACGCTCCCCCTAAACCGTTGTCGTACCCTGACGTGGACCCTAAACCGTCCCCGTCCCCTAAACTTAAACCTAGCCTGAACCCTAACCCTAACCCTTTCCCGAAGCCTTCCCCTCACCCGTCCCCTAATCCTAACCCGTACGCTCACACTAACCCGCGCCCTCTCACGTACGCTCCCCCGAAACCGTTGTCGTACCCTCACCTGGACCCTAAACCGTCCCCGTCCCCTAACCCTAACCCTAGCCCGAACCCTAACCCTAACACTTCCCCGAAGCCTTCCCCTCACCCGTCCCATAATCGTAAGCCGTACGCTCAAACTAACCCACGCCCTCACACGTACGCTGCCCCTAAAGCGTTGTCGTACCCTCACCTGGACCCTCAACCATCCCCTTCTCCTAACCCTAACCCTAGAGCGAAACCTAAGCCTGACCCTTCCCCGAAGCCTGACCCAACACGTCCCCTAATCCTAACCCGTACGCTAACGCTAATCCGCTCCCTCACACGTATGCTAAACCTAAAGCGTTGTCGTACCCTCACCTGGACCCTAAACCGTCACCATCCCCTAAACCTAACCCTAGCCCGAACCCTAACCCTAACGATTCCCCGAAGCCTGACACCCACCTGTCCCCTAATCCTAATCCGTACGCTAACACTAACACGCGCCCTCACACGTACGCTCCATCTAAAGCGTTGTCGTACCCTCACCTGGACCCTAAACCGTCCCCGTCCCCTAACCCTAACCCTAGGACGAACCCTAACCTTAACCCTTCCCCGAAACCTGACCCTCACCCGTCCCCTAATCCTAACCCGTACGCTAACACTAACCCACGCTCTCACACGTACGCTCCCCCTAAAGCGTTCTCGTAACCTCACAAGAACCCTAAACCGTCCCGGTCCCCTAACCTTAACCCTAGCCTGATCCCTAACCCTAACCCTTCCCCGAAGCCTGACCCTCACCCGTCCCCTAATCCTAACCTGTACGCTAACACTGACATGCGCCCTCACAAGTACGCTACCCCTAAAGCGTTGCCATACCCTAACCTGGACCCTCAACCGTCCCAGTCCCCGTCCCCTAACCCTAGCCCGAACCCTAACCCTAACACTTCCCCGAATCCTGACCCTCACCCATCCCCTAATCCTAACCCGTACACTAACACTAACCCGCGCCCTCACACGTACGCTCCCCCTAAAGCGTTGTCGTACCCTCACCTGGACCCTAAACCGTCCCCGTCCCCTAACCCTAACCTTAGCCCGAACCCTAACCCTAACCCTTCCCCGAAGCCTGACCCTCACCCGTACCCTAAACCTATCACGTACGCTAACACTAACCCACGCCCTCACACGTACGCTCCCCCTAAAGCGTTGTCGTACCCTCAACTGGACCCTAAACCGTTCCCGTCCCCTAGCCCTAACCCTAGCCCAACCCTAAATCTTAAACTTCCGCGAAGCCTGACCCTCACCGTCCCCTAATCCTAACCCGTACGCAAACGCTAACCCACGCCCTCACACGTACGCTCCCCCTAAAGCGTTGTCGTACCCTCACCTGTACCCTAAACCGTCCCCATCCCCTAAACCTAACCCTAGCCTGTCCCTAACCCTAACACTTCCCCGAAGCCTGACCCTCACCAGTCCCCTAATCCTAACCCGTACGCTGACACTAACAGGCGCCCTCACACGTATGCTCCCCCTAAAGCTTTGTCGTACCCTCACGTGGACCCTAAACCGTCCCCGTCCCCTAACCCTAACCCTAGCCCAAACCCTAACCCTAACCCTTCCCCGAAGCCTGACCCTCACCCGTCCCCTAATCCTAACCTGTACGCTAATGCTAACCCGTGCCCTCACACGTACGCTCCCCCTAAAGCGATGTCGTACACTCATCTGGACGCTAAACCGTCCCGGTCCCCTAACCCTAAACCTAGCCCGATCCCTAACCCTAACCCTTCCCCGAAGCCTGACCCTCACCCGTCCCCTAATCCTCACAAGTACGCTAACACTGACCCGCGCTCTCACAACTACGCTACCCCTAAAGCGTTGTCATACCCTCACCTGGACCCTCAACCGTCCGCGTCCCCTAACCCTAACCCTAAGCCGAACCCTAACCCTAACCCTTCCACGAAGCCTGACCCTCACCCGTCCCCTAATCCTAACCCGTACGCTAACACTCACCCACGCCCACACACGTACGCTCCCCCTAAAGCGTTGTCGTACCCTCACCTGGACCCTAAACCGTCCCCGTCCCCTAACCCTAACCCTAGACTGAACCCTAACCCTAAACCTTCCCTGAATCCTGACCCTCACCCGTCCCCTAATCCTAACCCGTACGCTCACGCTAACCCACGCGCTCACACGTACGCTCCCCCTAAAGCGTTCTCGTACCCTCACCTGGACACTAAACAGTCCCCGTCCCCTAACTCTAACCCTAGCCCGAACCCTAACCCTAACGATTCCCCGAAGCCTGACACTCACCCGTCACCAAATCCTAATCCGTATGCTAACACTAACACGCGCCCTCACACGTACGCTCCATCTAAAGCGTTGTCGTACCCTCACCAGGACCCTAAACCGTTCCCGTCCCCTAGCCCTAACCCTAGCCAAAACCCTAAATCTTAAACTTCCGCGAAGCCTGACCCTCACCGTCCCCTAATCCTAACCCGTACGCAAACGCTAACCCACGCCCTCACACGTACGCTCCCCCTAAAGCGTTGTCGTACCCTCAACTGTACCCTAAACCGTCCCCATCCCCTAAACCTAACCCTAGCCTGTCCCTGACCCTAACACTTCCCCGAAGCCTGACCCTCACCAGTCCCCTAATCCTAACCCATACGCTGACACTAACACGCGCCCTCACACGTATGCTCCCCCTAAAGCTTTGTCGTACCCTCACGTGGACCCTAAACCGTCCCCGTCCCCTAACCCTAACCCTAGCCCAAACCCTAACCCTAACCCTTCCCCGAAGCCTGACCCTCACCCGTCCCCTAATCCTCACAAGTACGCTAACACTGACCCGCGCTCTCACAACTACGCTACCCCTAAAGCGTTGTCATACCCTCACCTGGACCCTCAACCGTCCCCGTCCCCTAACCCTAACACTAGACTGAACCCTAACCCTAAACCTTCCCTGAATCCTGACCCTCACCCGTCCCCTAATCCTAACCCGTACGCTCACACTAACCCGCGCCCTCACACGTACGTTTCCCCTACAGCGTTGTCGTACCCTCACCTGGACCCTAAACCGTCCCCGTCCCCTAACCCTAACCCTAGCCCCAACCCTAACCCTAACCCTTCCCCGAAGCCTGACCCTCACCCGTACCCTAATCCTATCACGTACGCTAACACTAACCCAGGCCCTCACACCTACGCTCCCCCTAAAGCGTTGTCGTACCCTCACCTCGACCCTAAACCGTTCGCGTCCCCTAACCCTAACCCTAGCCCGAACCCTAACCCTTACCCTTCCCCGAAGCCTGACCCTCACCCGTCCCCTAATCCTAAAGCGTATGCAAACGCTAACCCATGCCCTCACACATACGCTCCCCCTAAAGCGTTTTCGTACCCTCACCTGGACCCTAAACCGTCCCTGACCCCTAAGCCTAACCCTAGACCGAACCCTAACCCTAAACCTTCCCCGAAACCTGACCCTCACCCGTCCCCTAATCCTAACCCGTACGCTAACGCTAACCCGCGCCCTCACACGTACGCTCCCCCTAAAGCGTTGTCATATCCTCACCTGGACCCTAAACCGTCCCCGTCCCCTAACCCTAACCCTACCCCGAACCCTAACCCTAACCCTTCCCAGAAACCTGACACTCACCCGTCCCCTAATCCTAACCCGTACGCTAACACTAACCCGCGCCCTCACACGTACGCTCCCCCTAATGCGTGGTTGTACCCTCACCTGGACCCTAAACCGTCCCCGTCACCTAAACCTAAACCTAGCCTGAACCCTAACCCTAACCCTACCCCGAAGCCTGACCCTCACCCGTCCACTAATCCTAACACGTACGCTCACGCTAACCCACGCGCTCACACGTACGCTCCCCCTAAAGCGTTGTCATACATTCACCTGGACCCTAAACCGTCCCTGTCCCCTAACCCTAACCCTAGCCCAAACCCTAACCCTAACTATTCCCCGAAGCCAGACCCCTACCCGTCCCCTAATCCTAACCCGTACGCTAACGCTAACTTACGCCCTCACACGTACGCTCCCCCTAAAGCGTTGTCGTACCCTCACCTGGACACTAAACAGTCCCCGTCCCCTAACTCTAACCCTAGCCCGAACCCTAACCCTAACGATTCCCCGAAGCCTGACACTCACCCGTCCCCAAATCCTAATCCGTATGCTAACACTAACACGCGCCCTCACACGTACGCTCCATCTAAGGCGTTGTCGTACCCTCACCTCGACCTTAAACCGTCCCGGTCCCCTAACCCTAACCCTAGCCCGAACCCTAACCCTAACCCTTCCCCGAAGCCTGACCCTCACCCGTACCCTAATCCTATCACTTACGCTAACACTAACCCAGGCCCTCACACCTACGCTCCCCCTAAAGCGTTGTCGTACCCTCACCTGGACCCTAACCCGTTCGCGTCCCCTAACCCTAACCCTAGCCCGAACCCTAACACTTACCCTTCCCCGAAGCCTGACCCTCACCCGTCCCCTAATCCTAACCCGTACGCAAACGCTAACCCATGCCCTCACACATACGCTCCCCCTAAAGCGTTGTCGTACCTTCACCTGGACCCTAAACCGTCCCCGACCCCTAAGCCTAACCCTAGACCGAACCCTAACCCTAAACCTTCCCCGAAACCTGACCCTCACCCGTCCCCTAATCCTAACCCGTACGCTAACGCTAACCCGCGCCCTCACACGTACGCTCCCCCTAAAGCGTTGTCGTACCCTCACCTGGACCCTAAACCGTCCCCGTCCCTTAACCCTAACCCTACCCCGAACCCTAACCCTAACCCTTCCCAGAAACCTGACCCTCACCCGTCCTCTAATCCTAACCTGTACGCTAACACTAACCCGCGCCCTCACACGTACGCTCCCCCTAAAGTGTGGTTGTACCCTCACCTGAACCCTAAACCGTCCCCGTCCCCTAAACCTAAACCTAGCCCGAACCCTAACCCTAACCCTACCCCAAAGCCTGACCCTCACCCGTCCCCTAATCCTAACCTGTACGCTAACACTGACATGCGCCCTCACAAGTAGGCTACCCCTAAAGCGTTGTCATACCCTAACCTGGACCCTCAACCGTCCCAGTCCCCGTCCCCTAACCCTAGCCCAAACCCTAACCCTAAACCTTCGCCGAAGCCTGACCCTCACCCGTCCCCTAATCCTAACCCGTACGCTCACACTAACCTGCGCCCTAACACGTACGCTCCCCCTAAATCGTTGTCGTACCCTCACCTGGACCCTAAACCGTCCCGGGCCCCTAACCCTTATCCTACCCCGAACCCTAACCCTAACACTTCCGCGAATCCTGACTCTCACCCGTACCATAATCCTATCACGTACACTAACACTAACCAACGCCCTCACACGTATGCTCCCCCTAAAGCGTTGTTGTACCCTCACCTGGACCCTAAACCGTCCCCGTCCCCAAACCCTAACCTTAGCCCGAACCCTAACCCTAACCCTTTCCCGAAGCCTGACCCTCACCCTTACCATAATCCTATCACGTACACTAACACTAACCCACGCCCTCACACGTACGCTCCCCCTAAAGCGTTGTCGTACCCTCACCTGTACCCTAAACCGTCCCCGTCCCCTAACCCTAACCCTAGCCCGAACCCTAACCCTAACACTTCCCCGAAGCCTGACCCTCCCCCGTCCCCTATTCCTAACCCGTACGCTGACAATAACACGCGCCCTCACACGTACGCTCCCCCTAAAGCTTTGTCGTACCCTCACGTGGACCCTAAACCGTCGCCATCCCCTAACCCTAACCCTAGCCCGAACCCTAACCCTAACAATTCCCCGAAGCCTGAACCTCACCCATGCCCTAATCCTAACCCGTACGCTAACGCTAACCCGCGCCCTCACATGTACGCTCCCCCTAAAGCGTTGTCGTACCCTCACCTGGACCCTAAACCGTCCCCGTCCCCTAACCCTAACCCTAGCCCGAACCCTAACCCTAACACTTCCCCGAAGCCTGACCCTCTCCCGTCCCCTAATCCTAACCCGTACGCTAACGCTAACCCACGCCCTCACACGTACGCTCCCCCTAAAGCATTGTCGTAACCTCACCTGAACCCTAAACTGTCCCCGTCCGATAACCCTAACCCTAGCCGGAACCCTAACCCTAACCATTCCCCGAAGCCGGACCCTCACCCGTCCCCTAATCCTAACCCGCACGCTAACGCGAACCCGCGCCCTCACACGTAGGTTCCCCCTAAAGCGTTGTCGTACCCTCACCTGAACCCTAAACCATCCCCATCCCCTAACCGTAACCCTAGCCCAACCCTAACCCTAACCCTTCCCCGAATCCTGACCCAACCCGTCCCCTAATCCTAACCCGTACGCTAACGCTAATCCACGCCCTCACACGTACGCTACACCTAAACCGTTGTTGTACCCTCAGCTGGACACTAAACCGTCCCCATACCCTAAACCTAACCCTAGCCCGAACCGTAACCCTAACACTTCCCTGAATCCTGACCCTCACCCGTCCCCTAATCTTAACACGTACGCTCACGCTAACCGGCACCCTGACACTTACGCTCTCCCTAAAGCGTTGTCGTACCCTCACCTGGAACCTAAACCGTCCCTGTCTCCTAACCCTAACCCTAGCCCAAACCCTAACCCTAACCCTTCCCCGAATCCTCACCCTCACCCGTTCCCTAATCCTAACCCGCACGCTAACGCTAACCCATGCCCTCACACTTATGCTCCCCCTAAAGCGTTGTCGTACCCTCACCTGGACCATAAACTGTACCCGTCCCCTAACCCTAACCCTAGACCGAACCCTAATCCTAACCCTTCCCGAAGCCTGAACCTAACCCGTCCCCTAATCTTAACCCGCATGCTAACGCTAACCCGCGCCCTCACACGTACGCTCCCCCTAAAGCATTGTCGTACCCTCAGCTGTACCCTAAACCGTCCCCGTCCCCTAACCCTAACCCTAGACTGAACCCTAACCCTAACCCTTCCCCGAAGCCTGACCCTCACCCGTCCTCTAATCCTAACCCGTACGCTAACGCTAACCCATGCCCTCACATGTACGCTCCCCCTAAAGCGTTGACGTACCCTCACCTGGACACTAAACCGTCCCCGTCTCCTAACTCTAACCCTACCGCGAACCCTAACCCTAGCCCTTCTCCGAAGCCTGACTCTCACCCGTCGCCTAATCCTAGCCTGTACGCTCTCGCTAACCCGCGCCCTCACACGTACGCTCCCCCTAAAGCATTGTCGTACCCTCACCTGGACCGTAAACCGTCCCTGTCCCCGTCCCCTAACCCCAGCCCGAACCCTAACCCTAATACTTCCCCGAAGCCTGACTCTCACCCGTCCCCTAATCCTAACCCGCACGCTAACCCTAACCCGCGCCCTCACACGTACGCTCCCCCTAAAGCGTTGTCGTACCCTCACCTGGACCCTAAACCGTCCCCGTCCCCTAACCCTAACCCTACCCCGAACCCTAACCCTAACCCTTCCCAGAAACCTGACCCTCACCCGTCCCCTAATCCTAACCCGTACGCTAACACTAACCCGCGCCCTCACACGTACGCTCCCCCTAAAGCGTGGTTGCACCCTCACCTGGACCCTAAACCGTCTCCGTCCCCTAAACCTAAACCTAGCCCGAACCCTAACCCTAACCATACCCCGAAGCCTGACCCTCACCCGTCCACTAATCCTAACACGTACGCTCACGCTAACCCACGCCCTCACACGTACGCTCCCCCTAAAGCGTTGTCATACATTCACGTGGACCCTAAACCGTCCCCGTCCCCTAACCCTAACCCTAGCCCAAACCCTAACCCTAACAATTCCCCGAAGCCTGACCCCTACCCGTCCCCTAATCCTAACCCGTACGCTAACGCTAACTTACGCCCTCACACGTACGCTCCCCCTAAAGCGTTGTCGTACCCTCACCTGGACACTAAACTCTCCCCGTCCCCTAACTCTAACCCTAGCCCGAACTCTAACCCTAACGATTCCACGAAGCCTGACACTCACCTGTCCCCTAATCCTAATCCGTACGCTAACACTAACACGCGCCCTCACACGTACGCTCCATCTAAAGCGTTGTCGTACCCTCACCTCGACCCTAAACCGTCCCCGTCCCCTAACCCTAACCCTAGCCTGTCCCTAACCCTAACACTTCCCCGAAGCCTAACCCTCACCCGTCCCCTAATCCTAACCCGTACGCTGACACTAACACGCGCCCTCACACGTACGCTCCCCCTAAAGCTTTGTCGTACCCTCACGTGGACCCTAAACCGTCCCCATCCCCTAACCCTAACCCTAGCCCGAACCCTAACCCTAACAATTCCCCGAAGCCTGACCCTCACCCGTCCCCTAATCCTAACAAGTACGGTAACACTAACCCACGCCGTCACAAGTACGCTCCCCCTAAAACGTTGTCAGACCCTCACCTGGACCCTCAACCGTCCCCGTCCCCTAACCCTAACCCTAGCCCGAACCCTAACCGTAACCCTTCCACGAAGCCTGACCCTCACCCGTCCCCTAATCCTAACCCGTACTCTAACACTAACCCGCGCCCTCACACGTACGCTCCCCGTAAACCGTTGTCGTACCCTCACCTGGACCCTAAACCGTTCCCGTCCCCTATCCCTAACCCTAGCCTGTCCCTAACCCTAACCCTTCCCAGAAGCCTGACCCTCACCCGTCCCCTAATCTTAAACCGTATGCTAACACTGACCCGCGCCCTCACACGTACGCTCCCCCTAAAGTGTTGTCGTACCCTCACCTGGACCCTAAACCATCCCCGTCCCCTAACCCTAACCCTAGCCCGAACCCTAACCCTAACACTTCCCCGAAGCGTGAGCCACACCCGTACCCTAATCCGATCACATATGCTAACACTAACCCACGCCCTCACACGTACGCTCCCCCTAAAGCGTTGTCGTACCCTAACCTGGACCCTAAACCGTCCCCTTCCCCTAACCCTAACCCTAGCCCGAACCCTATCCCTTACACTTCCCAGAAGCCTGACCCTCACCCATCCCCTAATCCTAACCCGTACGTTAACACTAACCTGCACCCTCACACATACGCTCTCCCTAAAGCGTTGTCGTACCCTCACGTGGACCCTAAACAGTCTCCAAACCGTAACCCTAACCCTAGCCAGAACCCTAACCCTAACCCTTCCCCGAAGCCTGACCCTCACACGTCCCCTAATCCTATCCCGTACGCTAACACTAACCCATGCCCTCACACGTACGCTCCCCGTAAACCGTTGTCGTACCCTCACCCGGACCCTAAACCGTCCCCGTCCCCTAACCCTAAGCCTAGCCCGAACCCTAACCCTAACCCTTCCCCGAAGCCTTCCCCTCACCCGTCCTCTAATCCTAACCCGTACACTAACACTAACCCGTGGCCTTACACGTACGCTCCCCCTAAACCGTTGTCGTACCCTCACCTGGACCCTAAACCGTCCCTGTCCCCTAACCCTAACCCTAGCCCGAACACTAAACCTAACCCTTCCCCAAAGCCTTCCCCTCACCCGTCCCGTAATTCTAAGCCATACGCTAACACTAACCTGTGCCCTCACACGTACGCTCACCCGAAACTTTTGTTGTACCCTCACCTGGACTCTAAACCGTCCCCGTCGCAGTCCCCTAACCCTAACCCTAACACTTACCCAAAGCCTTACACTAACCCGTCCCCTCATCCTAACCTGTACGCTAACACCAAACCGTGCCCCCACACGTACACTCACCCTAAACCGTTGTCGTACCCTAACCTTTCCCCGAAATGGTCCCCATCCCGACCCTAAACCTACCCCTACCCAAAGCCTTACCCTAACCCGTCCCCTAATCCTAACCCGTACCAAAACGATAACCCGTGCCCTCACACATACACTCACACTAAACCACTGTGGTACCCTAACCTGTACCCCAAACAGTCCCCGTCCCCTAACCCTAACCCTAGCCTGAACCATAACCCTAACCCTTCCCAGAAACCTGACCCTCACCAGTCCCCTAATCCTAACCCGTACGCTAACACTAACCCGCGCCCTCACACGTACGCTCCCCCTAAAGCGTGGTTGTACCCTCACCTGGACCCTAAACCGTCCCCGTCCCCTAAACCTAAACCTAGCCCGAACCCTAACCCTAACCCTACCCCGAAGCCTGACCCTCACCCGTCCACTAATCCTAACATGTACACTCACGCTAACCCACGCGCTCACACGTACGCTCCCCCTAAAGCGTTGTCATACATTCACCTGGACCCTAAACCGTCCCTGTCCCCTAACCCTAACCTTAGCCCAAACCCTAACCCTAACTATTCCCCGAAGCCTGACACCTACCCGTCCCCTAATCCTAACCCGTACGCTAAAGCTAACTTACGCCCTCACACGTACGCTCCCCCTAAAGCGTTCTCGTACCCTCACCTGGACACTAAACAGTCCCCGTCCCCTAACTCTAACCCTAGCCCGAACCCTAACCCTAACGATTCCCCGAAGCCTGACACTCACCCGTCACCAAATCCTAATCCGTATGCTAACACTAACACGCGCCCTCACACATACGCTCCATCTAAAGCGTTGTCGTACCCTCACCAGGACCCTAAACCGTTCCCGTCCCCTAGCCCTAACCCTAGCCAAAACCCTAAATCTTAAACTTCCGCGAAGCCTGACCCTCACCGTCCCCTAATCCTAACCCGTACGCAAACGCTAACCCACGCCCTCACACGTACGCTCCCCCTAAAGCGTTGTCGTACCCTCAACTGTACCCTAAACCGTCCCCATCCCCTAAACCTAACCCTAGCCTGTCCCTGACCCTAACACTTCCCCGAAGCCTGACCCTCACCAGTCCCCTAATCCTAACCCGTACGCTGACACTAACACGCGCCCTCACACGTATGCTCCCCCTAAAGCTTTGTCGTACCCTCACGTGGACCCTAAACCGTCCCCGTCCCCTAACCCTAACCCTAGCCCAAACCCTAACCCTAACACTTCCCCGAAGCCTGACCCTCACCCGTCCCCTAATCCTCACAAGTACGCTAAAACTGACCCGCGCTCTCACAACTACGCTACCCCTAAAGCGTTGTCATACCCTCACCTGGACCCTCAACCGTCCCCGTACCCTAAACCTAACCCTAGGCCGAACCCTAACCCTAACCCTTCCACGAAGCCTGACCCTCACCCGTCCCCTAATGCTAACCCGTACGCTAACACTCACCCACGCCCTCACACGTACGCTCCCCCTAAAGCATTGTCGTACCCTCACCTGGACCCTAAACCGTCCCCGTCCCCTAACCCTAACCCTAGACTGAACCCTAACCCTAAACCTTCCCTGAATCCTGACCCTCACCCGTCCCCTAATCCTAACCCGTACGCTCACACTAACCCGCGCCCTCACACGTACGTTTCCCCTACAGCGTTGTCGTACCCTCACCTGGACCCTAAACCGTCCCCGTCCCCTAACCCTAACCCTAGCCCCAACCCTAACCCTAACCCTTCCCCGAAGCCTGACCCTCACCCGTACCCTAATCCTATCACGTACGCTAACACTAACCCAGGCCCTCACACCTACGCTCCCCCTAAAGCGTTGTCGTACCCTCACCTGGACCCTAAACCGTTCGCGTCCCCTAACCCTAACCCTAGCCCGAACCCTAACCCTTACCCTTCCCCGAAGCCTGACCCTCACCCGTCCCCTAATCCTAACCCGTACGCTAACACTAACCCGCGCCCTCACACGTACGCTCCCCCTAAAGCGTGGTTGTACCCTCACCTGGACCCTAAACCGTCCCCGTCCCCTAAACCTAAACCTAGCCCGAACCCTAACCCTAACCCTACCCCGAAGCCTGACCCTCACCCGTCCACTAATCCTAACACGTACACTCACGCTAACCCACGCGCTCACACGTACGCTCCCCCTAAAGCGTTGTCATACATTCACCTGGACCCTAAACCGTCCCTGTCCCCTAACCCTAACCCTAGCCCAAACCCTAACCCTAACTATTCCCCGAAGCCTGACACCTACCCGTCCCCTAATCCTAACCCGTACGCTAAAGCTAACTTACGCCCTCACACGTACGCTCCCCCTAAAGCGTTCTCGTACCCTCACCTGGACACTAAACAGTCCCCGTCCCCTAACTGTAACCCTAGCCCGAACCCTAACCCTAACGATTCCCCGAAGCCTGACACTCACCCGTCACCAAATCCTAATCCGTATGCTAACACTAACACGCGCCCTCACACGTACGCTCCATCTAAAGCGTTGTCGTACCCTCACCAGGACCCTAAACCGTTCCCGTCCCCTAGCCCTAACCCTAGCCAAAACCCTAAATCTTAAACTTCCGCGAAGCCTGACCCTCACCGTCCCCTAATCCTAACCCGTACGCAAACACTGACATGCGCCCTCACAAGTAGGCTACCCCTAAAGCGTTGTCATACCCTAACCTGGACCCTCAACCGTCCCAGTCCCCGTCCCCTAACCCTAGCCCAAACCCTAACCCTAACCCTTCCCCGAAGCCTGACCCTCACCCGTCCCCTAATCCTAACCCGTACGCTCACACTAACCTGCGCCCTAACACGTACGCTCCCCCTAAATCGTTGTCGTACCCTCACCTGGACCCTAAACCGTCCCCGTCCCCTAAACCTAACCCTAGGCCGAACCCTAACCTTAACCCTTCCCCGAATCCTGACCCTCACGCGTCCCCAAATCCTAACCCGTATGCTAACACTAACCAGCGCTCTCACACTTACGCTCCCCTTAAAGCGTTGTCGTAAACTCACATGAACCCTGAACCGTCCCGGTACCCTAACCTTAACCCTAGCCTGATCCCTAAACCTAACCCTTCCCCGAAGCCTGACATTCACCCGTCCCCTAATCCTAACCTGTACGCTAACACTGACATGCGCCCTCACAAGTACGCTACCCCTAAAGCGTTGTCATACCCTAACCTGGACCCTCAACCGTCCCAGTCCACGTCCCCTAACCCTAGCCCGAACACTAACCCTAACACTTCCCCGAATCCTGACCCTCACCCGTCCCCTAATCCTCACCCGTACGCTAACACTAACCCGCGCCCTCACACGTACACTCCCCCTAAAGCGTTGTCGTACCCTCACCTGGACCCTAAACCGTCCCCGTCCCCTAACCCTAACCTTAGCCCGAACCCTAACCCTAACCCTTCCCCGAAGCCTGACCCTCACCCGTACCCTAATCCTAACCCGTACGCAAACGCTAACCCACGCCCTCACACGTACGCTCCCCCTAAAGCGTTGTCGTACCCTCACCTGTACCCAAACCGTCCCCATCCCCTAACCTTAACCCTAGCCTCTCCCTAACCCTAACACTTCCCCGAAGCCTGACCCTCATCAGTCCCATAATCCTAACCCGTACGCTGACACTAACACGCGCCCTCACACGTATGCTCCCCCTAAAGCTTTGTCGTACCCTCACGTGGACCCTAAACCGTCCTCGCCCCCTAACCCTAACCCTAGCCCAAACCCTAACCCTAAACCTTCCCCGAAGCCTGAACCTCACCCGTGCCCTAATCCTAACCCGTACGCTAACAATAACCCGCGCCCTCACACGTACGCTCCCCCTAAAGTGCTGTCGTACACTCACCTGGACCCTAAATCGTCCCCATCCACTAACCCTAACCCTAGCCCACACCCTAATGCTAAACCTTCCCCGAGCCTGTCCCTCACCCGTCCCCTAATCCTAACTCATACGCTAACACTAACCCGCGCTCTCACTCATACGTTACCATAAAGCGTTGTCGTCCCCTCACCTGGACCCTAAACCATCCCCGTCCCCTATCACTAACCCTAGCCCGAACCCTAAACCGAACACTTCCCTGAAGCCTGGCCCTCACCCGTCCCCTTATCCTTACTCGTACGCTAACACTAACCGGCGCCCTCACCCATACCCTCCCCATAAAGCGTTGTCATACCCTCACTGGACCCTAAACCGTCCCCGTCCCCTAACCCTAACCCTAGGCCGAACCATAACCCTAGCCCTTCCTCGAAGCCTGACCCTCACCCGTCCCCTAATCCTAACCCGTACGCTAACGCTAACCCGCGCCCTCACATGTACGCTCCCCCTAAAGCGTTCTCGTACCCTCACGTGGACCCTAAACCGTCCCCGTCCCCTAACCCTAACCCTAGGCCGAACCCTAAGCCTAACAATTCCCCGAAGCCTGAACCTCACCCATGCCCTAATCCTAACCCGTACGCTAACACTAACCCGCGCCGTCACAAGTACGCTCCCCCTAAAGCGTTGTCATACCCTCACCTGGACTCTCAACCGTCCCCGTCCCCTAAGCCTATCCCTAGCCCGAACCCTAACCCTAACCCTTCCACGAAGCCTGACCCTCACCCGTCCCCTAATCCTAACTCGTACGCTAAGACTCACCCGTGCCCTCACACGTACGCTCCCCCTAAAGCGTTGTCGTACCCTCACCTGGACCCTAAACCGTCCCCGTCCCCTAACCCTAACCCTAGACTGAACCCTAACCCTAAACCTTTCCTGAAGACTGACCCTCACCCGTCCCCTAATCTTAACCCGTACGCTCACACTAACCTGCACGCTCACACGTACGCTCCCCCTCAAGCGTTGTCGTACCCTCACCTGGATCCTAAACCGTCCCCGTCCCCTAACCCTAACCCTAGCCCGAACCCTAACCCTAACCCTTCCCCAAGCCTTCCCCTCACCCGTCCCCTAATCCTAAACCATACGCTCACACTAACCCGCGCCCTCACACGTACGCTCCCCCTAAACCGTTTTCGTACCCTCACCTGGACCCTAAACCGTCCCCGTCCCCTAACCCTAACCCTAGCCCCAAACCTAACCCTAACCCTTCCCTGAATCCTTCCCCTCACCCGTCCCCTAATCCTAACCCGTACGCTCACACTAACCCGTGTCCTCACACGTACGCTCCCCCTAAACCGTTGTCGTACCCTGACGTGGACCCTAAACCGTCCCCGTCCCCTAAACGTAAACCTAGCCTGAACCCTAACCCTAACCCTTTCCCGAAGCCTTCCCCTCACCCGTCCCCTAATCCTAACCCGTACGCTCACACTAACCCGCGCCCTCTCACGTACGCTCCCCCTAAACCGTTGTCGTACCCTCACCTGGACCCTAAACCGTCCCCGTCCCCTAACCCTAACCCTA
Source organism: Leucopleurus acutus (assembly GCF_964270905.1). NCBI lineage: Eukaryota > Metazoa > Chordata > Mammalia > Artiodactyla > Delphinidae > Leucopleurus > Leucopleurus acutus. The sequence continues at coordinate 379,319 of NW_028139073.1, read as the reverse complement.
GCCCGAACCCTAACCCTAACACTTCCCCGAAGCCTTCCCCTCACCCGTCCCATAATCGTAAGCCGTACGCTCAAACTAACCCACGCCCTCACACGTACGCTGCCCCTAAAGCGTTGTCGTACCCTCACCTGGACCCTCAACCATCCCCTTCTCCTAACCCTAACCCTAGAGCGAAACCTAAGCCTGACCCTTCCCCGAAGCCTGACCCAACACGTCCCCTAATCCTAACCCGTACGCTAACGCTAATCCGCTCCCTCACACGTATGCTAAACCTAAAGCGTTGTCGTACCCTCACCTGGACCCTAAACCGTCACCATCCCCTAAACCTAACCCTAGCCCGAACCCTAACCCTAACGATTCCCCGAAGCCTGACACCCACCTGTCCCCTAATCCTAATCCGTACGCTAACACTAACACGCGCCCTCACACGTACGCTCCATCTAAAGCGTTGTCGTACCCTCACCTGGACCCTAAACCGTCCCCGTCCCCTAACCCTAACCCTAGGACGAACCCTAACCTTAACCCTTCCCCGAAACCTGACCCTCACCCGTCCCCTAATCCTAACCCGTACGCTAACACTAACCCACGCTCTCACACGTACGCTCCCCCTAAAGCGTTCTCGTAACCTCACAAGAACCCTAAACCGTCCCGGTCCCCTAGCCTTAACCCTAGCCTGATCCCTAACACTAACCCTTCCCCGAAGCCTGACCCTCACCCGTCCCCTAATCCTAACCTGTACGCTAACACTGACATGCGCCCTCACAAGTACGCTACCCCTAAAGCGTTGCCATACCCTAACCTGGACCCTCAACCGTCCCAGTCCCCGTCCCCTAACCCTAGCCCGAACCCTAACCCTAACACTTCCCCGAATCCTGACCCTCACCCATCCCCTAATCCTAACCCGTACGCTAACACTACCCCGCGCCCTCACACGTACGCTCCCCCTAAAGCGTTGTCGTACCCTCACCTGGACCCTAAACCGTCCCCGTCCCCTAACCCTAACCTTAGCCCGAACCCTAACCCTAACCCTTCCCCGAAGCCTGACCCTCACCCGTACCCTAAACCTATCACGTACGCTAACACTAACCCACGCCCTCACACGTACGCTCCCCCTAAAGCGTTGTCGTACCCTCAACTGGACCCTAAACCGTTCCCGTCCCCTAGCCCTAACCCTAGCCCAACCCTAAATCTTAAACTTCCGCGAAGCCTGACCCTCACCGTCCCCTAATCCTAACCCGTACGCAAACGCTAACCCACGCCCTCACACGTACGCTCCCCCTAAAGCGTTGTCGTACCCTCACCTGTACCCTAAACCGTCCCCATCCCCTAAACCTAACCCTAGCCTGTCCCTAACCCTAACACTTCCCCGAAGCCTGACCCTCACCAGTCCCCTAATCCTAACCCGTACGCTGACACTAACAGGCGCCCTCACACGTATGCTCCCCCTAAAGCTTTGTCGTACCCTCACGTGGACCCTAAACCGTCCCCGTCCCCTAACCCTAACCCTAGCCCAAACCCTAACCCTAACCCTTCCCCGAAGCCTGACCCTCACCCGTCCCCTAATCCTAACCTGTACGCTAATGCTAACCCGTGCCCTCACACGTACGCTCCCCCTAAAGCGATGTCGTACACTCATCTGGACGCTAAACCGTCCCGGTCCCCTAACCCTAAACCTAGCCCGATCCCTAACCCTAACCCTTCCCCGAAGCCTGACACTCACCCGTCCCCTAATCCTCACAAGTACGCTAACACTGACCCGCGCTCTCACAACTACGCTACCCCTAAAGCGTTGTCATACCCTCACCTGGACCCTCAACCGTCCGCGTCCCCTAACCCTAACCCTAAGCCGAACCCTAACCCTAACCCTTCCACGAAGCCTGACCCTCACCCGTCCCCTAATCCTAACCCGTACGCTAACACTCACCCACGCCCACACACGTACGCTCCCCCTAAAGCGTTGTCGTACCCTCACCTGGACCCTAAACCGTCCCCGTCCCCTAACCCTAACCCTAGACTGAACCCTAACCCTAAACCTTCCCTGAATCCTGACCCTCACCCGTCCCCTAATCCTAACCCGTACGCTCACACTAACCCGCGCCCTCACACGTACGTTTCCCCTAAAGCGTTGTCGTACCCTCACCTGGACCCTAAACCGTCCCCGTCCCCTAACCCTAACCCTAGCCCGAACCCTAACACTAACACTTCCCCGAAGCCTGACCCTCACCCGTACCCTAATCCTATCACGTACGCTAACACTAACCCAGGCCCTCACACCTACGCTCCCCCTAAAGCGTTGTTGTACCCTCACCTGGACCCTAACCCGTTCGCGTCCCCAACCCTAACCCTAGCCCGAACCCTAACCCTTCCCCTTCCCCGAAGCCTGACCCTCACCCGTCCCCTAATCCTAACGCGTACGCAAACGCTAACCCATGCCCTCACACATACGCTCCCCATAAAGCGTTTTCGTACCTTCACCTGGACCCTAAACCGTCCCCGACCCCTAAGCCTAACCCTAGACCGAACCCTAACCCTAAACCTTCCCCGAAACCTGACCCTCACCCGTCCCCTAATCCTAACCCGTACGCTAACGCTAACCCGCGCCCTCACACGTACGCTCCCCCTAAAGCGTTGTCGTACCCTCACCTGGACCCTAAACCGTCCCCGTCCCCTAACCCTAACCCTACCCCGAACCCTAACCCTAACCCTTCCCAGAAACCTGACCCTCACCCGTCCCCTAATCCTAACCCGTACGCTAACACTAACCCGCGCCCTCACACGTACGCTCCCCCTAAAGCGTGGTTGTACCCTCACATGGACCCTAAACCGTCCCCGTCCCCTAAACCTAAACCTAGCCCGAACCCTAACCCTAACCCTACCCCGAAGCCTGACCCTCACCCGTCCACTAATCCTAACACGTACACTCACGCTAACCCACGCGCTCACATGTACGCTCCCCCTAAAGCGTTGTCATACATTCACCTGGACCCTAAACTGTCCCTGTCCCCTAACCCTAACCCTAGCCCAAACCCTAACCCTAACTATTCCCCGAAGCCTGACCCCTACCCGTCCCCTAATCCTAACCCGTACGCTAAAGCTAACTTACGCCCTCACACGTACGCTCCCCCTAAAGCGTTCTCGTACCCTCACCTGGACACTAAACAGTCCCCGTCCCCTAACTCTAACCCTAGCCCGAACCCTAACCCTAACGATTCCCCGAAGCCTGACACTCACCCGTCACCAAATCCTAATCCGTATGCTAACACTAACACGCGCCCTCACACGTACGCTCCATCTAAAGCGTTGTCGTACCCTCACCAGGACCCTAAACCGTTCCCGTCCCCTAGCCCTAACCCTAGCCAAAACCCTAAATCTTAAACTTCCGCGAAGCCTGACCCTCACCGTCCCCTAATCCTAACCCGTACGCAAACGCTAACCCACGCCCTCACACGTACGCTCCCCCTAAAGCGTTGTCGTACCCTCAACTGTACCCTAAACCGTCCCCATCCCCTAAACCTAACCCTAGCCTGTCCCTGACCCTAACACTTCCCCGAAGCCTGACCCTCACCAGTCCCCTAATCCTAACCCGTACGCTGACACTAACACGCGCCCTCACACGTATGCTCCCCCTAAAGCTTTGTCGTACCCTCACGTGGACCCTAAACCGTCCCCGTCCCCTAACCCTAACCCTAGCCCAAACCCTAACCCTAACCCTTCCCCGAAGCCTGACCCTCACCCGTCCCCTAATCCTCACAAGTACGCTAACACTGACCCGCGCTCTCACAACTACGCTACCCCTAAAGCGTTGTCATACCCTCACCTGGACCCTCAACCGTCCCCGTACCCTAACCCTAACCCTAGGCCGAACCCTAACCCTAACCCTTCCACGAAGCCTGACCCTCACCCGTCCCCTAATCCTAACCCGTACGCTAACACTCACCCACGCCCTCACACGTACGCTCCCCCTAAAGCATTGTCGTACCCTCACCTGGACCCTAAACCGTCCCCGTCCCCTAACCCTAACCCTAGACTGAACCCTAACCCTAAACCTTCCCTGAATCCTGACCCTCACCCGTCCCCTAATCCTAACCCGTACGCTCACACTAACCCGCGCCCTCACACGTACGTTTCCCCTACAGCGTTGTCGTACCCTCACCTGGACCCTAAACCGTCCCCGTCCCCTAACCCTAACCCTAGCCCCAACCCTAACCCTAACCCTTCCCCGAAGCCTGACCCTCACCCGTACCCTAATTCTATCATGTACGCTAACACTAACCCAGGCCCTCACACCTACGCTCCCCCTAAAGCGTTGTCGTACCCTTACCTCGACCCTAAACCGTTCGCGTCCCCTAACCCTAACCCTAGCCCGAACCCTAACCCTTACCCTTCCCCGAAGCCTGACCCTCACCCGTCCCCTAATCCTAAAGCGTACGCAAACGCTAACCCATGCCCTCACACATACGCTCCCCCTAAAGCGTTTTCGTACCTTCACCTGGACCCTAAACCGTCCCTGACCCCTAAGCCTAACCCTAGACCGAACCCTAACCCTAAACCTTCCCCGAAACCTGACCCTCACCCGTCCCCTAATCCTAACCCGTACGCTAACGCTAACCCGCGCCCTCACACGTACGCTCCCCCTAAAGCGTTGTCGTACCCTCACCTGGACCCTAAACCGTCCCCGTCCCCTAACCCTAACCCTACCCCGAACCCTAACCCTAACCCTTCCCAGAAACCTGACCCTCACCCGTTCCCTAATCCTAACCCGTACGCTAACACTAACCCGCGCCCTCACACGTACGCTCCCCCTAATGCGTGGTTGTACCCTCACCTGGACCCTAAACCGTCCCCGTCACCTAAACCTAAACCTAGCCTGAACCCTAACCCTAACCCTACCCCGAAGCCTGACCCTCACCCGTCCACTAATCCTAACACGTACGCTCACGCTAACCCACGCGCTCACACGTACGCTCCCCCTAAAGCGTTGTCATACATTCACCTGGACCCTAAACCGTCCCTGTCCCCTAACCCTAACCCTAGCCCAAACCCTAACCCTAACTATTCCCCGAAGCCTGACCCCTACCCGTCCCCTAATCCTAACCCGTACGCTAAAGCTAACTTACGCCCTCACACGTACGCTCCCCCTAAAGCGTTCTCGTACCCTCACCTGGACACTAAACAGTCCCCGTCCCCTAACTCTAACCCTAGCCCGAACCCTAACCCTAACGATTCCCCGAAGCCTGACACTCACCCGTCACCAAATCCTAATCCGTATGCTAACACTAACACGCGCCCTCACACGTACGCTCCATCTAAAGCGTTGTCGTACCCTCACCAGGACCCTAAACCGTTCCCGTCCCCTAGCCCTAACCCTAGCCAAAACCCTAAATCTTAAACTTCCGCGAAGCCTGACCCTCACCGTCCCCTAATCCTAACCCGTACGCAAACGCTAACCCACGCCCTCACACGTACGCTCCCCCTAAAGCGTTGTCGTACCCTCAACTGTACCCTAAACCGTCCCCATCCCCTAAACCTAACCCTGGCCTGTCCCTGACCCTAACACTTCCCCGAAGCCTGACCCTCACCAGTCCCCTAATCCTAACCCGTACGCTGACAGTAACACGCGCCCTCACACGTATGCTCCCCCTAAAGCTTTGTCGTACCCTCACGTGGACCCTAAACCTTCCCCGTCCCCTAACCCTAACCCTAGCCCAAACCCTAACCCTAACCCTTCCCCGAAGCCTGACCCTCACCCGTCCCCTAATCCTCACAAGTACGCTAACACTGACCCGCGCTCTCACAATTACGCTACCCCTAAAGCGTTGTCATACCCTCACCTGGACCCTCAACCGTCCCCGTACCCTAACCCTAACCCTAGGCCGAACCCTAACCCTAACCCTTCCACGAAGCCTGACCCTCACCCGTCCCCTAATCCTAACCCGTACGCTAACACTCACCCACGCCCTCACACGTACGCTCCCCCTAAAGCATTGTCGTACCCTCACCTGGACCCTAAACCGTCCCCGTCCCCTAACCCTAACACTAGACTGAACCCTAACACTAAACCTTCCCTGAATCCTGACCCTCACCCGTCCCCTAATCCTAACCCGTACGCTCACACTAACCCGCGCCCTCACACGTACGTTTCCCCTACAGCGTTGTCGTACCCTCACCTGGACCCTAAACCGTCCCCGTCCCCTAACCCTAACCCTAGCCCCAACCCTAACCCTAACCCTTCCCCGAAGCCTGACCCTCACCCGTACCCTAATCCTATCACGTACGCTAACACTAACCCAGGCCCTCACACCTACGCTCCCCCTAAAGCGTTGTCGTACCCTCACCTCGACCCTAAACCGTTCGCGTCCCCTAACCCTAACCCTAGCCCGAACCCTAACCCTAACCCTTCCCCGAAGCCTGACCCTCACCCGTCCCCTAATCCTAAAGCGTATGCAAACGCTAACCCATGCCCTCACACATACGCTCCCCCTAAAGCGTTTTCGTACCTTCACCTGGACCCTAAACCGTCCCTGACCCCTAAGCCTAACCCTAGACCGAACCCTAATCCTAAACCTTCCCCGAAACCTGACCCTCACCCGTCCCCTAATCCTAACCCGTACGCTAACGCTAACCCGCGCCCTCACACGTACGCTCCCCCTAAAGCGTTGTCGTACCCTCACCTGGACCCTAAACCGTCCCCGTCCCCTAACCCTAACCCTACCCCGAACCCTAACCCTAACCCTTCCCAGAAACCTGACCCTCACCCGTCCCCTAATCCTAACCCGTACGCTAACACTAACCCGCGCCCTCACACGTACGCTCCCCCTAATGCGTGGTTGTACCCTCACCTGGACCCTAAACCGTCCCCGTCACCTAAACCTAAACCTAGCCTGAACCCTAACCCTAACCCTACCCCGAAGCCTGACCCTCACCCGTCCACTAATCCTAACACGTACGCTCACGCTAACCCACGCGCTCACACGTACGCTCCCCCTAAAGCGTTGTCATACATTCACCTGGACCCTAAACCGTCCCTGTCCCCTAACCCTAACCCTAGCCCAAACCCTAACCCTAACTATTCCCCGAAGCCAGACCCCTACCCGTCCCCTAATCCTAACTCGTACGCTAACGCTAACTTACGCCCTCACACGTACGCTCCCCCTAAAGCGTTGTCGTACCCTCACCTGGACACTAAACAGTCCCCGTCCCCTAACTCTAACCCTAGCCCGAACCCTAACCCTAACGATTCCCCGAAGCCTGACACTCACCCGTCCCCAAATCCTAATCCGTATGCTAACACTAACACGCGCCCTCACACGTACGCTCCATCTAAAGCGTTGTCGTACCCTCACCTCGACCTTAAACCGTCCCGGTCCCCTAACCCTAACCCTAGCCCGAACCCTAATCCTAACCCTTCCCCGAAGCCTGACCCTCACCCGTACCCTAATCCTATCACGTACGCTAACACTAACCCAGGCCCTCACACCTACGCTCCCCCTAAAGCGTTGTCGTACCCTCACCTGGACCCTAACCCGTTCGCGTCCCCTAACCCTAACCCTAGCCCGAACCCTAACACTTACCCTTCCCCGAAGCCTGACCCTCACCCGTCCCCTAATCCTAACCCGTACGCAAACGCTAACCCATGCCCTCACACATACGCTCCCCCTAAAGCGTTGTCGTACCTTCACCTGGACCCTAAACCGTCCCCGACCCCTAAGCCTAACCCTAGACCGAACCCTAACCCTAAACCTTCCCCGAAACCTGACCCTCACCCGTCACCTAATCCTAACCCGTACGCTAACGCTAACCCGCGCCCTCACACGTACGCTCCCCCTAAAGCGTTGTCGTACCCTCACCTGGACCCTAAACCGTCCCCGTCCCTTAACCCTAACCCTACCCCGAACCCTAACCCTAACCCTTCCCAGAAACCTGACCCTCACCCGTCCTCTAATCCTAACCCGTACGCTAACACTAACCCGCGCCCTCACACGTACGCTCCCCCTAAAGTGTGGTTGTACCCTCACCTGAACCCTAAACCGTCCCCGTCCCCTAAACCTAAACCTAGCCCGAACCCTAACCCTAACCCTACCCCAAAGCCTGACCCTCACCCGTCCCCTAATCCTAACCTGTACGCTAACACTGACATGCGCCCTCACAAGTAGGCTACCCCTAAAGCGTTGTCATACCCTAACCTGGACCCTCAACCGTCCCAGTCCCCGTCCCCTAACCCTAGCCCAAACCCTAACCCTAACCCTTCCCCGAAGCCTGACCCTCCCCCGTCCCCTAATCCTAACCCGTACGCTGACAATAACACGCGCCCTCACACGTACGCTCCCCCTAAAGCTTTGTCGTACCCTCACGTGGACCCTAAACCGTCGCCATCCCCTAACCCTAACCCTAGCCCGAACCCTAACCCTAACAATTCCCCGAAGCCTGAACCTCACCCATGCCCTAATCCTAACCCGTACGCTAACGCTAACCCGCGCCCTCACATGTACGCTCCCCCTAAAGCGTTGTCGTACCCTCACCTGGACCCTAAACCGTCCCCGTCCCCTAACCCTAACCCTAGCCCGAACCCTAACCCTAACACTTCCCCGAAGCCTGACCCTCCCCCGTCCCCTAATCCTAACCCGTACGCTAACGCTAACCCACGCCCTCACACGTACGCTCCCCCTAAAGCATTGTCGTAACCTCACCTGAACCCTAAACTGTCCCCGTCCGATAACCCTAACCCTAGCCGGAACCCTAACCCTAACCATTCCCCGAAGCCGGACCCTCACCCGTCCCCTAATCCTAACCCGCACGCTAACGCGAACCCGCGCCCTCACACGTAGGTTCCCCCTAAAGCGTTGTCGTACCCTCACCTGAACCCTAAACCAACCCCATCCCCTAACCGTAACCCTAGCCCAACCCTAACCCTAACCCTTCCCCGAATCCTGACCCAACCCGTCCCCTAATCCTAACCCGTACGCTAACGCTAATCCACGCCCTCACACGTACGCTACACCTAAACCGTTGTTGTACCCTCAGCTGGACACTAAACCGTCCCCATACCCTAAACCTAACCCTAGCCCGAACCATAACCCTAACACTTCCCTGAATCCTGACCCTCACCCGTCCCCTAATCTTAACACGTACGCTCACGCTAACCGGCACCCTGACACTTACGCTCTCCCTAAAGCGTTGTCGTACCCTCACCTGGAACCTAAACCGTCCCTGTCTCCTAACCCTAACCCTAGCCCAAACCCTAACCCTAACCCTTCCCCGAATCCTCACCCTCACCCGTTCCCTAATCCTAACCCGCACGCTAACGCTAACCCATGCCCTCACACGTATGCTCCCCCTAAAGCGTTGTCGTACCCTCACCTGGACCCTAAACTGTACCCGTCCCCTAACCCTAACCCTAGACCGAACCCTAATCCTAACCCTTCCCGAAGCCTGAACCTAACCCGTCCCCTAATCCTAACCCGCATGCTAACGCTAACCCGCGCCCTCACACGTACGCTCCCCCTAAAGCACTGTCGTACCCTCAGCTGTACCCTAAACCGTCCCCGTCCCCTAACCCTAACCCTAGACTGAACCCTAACCCTAACCCTTCCCCGAAGCCTGACCCTCACCCGTCCTCTAATCCTAACCCGTACGCTAACGCTAACCCATGCCCTCACATGTACGCTCCCCCTAAAGCGTTGACGTACCCTCACCTGGACACTAAACCGTCCCCGTCTCCTAACTCTAACCCTACCGCGAACCCTAACCCTAGCCCTTCTCCGAAGCCTGACTCTCACCCGTCGCCTAATCCTAGCCTGTACGCTCTCGCTAACCCGCGCCCTCACACGTACGCTCCCCCTAAAGCATTGTCGTACCCTCACCTGGACCGTAAACCGTCCCTGTCCCCGTCCCCTAACCCCAGCCCGAACCCTAACCCTAATACTTCCCCGAAGCCTGACTCTCACCCGTCCCCTAATCCTAACCCGCACGCTAACCCTAACCCGCGCCCTCACACGTACGCTCCCCCTAAAGCGTTGTCGTACCCTCACCTGGACCCTAAACCGTCCCGGTCCCCTAACCCTAACCCTACCCCGAACCCTAACCCTAACCCTTCCCATAAACCTGACCCTCACCCGTCCCCTAATCCTAACCCGTACGCTAACACTAACCCGCGCCCTCACACGTACGCTCCCCCTAAATCGTGGTTGTACCCTCACCTGGACCCTAAACCGTCTCCGTCCCCTAAACCTAAACCTAGCCCGAACCCTAACCCTAACCATACCCCGAAGCCTGACCCTCACCCGTCCACTAATCCTAACACGTACGCTCACGCTAACCCACGCCCTCACACGTACGCTCCCCCTAAAGCGTTGTCATACATTCACGTGGACCCTAAACCGTCCCCGTCCCCTAACCCTAACCCTAGCCCAAACCCTAACCCTAACAATTCCCCGAAGCCTGACCCCTACCCGTCCCCTAATCCTAACCCGTACGCTAACGCTAACTTACGCCCTCACACGTACGCTCCCCCTAAAGCGTTGTCGTACCCTCACCTGGACACTAAACTCTCCCCGTCCCCTAACACTAACCCTAGCCCGAACCCTAACCCTAACGATTCCACGAAGCCTGACACTCACCCGTCCCCTAATCCTAATCCGTACGCTAACACTAACACGCGCCCTCACACGTACGCTCCATCTAAAGCGTTGTCGTACCCTCACCTCGACCCTAAACCGTCCCCGTCCCCTAACCCTAACCCTAGCCTGTCCCTAAGCCTAACCCTTCCCCGAAGCCTAACCCTCACCCGTCCCCTAATCCTAACCCGTACACTGACACTAACACGCGCCCTCACACGTACGCTCCCCCTAAAGCTTTGTCGTACCCCCACGTGGACCCTAAACCGTCCCCATCCCCTAACCCTAACCCTAGCCCGAACCCTAACCCTAACAATTCCCCGAAGCCTGAACCTCACCCATGCCCTAATCCTAACCCGTACCCTAACGCTAACCCGCGCCCTCACATGTACGCTCCCCCTAAAACGTTCTCGTACCCTCACCTGGACCCTAAACCGTCCCCGTCCCCTAACCCTAACCCTAGCCCGAACCCTAACACTAACCATTCCCCGAAGCCTGACCCTCACCCGTCCCCTAATCCTAACAAGTACGGTAACACTAACCCACGCCGTCACAAGTACGCTCCCCCTAAAACGTTGTCAGACCCTCACCTGGACCCTCAACCGTCCCCGTCCCCTAACCCTAACCCTAGCCCGATCCCTAACCGTAACCCTTCCACGAAGCCTGACCCTCACCCGTCCCCTAATCCTAACCCGTACTCTAACACTAACCCGCGCCCTCACACGTACGCTCCCCGTAAACCGTTGTCGTACCTTCACCTGGACCCTAAAACGTTCCCGTCCCCTATCCCTAACCCTAGCCTGTCCCTAACCCTAACCCTTCCCAGAAGCCTGACCCTCACCCGTCCCCTAATCTTAAACCGTACGCTAACACTGACCCGCGCCCTCACACGTACGCTCCCCCTAAAGTGTTGTCGTACCCTCACCTGGACCCTAAACCATCCCCGTCCCCTAACCCTAACCCTAGCCCGAACCCTAACCCTAACTTTTCCCCGAAGTGTGAGCCACACCCGTACCCTAATCCGATCACATATGCTAACACTAACCCACGCCCTCACACGTACGCTCCCCCTAAAGCGTTGTCGTACCCTAACCTGGACCCTAAACCGTCCCCTTCCCCTAACCCTAACCCTAGCCCGAACCCTATCCCTTACACTTCCCAGAAGCCTGACCCTCACCCATCCCCTAATCCTAACCCGTACGTTAACACTAACCTGCACCCTCACACATACGCTCTCCCTAAAGCGTTGTCGTACCCTCACGTGGACCCTAAACAGTCTCCAAACCGTAACCCTAACCCTAGCCAGAACCCTAACCCTAACCCTTCCCCGAAGCCTGACCCTCACACGTCCCCTAATCCTATCCCGTACGCTAACACTAACCCATGCCCTCACACGTACGCTCCCCGTAAACCGTTGTCGTACCCTCACCCGGACCCTAAACCGTCCCCGTCCCCTAACCCTAAGCCTAGCCCGAACCCTAACCCTAACCCTTCCCCGAAGCCTTCCCCTCACCCGTCCTCTAATCCTAACCCGTACACTAACACTAACCCGTGGCCTTACACGTACGCTCCCCCTAAACCGTTGTCGTACCCTCACCTGGACCCTAAACCGTCTCTGTCCCCTAACCCTAACCCTAGCCCGAACACTAAACCTAACCCTTCCCCAAAGCCTTCCCCTCACCCGTCCCGTAATTCTAAGCCATACGCTAACACTAACCTGTGCCCTCACACGTACGCTCACCCGAAACCTTTGTTGTACCCTCACCTGGACTCTAAACCGTCCCCGTCGCAGTCCCCTAACCCTAACCCTAACACTTACCCAAAGCCTTACACTAACCCGTCCCCTCATCCTAACCTGTACGCTAACACTAAACCGTGCCCTCACACGTACACTCACCCTAAACCGTTGTCGTACCCTAACCTTTCCCCGAAATGGTCCCCATCCCGACCCTAAACCTACCCCTACCCAAAGCCTTACCCTAACCCGTCCCCTAATCCTAACCCGTACCAAAACGATAACCCGTGCCCTCACACATACACTCACACTAAACCACTGTGGTACCCTAACCTGTACCCCAAACAGTCCCCGTCCCCTAACCCTAACCCTAGCCCGAACCATAACCCTAACCCTTCCCCGAAGCCTGACCCTCACCCGTCCCCTAACCCTACCCGTACGCTAACACTAACCCATGTCCTCACACGTACGCTCCCCCTAAACCGTTGTCATACCCTCACCTGGACCCTAAACAGTCCCCGTCCCCATAACCCTAACCCTAACTCTTACCTAAAGCCTTACCCTAACCCGTCCGCTAATCCTAACTTGTATGCCAACACTATCCCATGCCCTCACACGTACGCTCACCCTAAACCGTTGTCGTACCCTAACCTGTCCACTAAAATGTCCCCGTCCCCTAACCCTAACCCTAACCCTAACCCTTACCCTTACCCTAAGCCTTACCCTAACCCGTCCCCTAATCCTAACCCGTACGCTCACAATATCCTTTGCCCTCACATGTACGCTCACCCTAAACCGTTGTCATACCCTAACCTGTCCACTAAACCGTCTCCGTCCCCTAACCCTAAGCCTAACCTAACCCAAACCCTTACCCATAGTCTTACCATAACCAGTCCCCTAATCCTAACCCGTACGCTAACCCTAACCCGTGCCCTCACACGTACGCTCACCCTAAACCGTTTTCATACCCTCACCTGTCCCCTAAACCGTCTCCATCCCCTAACCCTAACCCTAACCCTAACCCTTACCCGAAGACTTACCCTAACCTGTCCCCTAATCCTAACCCGTAAGCTAACACTAACCCGTGCCCTCACACATACGCTCATCCTAAACCGTTGTTGTACCCTAACCTGTCCTGTAAACCATCCCCATCCCCTTACCCTAACCCTAAAACTAACACTAACCCTTACCCGAAGCCTTATGCTAACCCGTCCACAAATCCTAACCGGTACGCTAACACTAACCCGTGCCCTCACACGTACGCTCACCCTAAACCGTTGTCGTACAGTAACCTGTCCCCTAACCCGTCCCCTAATCCTAACCCTAACCCTAACCCTTACACGAAGCCTTGCAGTAACCCGATCCCTAAACCTAACCCGTATGCTAACACTAAACCGTGCCCTTACACGTACGCTCACCCTAAACCTTTGTTGTACCCTAACCTGTCCCTTAAACCGTCCCCATGCCCGTCCACTAACACTAACCTTAACCCTAAACCTAACCCTTACCCGAAGCCTTACCCTAACCCGTCCCCTAATCCTAACCCATACGCTAACACTAACCCGTGCCCTCACACGTAAGCTCACCATAAACCGTTGTCGTACCCTAACCTGTCCCCTAAACCATCCCCATTCCCTAACCCTAAACCTAACCCTAAACCTAACCCTTACCTTAAGCCTTACCGTAACCCGTCCCCTAATCCTAACCCATACGCTAACATTAACGGGCGCCGTCACACGTACGCTCACCCTAAAACCTTGTCGTACCCTAACCTGTCCCCTAAACCGTCCCCGTCACCTAACCCTAACCCTAAACCTAACCCTTACCCAAAATCTTACACTAACCCGTCCCCTAATCCTAACCCGTATGCTAACACTAACCTGTGGCCTCAAACGTATGCTCACCCTAAAGCGCTGTCATACCCTAACCTGTCCCCTAAACCGTCCCCATCCCATAACCCTAACCCTAACCCTAACCCTAACCCTAAACTTACCCGAAGCCTTACCTTAAACCATCCCCTAATCCTAAACCAGATGCTAACACTAACCCGTACCCTCACACGTACGCTCACCCTAAACCGTTGTCGTACCCTAACCTGTCCCCTAAACCATCCCCATCGCCTAACCCTAACCTTAACACTAACCCTAACCCTAAACCTTAAACAAAGCCTCACCCTAACCCGTCCCTTAATCCTAACCCGTACGCTAACACTAACCCATGCCCTCACATGTACGCTCACTCTAAACAGTTGTCGTACCCTAACCTGTCCCCGAAATGGTCCCCATCCCCTGACGCTAAACCTACCCCTACCCAAAGCCTTACCCTAACCCGTCCCCTAATCCTAACCCGTACCAAAACGATAACCCGTGCCCTCACACATACACTCACACTAAACCTCTGTGGTACCCTAACCTGTCCCCTAAACCGAACCCGTCCCCTAACCCTAACCCTAACCCTAACCCTTACCCAAAGCCTTACCCTAATCCGTCCCCAAATCCTAACCCATATGCTAACACTAACTCGTGCCCTCACACGTACGCTCACCCTAAAATATTTTCGTACCCTAACCTGTCCCCTATACCGTCCCCGTCCCCTACACTAACCCTAACCCTGACACTTATCCGAAGCCTTACCCTAACCCGTCCCCTAATCCTAAGCCTTATGCTAACACTACCCCGTGCCCTCACACGGATGCTCACTCTAAACAGTTGTCGTACCCTTACCTGTCCCCTAAACAGTCCCCATCCCCTAACCCCATCCCTAATTCTAACACTTACCCGAAGCCTACCCTCACCCATCACCTAATCCTAAGCCGTACGCTAACACTACCCCGTGCCCTCACACGGACGCTCACCCTAAACAGTTGTCGTACCCTTACCTGTCCCCTAAACAGTCCTCATCCCCTAACCCCATCCCTAATTCTAACACTTACCCGAAGCCTTACCCTAACCCAACCCCTAATCCAAACCCGTACGCTAACACTAAACCGTGCCCTCACACGTACGCTCACCCTAAACCGTTGTCATACCCTAAACTGTCCCCTAAACCGTCACCATCCCCTAACCCTAACACTAACCCTAACACTAACCCTAACCCTTACCCACAGCCTTACGCTAACTCATCCCCTAATCCTAACCCGTACGCTAACACTAACCCGTGCCCTCACAGGTACGCTCACCCTAAACCGTTGTCATACCCTAACCTGTCCCTTAAACCGTCCCCGTCCCCTAACCCTAACCATAACCCTAACCCTAACCGTAACCCATACCCAAAGCGTTACTCTATCCCGTCCCCTAATCCTAACCCGTACGCTAACACTAACCCATGCCCTCAGACGTACGCTCTCCCTAAACCGTTGTCGTACCCTAACCTGTCCCCTAAACCGTCCCTGTCTCCTAACCCTAACCCTAATCCTAACCCTAACCCTTACCCGAAACCTTACCCTAACCCGTCCCCTAATCCTAACCCGTACACTAACACTAACCCGTGCCCTCACACGTACGCTCACCCTGAACCGTTGTTGTACCCTAACCTGTCCCCTAAACTGTCCCTGTCGCCTAACCCTAACCCATACCCAAAGCCTTACCCTAACCCGTCCCCTAATCCTAACCCGTACGCTAACACTAACCCATGCCCTCATACGTACGGTCACCCTAAACCGTTGTCGTACCCTAACCTGTCCCCTAAACCGTCCCCATCCCCTAACCCTAACCTTAACCCTAAACCTAACCCTAACACTTACCCGAAATGTTACACTAACCCGTCCCCTATTCCTAACACGTACGCTAACACTATCCCATGCCCTCACGCGTACGCTCACCCTAAACCGTTGTCGTACCCTACCCAGTCCCCTAAACCGTCCCCGTCCCTTAACCCTAACCCTAATCCTCACCCTAACTGAACCCCTAATCCTAACCCATACGTTAACACTAACTCATGCCCTCACACGTACGCTCACCCTAAACTGTTTTCATACACTTACCTGTACCCTAAACCGTCCTGGTCCCCTAACCCTAACCTTAACCCTAACCCTAACACTTATCCGAAGCCTTACTCTAACTCGTCCCATAATCCTAACCCGTACGCTAACACTAACCTGTGCCCTCACACGTATGCTGACCCTAAACCGTTGTCGTACACTAACCTGTCCCCTATACCATCCTCGTCCCCTAACCCTAACCCTAACACTAACCCTAACCCTTACCCGAACCCTTACCTTAACCCATCCCCTAATGCTAACCCATACGCTAACACTAACCCATACCCTAACACGTACGCTCACCCTAAACCGTTGTCGTACCCTACCGTGTCCCCTAAACCATCCCAGTCCCCTAACCCTAACCCTAACCCTTACCCAAAGCCTTACACGAACCCGTCCCATAATCCTAACCCGTACGCTAACACCAACCCGTGCCCTCACACGTACGCTCACCCTAAACCATTATCGTACCCTAACCTGTCCAGTAAACCGTCCCCATCCCCTAACCCTAACCTTAACCCTAAACCTAACCCTAATACTTACCCGAAACGTTACACTAACCCGTCCCCTATTCCTAACACGTACGCTAACACTATCCCATGCCCTCACACGTACGCTCACCCTAAACCGTTGTCGTACCCTACCCTGTCCCCTAAACCGTCCCCGTCCCTTAACCCTAACCCTAATCCTCAACCTAACTGAACCCCTAATCCTAACCCATACGTTAACACTAACTCATGCCCTCACACGTACGCTCACCCTAAACTGTTTGCCTACACTTACCTGTACCCTAAACCGTCCCGGTCCCCTAACCCTAACCCTAACCCTAACCTTAACACTTATCCGAAGCCTTACTCTAACCCGTCCCATAATCCTAACCCGTACGCTAACACTAACCTGTGCCCTCACACGTATGCTGACCCTAAACCGTTGTCGTACACTAACCTGTCCCCTATACCATCCTCGTCCCCTAACCCTAACCCTAACCCTAACCCTTACCCGAACCCTTACCTTAACCCATCCCCTAATGCTAACCCATACGCTAACACTAACCCATACCCTAACACGTACGCTCACCCTAAACCGTTGTCGTACCCTACCGTGTCCCCTAAACCATCCCAGTCCCCTAACCCTAACCCTAACCCTTACCCAAAGCCTTACACGAACCCGTCCCATAATCCCAACCCGTACGCTAACACCAACCCGTGCCCTCACACGTACGCTCACCCAAAACCATTATCGTACCCTAACCCGTCCCGTAAACCGTCCCCGTCCCCTAACCCTAACCTTAACCCTAAACCTAACCCTAACACTTACCCGAAACCTTACACTAACCCGTCCCCTATTCCTAACATGTACGCTAACACTATCCCATGCCCTCACACGTACGCTCACCCTAAACCGTTGTCGTACCCTACCCTGTCCCCTAAACCGTCCCCGTCCCTTAACCCTAACCCTAATCCTCAACCTAACTGAACCCCTAATCCTAACCCATACATTAACACTAACTCATGCCCTCACACGTATGCTCACCCTAAACTGTTTTCCTACACTTACCTGTACCCTAAACCGTCCCGGTCCCCTAACCCTAACCCTAACCCTAACCTTAACACTTATCCGAAGCCTTACTCTAACCCGTCCCATAATTTAACCCGTACACCCATACTAACCTGTGCCCTCACACGTATGCTGACCCTAAACCGTTTTCGTACACTAACCTGTCCTCTATACCATCCCCGTCCCCTAACCCTAACCCTAACCCTAACACTTACCCGAACCCTTACCTTAACCCGTCCCCTAATGCTAACCCGTACGCTAACACTAACCCATACCCTAACACGTACGCTCACCCTAAACCGTTGTCATACCCTACCGTGTCCCCTAAACCATCCCAGTCCCCTAACCCTAACCCTAACCCTAACACTTACCCGCAGCCTTACACGAACCTGTCCCATAATCCTAACCCGTACGCTAACACCAACCCGTGCCCTCACACGTACGCTCACCCTAAAACATTATCGTACACTAACCAGTCACCTAAACCATCCCCGTCCCCTAACCCTAACCCTAAGCCTTATCAGAAGCCTTACCCTAACCAGTCCCCTAATAACAAACCGTACGCTAACACTAACCTGTGTCCTGACACGTACACTCACCCTAAACCGTTGTCGTACCCTAACCAGTCCCCTAAACCGTCTCCGTCCCCTAACACTAACCCTAACCCAAAGCCTTAACCTTACCCGTCCCCTCATCCTAACTCGTACGCTAACACTAACACGTGCCCTCTCACTTATGCTCACCCTAAACCATTGTCATACCCGAACCTGTCCCCTAAAACGTCCCCGTCCCATAACCCTAACCCTAACACTTACCCAAAGCCTTACCCTAACCCGTCCCCTAATCCTAAACCGTACGCTAACACTAACCCATGCCCTGACACGTACTCTCACCCTAAACCGTTGTCATACACTATCCTGTACCCTAAACCGTCCCCGTCCCCTAACCCTAACCCTAAACCTAACACTTACCCGAAGCCTTACCCTAACCCATCCCCTAATCCTAACCCATACGCTAACACTAACCCGTGCGCTCACACGTACGCTCACCCTAAACCGTTGTTGTACACTAACCTGTCCCCTAAACCGTCCCTGTCCCCTAACCCTAACCTTAACACTCACCCTAACCCTAACCCTTAAATGAAGCCTTACCCTAACCCGTCCCCTAATCCTAACCCGTACGCTAACACTAACCCATTCTCTCACACGTACGCTCAACCTAAACCGTTGTCGGACCCTAGCCTATCCCCTAAACCGTCCCCGTCCCCTAACCGTAACCTTAACACTAACCCTAACCCTAATCCTTAACCGAAGCCTTACCCTAACCCGTCCCCTAATCCTAAGCCGTACGCTAATATTAACCCCTGCCCTCACATGTACGCTCACCCTAAACCGTTGGCGTATGCTATCCTGTCCCCTAAACCATCCCCATCCCCTAACCCTAACCCTAACCCTTACCCGAAGCCTTATCCTAACCCGTCACCTAATCCTAACCCGTACGCTAACACTAACCCATACCCTCACACGTACGCTCACCCTAAAACGTTGTCGTACCCTAACCTGTCCTCTAAACCGTCCCCGTCCCCTAACCCTAACCCTAAACCTAACCCTTACCTGAAGCCTTACCCTAACCCGTCCCCTAATCCTAACCCGAACGCTAACACTATCCCGTGTCCTCATGCGTACGCTCACCCTAAACCGTTGTCGTTACCTAACCGGTCCCCTAAACCGTCCCCGTCCCCTAACCCTAACCCTAATCCTAACCCTAACTCTAACCCTAATCCTAACCCATACGCTAACACTAACTTGTGCCATAACACGTACGCTCACCCTAAACCGTTTTCATACCCTAACCTGAACCCTAAACCGTCCCCGTCCCCTAACCCTAACCTTAACACTAACCCTAACCCTTACCCAAACCTTACCCTAACCCGTTCCCTAATCCTAACCCATACGCTAACACTAACCCGTGCCCTCACACGTACGCTCACCCTAAACCGTTGTCGTACCCTACCTTGTCCCCTAAACCATCCCTGATCCCTAACCCTAACCCTAATCCTAAACCTTACCCAAAGCCTTACCCTAACCCGTCCCCTAATCCTAATCCGTACGCTAACACTAACCCATGCTCTTACACATACGCTCACCCTGAACCATTGTCATACCCTAACCTGTCCCCTAAACCGTCCCCGTCCCCTAACCCTAACCCTAACTCTAACCCTAACCCTAACCCTTACCCGAAGCCTTACACTAACCCGTCCCCTAATCCTAAACCATACGCTAACACTAACTTGTGCCCTCACATGTACGCTCACCCTAAACCGTTATCATACCCTAACCTGACCCCTAAAGCATCCCCGTCCCCCAACCCTAACCCTAACCCTAAACCCTCCCCATCCCCTAACCCTAACCCTAACCCTAACCCTAACCCTTACCCGAAGCCTTATCCTAACCCGTCACCTAATCCTAACCCATACAATAACACTAACCCGTGCCCTCACACGTATGCTCACCCTAAACCGTTGTCGTACCCTAACCTGTCCCATAAACCATCCCCGTCCCCTAACCCTAACCCTAACCCTTACCCAAAGACGTAACCTAACACGTCCACTAATCCTAACCCTTACACTAACACTAAACCGTGCCCTCATGCGTGCGCTCACCCTAAACCATTGTCATACCCTAACCTGTCCCCTAAACCATCCCCGTCCCCTAACCCTAACACTTACCCTAAGTCTTACCCTAAACCGTCCCCTATTGCTAACCCGTACGCTAACACTAATCCGTGCCCTCACACGTACACTCACCCTAAACCGTTGGCGTACACTAACCTGTCCCCTTAACCATCCCCGTCCCCTAACCCTCACCATAACCCTCACCATAACCCTAACCCTAACCCATACCCAAAGCCTTACTCTATCCCGTCCCCTAATCCTAACCCGTACGCTAACGCTAACCCATGCCCTCAGATGTACGCTCACCCTAAACCGTTGTCGTACCCTAACCTGTCCCCTAAACCGTCCCCATCCCCTAACCCTAACCCTGAACCTAACCCTAACACTTACCCGAAGCCTTACCCTAACCCGTCCCCTTATCCTAACCCGTACGCTAAGACTAACCCGTTCCCTCACACGTACGCCTACCCTAAACCATTGTCGTACCCACACCTGTTCCCTAAACAATCCCCATCCCCTAATACTAACACTAACCCTAACCCGAAGCCTTACCCTAACCCATCGCCTAATCCTAACCCGTAGGCTATCACTAACCCCTGCCTTCACATGTACGCTCACCCTAAACCGTTGTCGTACCCTAACCTGTACCCTAAACCGTCCCCGTCCCCTAACCCTAACCCTAACCCTTACCCAAAGCCTTACCCTAACCCGTCCCCTAATCCTAACCCGTAAGCTAACACTAACCCGTGCCCTCAAACGTACCCTCACCCTAAACCGTTGTCGTATGCTAACCTGTCCCCTAAACCGTCCCTGTCCCCTAACACTAACCCTAATCCTATCCCTAACTCGTCCCCTAATCCTAACCCATATGTTAACACCAACTCGTGCCCTCACACGTATACTCACCCTAAACCGTTTTCATACCCTAACCTGTACCCTAAACCATCCCCGACCCCTAACCCTAAGCCTAACCTTAACCCTTACCTGAAGCCTTACCCTAAACCATCCCCTAATCCTAATCCATACGCTAACACGAACCTCTGCCCTCACACGTACGCTCACCCTAAAACGTTGTCGTACCGTAACCTGTCCCCTAAACCGTCCCCGTCCCCTAACCCTAAACCTAACCCTAACCCTTACCCGAATCCTTACCCTAAACCATCCACAAATCCTAACCCGTATGCTAACACTAACCCGTGCCCTTACACGTACGCTCACCCTAAACCGTTGACTTACCCTAACCTGTCCCCTAAACCATCCCCGTCCCCTAACCCTAACACTAACCCTAACCCGTCCGCTAATGCTAATCCATACGCTAACACTAACCTGTGCTCTCAGACGTACGCTCACCCTAAACCGTTGTTGTACCCTACCCTGTCCCCTAAACCATCCCCGTCCCCTAACCCTAACCCTAACCCTAAACCTTACCCGAAGCCTTAATCTAACCCGTCCCCTAATCCTAACCTGTATGCCAACACTAACCCATGCCCTCACACTTACGCTCACCCTAAACCATTGTCGTACCCTAACCTGTCCCCTAAACCGTCCCCATCCCCTAACCCTAACCCTAACCCTTACCAGAAGTCTTACCCTAACCCGTACCCTAATCCCAAACCGTACTCTAACACTAACCTTTGCCCTCACACGTACGCTCACCACAGACCGTTGTCGTACCCTAACCTGTCTCCTAAACCATCCCCGTCCCCTAACCAACCCTAACCTGAAGCCTTAACATAACCCGTCCCCTAATCCTAACCCATACGCTAACACTAACCCGTGCCCTCACACGTACGCTCACCCTAAACCGTTGTCGTACCCTAACATGTCCCCTAACTGTCCCCATCCCCGTCCCCTAATCCTAACCCTAACCCTAACACTTACCCGAAACCTTACCCTAACCCGTGCCCTAATCCTAACCCGTACGCTAAGACTAACCTGTGCCCTCACACGTACGCTTACCCTATACCACTGTCGTACCCTAACCTGTTTCCTAAACGTTCCCTTCCCCTAACCCTAACACTAACCCTTACCCGAAAACTTACCCTAACCCGTCCGCTAATCCTAACCCGTACGCTAACACTAACCCATGCCCTCACACGTACGCTCAACCTAAAACATTGTCGTACCCTAACCTGTCCCCTAAACCGTCCGCATCCAATAACCCTAACCCTAACCCTAACCCTAACCCTAACCGTTACCCGAAGCCTTACCCTAACCCATCCCCTAATCCTAACCCGTTTGCTAACACTAACCCGTGCCATCACACGTACACTCACGCTAAACTGTTGGCGTACCCTAACCTGTCCCCTAAACCGTCCCCGTCCCCTAACCCTAACCATAACCCTAACCCTAACCCTTACCCGAAGCCTTACACGAACCCGTCCCATAATCCTAACCCGTACGCTAACACCAACCCGTGCCCTCACACGTATGCTCACCCTAAACCATTATCGTACCCTAACCTGTCCCGTAACCGTCCCCATCCCGTAACCCTAGCCCTAACCCTAAACCTAACCCTAACACTTACCCGAAAGCTTACCCTAACCTGTCCCCTAATCCTAACACGTACGCTAACACTATCCCATGCCCTCACACGTATGCTCACCCTAAACCGTTGTCGTACCCTACCCTGTCCCCTAAACCGTCCCCGTCCCTTAACCCTAACCCTAATCCTCAACCTAACTGAACCCCTAATCCTAACCCATACGTTAACACTAACTCATGCCCTCACACGTACGCTCACCCTAAACTGTTTGCCTACACTTACCTGTACCCTAAACCGTCCCGGTCCCCTAACCCTAACCCTAACCCTAACCTTAACACTTATCCGAAGCCTTACTCTAACCCGTCCCATAATCCTAACCCGTACGCTAACACTAACCTGTGCCCTCACACGTATGCTGACCCTAAACCGTTGTCGTACACTAACCTGTCCCCTATACCATCCTCGTCCCCTAACCCTAACACTAACCCTAACCCTTACCCGAACCCTTACCTTAACCCATCCCCTAATGCTAACCCATACGCTAACACTAACCCATACCCTAACACGTACGCTCACCCTAAACCGTTGTCGTACCCTACCGTGTCCCCTAAACCATCCCAGTCCCCTAACCCTAACCCTAACCCTTACCCAAAGCCTTACACGAACCCGTCCCATAATCCTAACCCGTACGCTAACACCAACCCGTGCCCTCACACGTACGCTCACCCAAAACCATTATCGTACCCTAACCTGTCCCGTAAACCTTCCCCGTCCCCTAACCATAACCTTAACCTTAAACCTAACCCTAACACTTACCCGAAACCTTACACTAACCCGTCCCCTATTCCTAACATGTACGCTAACACTAACCCATGCCCTCACACGTACGCTCACCCTAAAACATTATCGTACCCTAACCAGTCACCTAAACCATCTCCGTCCCCTAACCCTAACCCTAACCCTAAGCCTTAGCAGAAGCCTTACCCTAACCAGTCCCCTAATACCAAACCGTATGCTAACACTAACCTGTGCCCTGACACGTACACTCACCCTAAACCGTTGTCGTACCCTAACCTGTACCCTAAACCATCACCGTCCCCTAACCCTAACCTAACCCGAAGCCTTAACCTTACCCGTGCCCTCATCCTAACCCATACGCTAACACTAACACGTGCCCTCACACTTACGCTCACCCTAAACCATTGTCATACCCGAACCTGTCCCCTAAAACGTCCCCATCCCATAACCCTAACCTTAACCCTAACCCTTACCCAAAGCCTTAACCTAACCCGTCCCCTAAACCTCACCCGTACGCTAACACTAACCCGTGCCCTCACACGTACGCTCACCCTAAACCGTTGTCATACACTATCCTGTCCCCTAAACCATCCCTGTCCCCTAACCCTAACCCTAACCCTAACACTTACCCGAAGCCTTACCCTAAACCGTCCCCTAATCCTAACCCGTACGCTAACACTAACCCGTGCCCTCACACGTACGCTCACCCTAAACCGTTGTCATACACTATCCTGTCCCCTGAACCGTCCCCATCCCCTAACCCTTACCCTAATCCTTACACTAACACTTACCCGAAGCCTTACGCTAACCCGTCCCCTAATCCTAACCCGTACGCTAGCACTAACCTGTGCCCACACACGTACGTGCACCCTAAACACTTGTAGTACCCTAACTTGTCCCCTAAACCGTCACCATCCCCTAAACCTAACCTTAACCCTAACCATAACCCTTACCCGAAGCCTTACCCTAACCCGTCCCCTAATCCTATATCATACGCTAACACTAACCCGTGCCCTCACACGTACGCTCACCCTAAACAGTTGTTGTACCCTAACCTGTCCCCTAAACCGTCCCTGTCCCCTAACCCTAACCTTAACACTAACCCTAACCCTAACCCTTAACCGAAGCCTTACCCTAACCCGTCCCCTAATCCTAACCCGTACGCTAACACTAACCCATTCCCTCACACGTACTCTCAACCTAAACCATTGTCAGACCCTAACCTGTCCCCTAAACCGTCCCCATCCCCTAACCCTAAACTTAACACTAACCCTAACCCTAACCCTTAACCGAAACCTTACCCTAACCCATCCCCCAATCCTAACCCGTACGCTAACACTAACCCATTCTCTCACAAGTACGCTCAACCTAAACCATTGTCGTACCCTAACCTATCCCCTAAACCATCCCCATCCCCTAACCCTACCCCTAAACCTTACCCGAAGCCTTACCGTAAACCGTCCCCTAATCCTAACCCGTACGCTAACACTAACCCGTGCCCTCACACGTACACTCACCCTAAACTGTTGGCGTACCCTAACCTGTCCCCTATACAGTCCCCGTCCCCTAACCCTAACCCTAACCCTAACCCTTATCTGAAGCCTTTCCCTACCCGTCCCCTAATCCTAAGCCGTATGTTAACACTAACCCGTGCCCTCACTCGTACGCTCACCCTAAACCATTGGCGTAAGCTATCCTGTCCCCTAAACCGTCCCCGTCCCCTAACCCTAATCCTAAACCTAAACCTAACCCTTACCCGAAGCCTTATCCTAACCTGTCACCTAATCGTAACCCGTACGCTAACACTAACCCGTGCCCTCACATGTACGCTCACCCTAAACCATTGTCATACCCTAACCTGTCCCCTAAACCGTCCCCATTCCCTAACCCTAACCCTAAACCTAACGCTTACCCGAAGCCTTACCCTAACCCGTCCCCTAATCCTAACCAGTACGCTAACACTAACCAGTGCCCTAACAAGTACGCTCACCCTAAAACGTTGTCGTACCCTAACCTGTCCCCTAAACCGTCCCCGTCCCCTAGCCCTAACCCTAAACCTAACACTTACCCGAAGCCTTACCCTAACCTGTCCCCTATTCCTAACCCGAACCCTAACACTATCCCGTGTCCTCATGCGTACGCTCACCCTAAACCGTTGTCGTAACTTAACCTGTCTCCTAAACCGTCCCCGTCCCCTAACCCTAACCCTAATCCTAACCCTAACTCGACCCCTAATCCTAACCCATACGCTAACACTAACTTGTGCCCTCACACGTACGCTCACCCTAAACCGTTTTCATACCCTAACCTGAACCCTAAACCGTCCTCGTCCCCTAACCCTAACCCTAACACTAACACTAACCCTTACCCGAAACCTTACCCTAACCCGTTCCCTAATCCTAACCCATACGCTAACACTAACCCATGCCCTCACACGTACGCTCACCCTAAACCGTTGTCATACCCTACCCTGTCCCCTAAACCATCCCTGATCCCTAACCCTAACCCTAATCCTAAACCTTACCCAAAGCCTTACCCTAACCCGTCCCCTAATCCTAACCCGTACGCTAACACTAACCCGTGCCCTCACACGTACGCTCACCCTAAACCGTTGGTGTACCCTAACCTGTCCCCTAAACCATCTCTGTCCCCTAACCCTCACCATAACCCTAACCCTAACCCTAACCCTAACCCGTACCCAAAGCCTTACTCTATCCTGTCCCCTAATCCTAACCTGTATGCTAACACTAACCCATGCCCTCAGATGTACGCTCACTCTAAACCGTTGTCGTACCCTAACCTGTCCCCTAAACCATCCCCGTCCCCTAACCCTAACCCTAAACCTAACCCTTACCCAAAGCCTTACCCTAACCCGTCCCCTAATCCTAACCCGTACGCTAACACTATCCCATGCCCTCACGCGTACGCTCACCCTAAACCGTTGTCATATCCTAACCTATCCCCTAAACCGTCCACGTCCCCTAACCCTAACTCTAATCCTAACCCTAACTCGTCCCCTAATCCTAACCCATATGCTAACACTAACTCGTGCCCTCACACGTACGCTCACCCTAAACCGTTTTCATACCCTAACATATACCCTAAACCGTCCCCATCCCCTAACCCTAACTCTAACCCTAACACTTACCCGAAGCCTTACCCTAACCCTCCCCCTAATCCTAAACCGAACGCTAAGACTAACCCGTGCGCTCACACATACGCTCACCCTAAACCGTAGGCGTACCCTAACCTGTCCCTTAAACCATCCCCTTCCCCTAACCCTCACCATAATCCTAACCCTAACCCTAACCCGTACCCAAAGCCTTAATCTATCCCATCCCCTAATCCTAACCTGTATGCGAACACTAACCCATGCCCTCAGATGTACGCTCACCCTAAACCGTTGTCGTACCCTAACCTGTCCCCTAAACCGTCCCCATCCCCTAACACTAACCCTAAACCTAACCCTTACCCGAAGCCTTATCCTAATCGTCCCCTAATCCTAACCCGTACGCTAACACTAACACGTGCTCTCACACGTACGCTCACCCTAAACCATTGACGTACCCTAACCTGTCCCATAAACCGTCCCCGTTCCCTAACCCTAACCCTAACCCTAAACCTAACCCTAACGCTTACCCAAAGCCTTACCCTAACCCGTCCCCTAATCCTAACCCATACGCTAACACTAACCAGTGCCCTCACACGTACGCTCACCCTAAACCGTTGTCGTACCCTAACCTGTCCCCTAAACCGTCCCCGTCCCCTAACACTAACTCTAAACCTAACCCTTACCCAAAGCCTTACCCTAACCCGTCCCCTAATCCTAACCCGTACGCTAACACTATCCCGTGCCCGCACACGTACGCTCACCCTAAACCGTTGTCATATCCTAACCTGTCCCCTAAACCGTCCCCGTCCCCTAACCCTAACTCTAATCCTAACCCTAACTCGTCCCCTAATCCTAACCCATATGCTAACACTAACTTGTGCCCTCACACGTACGCTCAACCTAAAATGTTGTCGTACCCTAACCTGTCCCCTAAACCGTCCCCATCCAATAACCCTAACCTTAACCCTAACCCTTACCCGAACCCTTATCCTAACCCGTTCCCTAATCCTAACCCGTATGCTAACACTAACCCGTGCCCTCACACGTATGCTCACCCTAAACTGTTGTCATACCCTAACCTGTCCCCTAAACCGTCCCCGTCCCCTAACCCTAACCCTTAGCTGAAGCCTTACCCTAACCCGTCCCCTGATACTAACCCGTACACTAACACTAATCCGTGCCCTCACATGTACGTTCACCCTAAACCGTTGTCGTACCCTAACCTGTCCCCTAAACCGTCCCAATCCCCTAACCCTAACCCTTTCCCGAAGCCTTACCCTAAACCATCCCCTAATCCTAACCCGTATGCTAACACTAACCCGTGCCATTACACGTACGTTTACCCTAAACCGTTGACGTACCCTAACCTGTCCCCTAAACCATACCCATCCCCTAACCCTAACACTAACCCTAACCCTTACCCGAAGACGTAACCTAAACCGTCCACTAATCCTAACCCTTACGCTAACACTAAACCGTGCCCTCACGCATACGCTCACCCTAAACTGTTGTCGTACCCTAACCTGTCCCCTAAACTGTCCCCGACCCCTAACTCTAACCCTAACCCTAACCCTTACCCGAAGCCTTACCCTAACCCATTCCCTAATCCTAACGCGTACGCTAACACTAACCCATGCCCTCACACGTACGCTCACCCTAAACCATTGTCGTACCCTAACCTGTCCCCTAAACCGTCCCCGTCCCCTAACCCTAACCCTTACCTGAAGCCTTACCCTAACCCTACCCTAATACTAACCCATACGCTAACACTAATCCGAGCCCTCACACGTACGCTCACCCTAAACCGTTGTCGTACCCTAACCTGTCCCCTAAACCATCCCCATCCCCTAACCCTAACCCTAACCCTTACCCGAAGCCTTACCCTAACCCATTCCCTAATTCTTACCCGTTCGCTAACACTAACCCTTGCCATCACACGTACGCTCACCCTAAACCGTTGTCGTACCCTAACCTGTCCCCTAAACCGTCCCTGTCCCCTAACCCTAACCCTAACCCGTCCACTAATCCTAACCCTTACTCTAACACTAACCCGTGCCCTCACACGTATGCTTACCCTAAACCATTGTCGTACCTTAACCTGTACCCGAAACCGTCCCTGTCCACCTAATCCTAACAGTAACCCTAACCCATACCTAACCCTAACCCCTAGCGAAGCCTTACCCTAACCCGTCCCCTAATCCTAACCCGTACAATAACACTAACCCGTGCCTTCACACTTACGCGCACCCTAAACCGTTGTTGTACACTTACCTGTCCCCTAAACTGTCCCCGTCCCCTAACCCTATCCCTAACCCTTACCCGAAGCCTTACCCTAACCCGTCCCCTAATCCTAACAAGTACGCTAACACTAACCCATACCCTAACACGTACACCTCACCCTAAACCTTTGTCGTACCCTAACCTGTACCGTAAACCGTCCCCGTCCCCTAACCGTAACCCTAACCCTTACCCGAAGCCTTACCCTAACCCGTCCCCTAATCCTAACCCGTACGCTAACACTAACCCATATCCTAACACTTATGCTCACCCTAAACCGTTGTTGTACACTAACCTGTGCCCTAAACCGTCTCCATTCCCTAACCCTAACCGTACCCCTTACTGGAAGCCATACCCTAAACTTTCCCCTAATCCTTACCCATACGCTGACACTATCCTGTACCCTAACATGTATGCTCACCCTTAACCATTGTCGTACCCTAAACTGTACTCTAATCCGACCCTGTCCCCTAACCCTAACACTTACCCGAGGCCTTACACTAACTCGTCCCCTAATCCTAAGCCATACCCTAACACTAACCTGTACTCTAATACCTATGCTCACCCTAAACCGTTGTTGTACCCTAACATGTACCCTAAACCGTCCCTGTCCCATAAGCCTAACCCTAACACTTACCCGAAGCCTTATCCCATCCTGTCCCTTCATCCTAACCCGTACGCTAACACTAACTCATATCCTAACACGTACACTCACCCTAAACCGTTGTAGTACCCTAATCTGTACCCTAAACCGTCCCCGTCCCTTAACCCTAACCCTAACCCTTACCTGAAGCCTTACCCTAACCCGTCACCTAATCCTAACCCGTACGCTAACACTAACCTATACCCTAACACGTACGGTCACCCTAAACCGCTGTCACACCCTAACCTGTACCCTAAACTGTCCCCCTCTCCTAACCCAACCCTTACCTGAAGCCTTACCCTAACCCGTCCCCTAATCCTAACCCATACGCTAAACTAACCCGTACCCTAACACGTACACTCACCCTAAACCATTGTCGTACCCTAAACTGTACCCTAAACTTCCCCGTCCCCTAACCCTAACCTTTACCCGAAGCCTTACCTTAACCTGTCCACTAATCCTAACCCGTATGCTAACACTAACCCATGCCCTAACATGTACACTCACCCTAAACCATCGTCGTTCCCTAACCTGTACCCTAAACCTTCCCAGTCCCCTAATCCTAACCTTAAACTTTACCTGAAGCCTTACCGTAACCCGTCCCCTAATTCTAACCCATATTCTAACACTAACCCATACCCTAACATGTACGCTCACCCTAAACTCTTGTCGTACCCTAACCTGTACCCTAAACTTTCCCCGTCCCCTAACCCTTACCCGAAATCTTACCCTATCCGGTCCCCTAATCCTAACCCATACGCTAACTCTAACTCATACCCTAACACGAATGCTGACTCTCAACCATTGTCATACCCTAACCTGTTCCCTAAACGGTCACCGTCCCCTATCCCTAACGCTAACCCTAACCCTTACCCGAAGCCTTACCCTAACCCGTCCCCTAATCCTCACCCGTACGCTAACACTAACCCTTACCCTTACATGTACGCTATCCCTAAACTGTTGTCGTACCCTAACCTCTACCCTAAACCATCCCCATTCCCTAAACATAACCCTAACCTGAAGCATTACCCTAACACTTACCCTAATCCTAAACGGTACACTAACACTGACCTGTACCCTAACACTTTCGCTCACCCTAAACCATTGTCCATCCTAAACCATACCCGTTCCCTAACCCTAACCTTAACCCTAACCCTAAACCTACTTATAGCACTATAACTCAGGAAAATTAAAATAACAAGAAACAACCACCCCAAAGTTTAGGGCTGCTCTGTTTACAAGAGTCTCGACTACGGTACAAATTAAATATCCTTGAAAGAGAGAAATGGATAAAGACGTTTTCATACTTACGTACAATGGAACATCACTCAGCAATGAAATCAATGTCGTCCGGCCTGTACAAGCATAATGAATGGATTTAGGTACAATGATTCAAAGGAAATAAGTCACACAGAAAAAGAAACTTATCATAAGATATCACTTATAGAGGGAATGTAAACTTGGCTACACATGAACTGAATTACAAAACAGAACAGAGTCTCACATTTAGAAAACAAACTTATGCTTTCTTAAGGGGAATGATGAGTTGGGGTGCTACGTAAAACCAGAGATTGAAATTAGCACAGATACTATTCCATAAGCCAAATATGTAATAGACGAGATATACTCCTTGCTCAACGAATTAGACTCAACACCGCCTATTCACTGCAGAGGAATATATCTGACAATAAGAATATTAAAACATATGTATTTATATGTCTCCGTAAGAGAATCAAGTGTGTGTAGAGCAGTATACACAGCCATGAAAATCAACTAAACCCCATTATTAAAATAAATTTCAAAAACAAAGACAGTGAAGGAGAGAAAGTTCTTAAATAATTCGTTCAGGGCTTGTGATGAAACTTGGATTTACCACATCCACACCCACAGCTGGGTGAGACATAAGGCAGGACATTTGGGGCTGAGAGGATTGGTGAGGTTCGGTGAGCAAATGGAGACCCTTTGAAGTAATACTGTATGCTACCCATTCCATGGGTCCCAACTCTCCTGGTTTAAGGGATTCTTCCTACAGCTAAAACATGCATGGGAAACCCAGAGGATTGTACACCATGTGATCGGGCAACGTTTCTAAACCTCATCTCATTTTTTGTCCCTTGGTACACGGGTTCGCCATTCCAGATGCTTTACTAAAAATCTCCCCAAGTGGAGAGTCTGTGCCTTAAAACTCCTGTTTAGCACAGTTAGCAGTTTCTGCAGAGGTTGAACAGGAATAGGGAGAACCAATGAGAGACTAGCTGTAGGTGTTTGGACGGTCACATTTCACTCTAATTTCCCACCAGGAAGAGGAATTAACAAAAGGCTCAGCATGCCGTGATGAAACCAGATTAGGGCCTGAAGCAATCCTGTGGTTTTCCTGCCAGCTCACAAGAAAGCGAGTTGAAGAAAGGACCTTAGGGGCACTGTAATTCATAAACCTGCAGAGTTATAAATGACAGCTATCGTCCAAAAATATACTGAAGTAAGGCTGCAAAGAGGACTTGAAAGCACGGCACAATTGCAGGAAATATATTTCAGGAGGTAGATGGAAACTGCATTAAAACATATGAAAAGCGGCAGAACTTCGACAATGATGCACTTGGCCAAAAAATGCACATGCGTTTTTTCCTGAATATATCCAGGAAAAAACGCATACGGCCTTTTTAGCCAACCAAGGAAGCGTGCAATGGAAATCCGCACTACAATGAAGTCTCACTTCCCACCGGTCAAATGGGCCATCTGAAAAAAGTGTAAAAACCAGAAAGGCAGGACAGGCCATGGAGAACAGGGAGCCTTGTTGTGCTGATGGGCGGGATGTAAATGGCCAACAGCCACTCTGGAGAAGTGTATGGTGTTTCCTGAAACCTCTAAAAAATAAAGCTACAGAGACTCGGGCACTTCCACCTATGACCCTATAGCTTAGGAAAATTAAAATCAACAAGACTCAGCCACCCCAAAGTTTAGGGCTGCTGTGTTTACAAGAACCTCGACAACGGAACAACTTAAGTATCCCAGAAAGAGAAAAATGGATAAAGAAGTTGTGGTACTTACATAGACTGGAATATCACTCTGCAATGAAATCAATGTCATCAGGCCCATAGCAGCATAATGAGTGGATTTAGGTAAGATGATTCTGAGTGAAATAAGTCACACAGAAAAAGAAACTAGTCATAAGATATCACTTATAGAGGGAATGTAAACTTGGCTACACATGAACTGAATTACAAAACAGAACAGAGTCTCACATTTAGAAAACCAACTTATGCTTGCTTAAGGGGAAAGGTGAGTTGGGGTGCTGCATAAAACCAGAGATTGAAATGAGCACAGATACCGTTCCATAAGCCAGTAATAGACAAGATATATTCCTTGTTCAACGAAGTGGACTCAACAACCCCTATTCACTGCAGAGGAATATATCTGACTAGTAAGAATCTTAAAACCTATGTGTTTATATGTCTCCATAAGAGGATCAAGTGTGCATCGAGCGGCATAAACACAGCAGTGAAAATCAGCTAAACCCCATTATAAAAATAAATTTCAAAATCAAAACACAAAGACAGTGAAAGAGAGATAAATTCTTAAATAATTCGTTCAGGGCTTGTGACGAAACCTGGATTTACCACATCTACACCCACAGCTGGGAGAGACATAAGGCTGGACACTTGGGGCTGTGAGGATTGGTGAGGTTCGGTGAGCAAATGCAAACCCTTTGAAGTAGTACTGCGTGCTACCCATTCCATGGGTCCCAACTCTCCAGGTTTAAGGGATTCTTCCTACAGCTAAAACATGTGTGGGAAACCCAGAGGATGGTCCACAGTGTGATCGGGCAAGGTTTCTAAAACGCATCTCATTATTCGTCCGCTGGTACTCGGGTTCACCATTCCAGGCGCTTTACTAACAATCTCCCCACTTGGAGAGTCAGTGCTTGTAACCTCCTGTTTGGCACACTCTGCAATTTCTGCGGAGGATGAACGGGAATAGGGAGAACCAATGAGAGACTAGCTGTAGGTGTTTGGACGGGCACATTTCACTCTAATTTCCCACCAGGATGTAGAATTAACCAAAGACTCAGCGTGCCGTGCCGGAACCAGAATAGGGCCTGAAGCAATCCTGTTGATTTGTGGCCAGCTCACAGAAAGCGAGTTGAAAAAACGAGCTCAGGGGCACTGCAATTCACAAACCTGCAGAGTTATAAAGGACAACTATTGTCCAAAAATGTATTGAGGTATGGCTGTGAAGAGGACTTGAAACAAGGCACAATTGCAGGAAACAGATTTCAGGAGGTAGATTGGAATTGCATTTAAAGCATATGAAAAGCGGCAGATCTTCGGCAACGATGCACTTGGCCAAAAAGGGCGTATGCGTTTTTTCCTGAATATATTCAGGATAAAACGCATACGCCCTTTTTGGCCAACCAAGCAAGCGGGAAATTCAAATCTACACTACAAAGAAGTCTCATCCTAACACGTACCCTAACCCTATCCCGCTACCGTACCCTAACCTGTACCTGAGACCGTACCCATTCCCTAACCCTAACCCTTACCGTAAGCTGTACACAAACACTAACCCGTATGCTAACATGTACCCTAACAGTAACACATAGCCATACACTAAACTTTATCCTTACCCTACCCCATATCCTAACCCTTTCCCTAAA
Source organism: Leucopleurus acutus (assembly GCF_964270905.1). Taxonomy (NCBI): domain Eukaryota; kingdom Metazoa; phylum Chordata; class Mammalia; order Artiodactyla; family Delphinidae; genus Leucopleurus; species Leucopleurus acutus. The sequence goes on along the minus strand of NW_028139073.1, from coordinate 344,792 downwards.
CCGTACCATAACCCGTACCCTAATCCTAACCCATCCCCTAACATTAACCCATAACCTAACCCGTACCCTAATCCTAACCCATACACTCACACGTACCCTAACCCTAACCCATTGTCATACCCTAACCTGTAACCTAATCTGTACCCATTCCCTAACCCTAACCCTAACCCTTACACTATCCCGTACCATAATCCTAACCTGTACACTAACACTAAACTATACCTTAACACTTACCCTACTCCTAACCCGTGGTCATACCCTAAACTGTACCCCAAACCATACCCGTTCCCTAACCCTAACCCTAACCCTTAACCTAAACCATACCTTAATCCTAACCCGTACACTAACACTAAACTGTACCCTAACACGTACCCTAACCCTAACCCTTTGTTGTTCCCTATACTGTACCCTAAACTGTACCCCTTCCTTAACACTAAACCTAACCCTAACCCTTACCCTAACCCATACCTAACACTAACCCATACACTAAACCTAACCATAACCCTGAATGTAAACCATACCCTAATCCTAACCCATACCCTAACACTAACCCATACCTTAACCCGTACCCTAACACTAAACCATAGCCATACCCTAAACTGTACCCTAACACTAACCCATACCACAACCATAACCCTAAACCATACTCTAAGCCGTACAATAATCCTAACCCGTATCCTAACCTTAAACCTTACCCTAAACCCTAATCCTTACCCTTAGCTTAATTTAGTTTTTTTGTATTTAAAAAAATATTTTCTTGGGTTAAAACAAACTAGCAGAACAACAAAATAGGGGGCTTCGCTGGTGGTGCGGTGGTTAGAATCTGCCTGCTAATGCAGGGGACACAGGTTCGAGCCCTGGTCTGGGAGGATCCCACATGCCATGGAGCAACTAGGCCCATAAGCCACAACCAGTGAGCCCTCGCATCTGGAGCCTGTGCTCTGCAACAAGAGAGGCTGCAATAGTGAGAGGCCCGCGCACCGAGATCAAGAGTGGCCCCCCACTTGCCACAACTAGAGAAAGCCCTCACACGGAAACTCAGACCCAACACAACAAAAATAAATAATTAAATAATAAACTCCTACCCCCCCCCAGAAAAAGAACAACAAAATAAAACAGAAAGTAACCTGAGTGTCCCTCAAAAAGCTAAGTCTGAAATAGTTGGTACTTCTGTTCTATGGACTGTTATGTAGCCTATAAAAAGTGTGAGAGCTAAATCTGTTTTTCTACAGTGAGAAGCATGATATTCCAGATGTATAGAACACCTGGATAAAATGAGAACTCTACACATTATGCTGGTCGTTTCAGTAAATGGGAAAGGATGGCAAGTGGTAAAATATTATCTTTTCCTTTAATTTTTTAAATTTCACTTGTTACAAAGAACTTCAATTATAATTGTACTTTAAAAAAGTAACAATGGAAATTTAAAAGAAAAAATATATATTGTGTGTTCAGTTATGTTTCATAGAATTATGAAATGCTCCACCCTCTGGCCATTACCTGCAAAAGCAGCTTTAAAACCTATGCTAATTTTCACTTCATATGAACAAGTCCTGCAGGGCTGTAAAGGAAACCTGCCTTCATCATGTTTTGCAGGAGGTAAAGATCAAAGTATTTCAAAATGTGGCACATATTTCAAGAAAACCATTTGAAGAACTAAGCTGTAATAACCATTTGAAAAATAAAAGGACATGCCTGAAAGCTCAATTTCAAAGGATTATGAGACACATGCAAATCCAACCACACAGAGGTATCAGCTCACACCATTCAGAATAACCATCAGGAAAGAAACTACAAATGATCAATGCTGAAGAGGTTGTGGAGAAATGCATACCCTTAATTTGAAGTGGGACGTAACCTGGTAAGAGTCACTAATGGGAACAGGGTGGAGGTGCCTTTAAAAGGTAAACATTGAGCTACTATATGATCCAGCAGGCCCACTCCTGGGCCTATAACATAAGAAGACATAATTGGAAAGACACAGGCAGGCAAATCTGCACTGCAGCAGTATTACAATAGCCAAGACATGGAAGCAACCAAAAGTCCATCAACAGATGAGTGGACAAAGAGGAACTGTTACATATAGAGATGGAATATTAGCTCGGGAAAAAAATGAAACCATGCCATTTGCAGCACCATAGATGAGTCTAGAGGTAACCATGCAACTTGTAGTAAGTGAGAAAGCGAAAGACACCTAACGTATATCACTTATAGGTGTTACCTGAAAATTGATAACAATGAAGATATTTCCACAGAGAAAGGCAATCACAGATTCATTGAACAAACTTATGGTTCCCCAAATCAAAAGGTGTGAGGATTGGATACATTATGATATTGGGGTTAACATAGATATAGAAACACATGTGAAATATATAATCACCAAAGACCTATGGAATACCAAGAGAAGACTACTCAACATTGTGTCATAACCTACCTGGGAAAAGGTTCCAAAGAAGAATAGATATATGTATGTGTGTGAAAGAACCACATCTTGCACACCTAGAACAAAAAAAAAACCATTGTAATCAAATTTGCTGCGATAAAAAATAAAAATTAAATTAAAAATATGAACAAGAAATAATGAGACATAAACTGAAAGGAATTTTTCCTGGCACATCCCATTCTAATTTTCAACCTAGAACAGGACTTCCATTAAGGCTCTGTTGCCCTGGTAACCAGATTTGGTAAAGGAGAAATGCTGCCGCCTTGTGGCTGTTTCACACAACAGCAGCTTTAAACCAAGAGGTAATGTTCACTTAATATTCAAAATATGTGCAGCACTGTAAAGGACACCGGGCCTCAAAAGATGTCCTGGGGTCGTAATCGACCAGAAAATTCAAAAGACGTCAACATTTCAAGAAGACAATGTCAAGAGGCATATTTTACGCACATTTTGTCTTTTCTTTTTTTCTCTTTAAAATAAAAGGAAATTGAAAAATGCGCAACATCAGCAATGAATAAAGCCATGCAAATCCAATTACAGAAATGTTCACCTCACAGCCGTCAGAATGTTCTTCAGCAAAAAGTCTACAAAGAATAAATGCTGAAGGGGTTTCAGAGAACTGTGTACCCTCCAGCTGCTGGGGGGATGTAAACTGGTAACAGCCAGTAGCGAGAACATAATGGAGGTGCGTTTAAGGGTAAAAATTGAGCTACCATGTGATCTGGTAGGTCCTTTGATGTGCCTATCACCTGAGCAGAGCAGAATGGAAAAGACACAGGCTGGCAATCCTGTACTGCAGGAATATTTAACATAGCCAAGACTTGGAAGAAACCAAAATGTCCATCAACAGAAAAATGCACAAAGAGGAAGTGGTCCATATAAACAATGGAATATTAGCCATGGAAAACAATGAAACAGTGCCGTTTGCACCACCATATAAGGACCTAGAGATAATCACTCAAATTAAAGAAAGAAAGTGAAAGACAGATATCCTATGACATCACTTCTAGGTGTTACCTAAAAGTTGATACTCACGAACTTATTTCCAAGAGAAGGAAAAGCATGGATTAAGAAAAAAAAATTATGTTTAACCAAATGGAAAAGTGTAAGGAATGTGTGAATTAGGATACGAGGGTTAACAGACATGTGCTAATACATATGAAATATATAATCACAAAATACCTATGGAATACCAAGAGAGGTCTAGGCAACACTCTGTAATAACCTACACAGTAAAGAATGCAAAGATAAATGACAGATACATTGATATAATGAACCAGATTCTGTACACCTAGGAGAAACAAAATATTTTTATCAAGTTTGCTCTGATAATTAATAAAAATTAAATTTATAAAACAAACAAGAAGTAAGGAGATATAAGCTCTTGGGGATGTGCTCTGGCACATTCCACTCTAATTTGCAGCCTACTAACACGATTTCCAGGAAGGCTCTGCTGCCCAAAAACCCAGAGTTGGCAATGTAGAAATTCTGCTGCCTTGTGGCCGTTTTCCGCAAGAGTGGCGTTAAGCCCACAGCTAATGTTCTCTTAACATTCACAAGGACTCAGGGCTGCAAAGGACACCTGCCCTAAACAACTGTGCTGAGGTAGGGAATGGACAATAAAATTCAAAACTGACAAATTTTTCAAGACGATAGTATGAAGAGGTAAGTTTGACTCACTCTCTTGTTTAAAAAAAGGAAAATGGGTGAAAGCTCAACCTCAGGAATTATTAGACTCATGCAAATCTAATGTACAAAAAGGTTTCAACTCACACCAGTCGACTGACCATCAGCAAAAGATCTACAAACAATAAATTCTGAAGGGGTTTTAGAGAACTGTGTACCCTCTAGCTGCTGGTGAGATGTAACGTGGTAAGAGCCAATAATGAGAACAGAAAGGAACTACGATTAAAAGTAAAAGTTGAGATACCATTCGATGCAGCAGTCACACCACTGGGCCTCTCACCTGAGAAGACCAGAATCGAGAAGACTCGGGCTGCAAAAGCTACACTGCAGCCTTATTCACAATAGCCAAGACAGTGAAGCCACCAAAATGTCCATCAACAGATGTATGGATGAAGAAGAAGTGGTCCACGTTCACAATAGAATATTAGCCATAGAAAACAATGAAACACTGCTATTTGAGGTGCCATAGATGAGCTTGGAGATAATCACAGAATATGAGGTAAGTCAGAAAGCAAAAGACCTATATCCTATGATATCACTTATAGGCGTTATCTAATAACTAACACAAATGAACATATTTCCACAGAGAAAGACACTCACAGACTTAGAAATTAAGTATGCTTATCTAAAAGGAAAGGTGGGCAGAATGGATAAATTAAGATTAACCTTACCATACGTATACAAATACATATAATAAACATATATCGAAAAGACGGACCATATAGCAAGGGAGGTCTACGGAACACTGTAATATTTTACATGGGAAGAGGATCTGAACATGAATAGACATATATATTGTACAAATGAACCAGATTGTGTACATCTGGACAAACAATATCTAATCATTACCCCGATTAAATAAATTTTAAAAACCAAGATGTAATGAGACATAAACTTATGGGCGTTCCTCCTGGCACATTCCATTCTAACTTAAAACCTAGGACCACGACTTCCAGAAAGGCTCTGCTGCCCTAGTACTCAGATTTGGGAAAGGACAAATGCTGCCTCCTTGTGGCCGTTTCCCACAACAGCAGCTTTAAACCCAGTGCTAATTGTCACTAAATATTCACCAAACTTGCAGTTCTGTAATGACATCTGCCCTCCAAAAAAATCCTGGGGTCGAATATCCACCAAAAATTCAAAAGAGGGCAACCTTCCAAGAAGAGAGCTTCAAGAGATATATTGTACTCACACTTGATTTTTAACAGAAAGGAAAAAGGCGTGGAAAATGATGAATTTTAGGAATTTTTAAAGTCATGCAAACCCAAATTACAAAAACCTATCAGGTCACAGCAGTCAGACTGGCCATTAGCAAAAATGCTGCAAACTATAAATGCTGAAGGGATTGTGGAGAAGTTCGTACCCTCGGTTCTAAGGGAGACATGGTAAGAGCCACTAATGAAAACACAATGGAGGTGCTTTGAAAAGGTAAACATTGAGCTACTAGTCAATCAGTCACACCCACTGCTGGGCCTATCACCTGAGAAAATGAGAATCAAAAAGTCACAGGCTGGCAATCTTGCACTCCAGCAATATTTAATATAGCCAACACTTGGAAGCAACGAAAATGTCCCTCAACAGAGCTATGCACCAAGAAGTGGTCCATATACACGATGGAATATTACTCCGATAAAAATATAAATTAAATTTAAAAAAGAAACAAAAATAAGGAGACATCAGCCTTTGGGGGTTTATCCGGGCACATTCCACTCTAATTTATAACCGAGGAAGACCACTGGCTGGAAGCTCTGTTTCCCTAGTACCAGCATGGGGAACAAAGAAAGGCTGCCGCAATCTGGCCGTTATCTGCAAAAGCAGCTTTAAAGCCTGTGCTAATGGTCACTTCATGTGAACAAGTACTGCAGGGCTGTAAATGAAACCTGCCCTCAAAATGTTTTGAGGGAGGTAATGGCCAATAAATTTCAAAATGTAACACATACTTTAGAAAACACTTTGAAGGGCTAAGCTGTAATCACAGTTTGAAAAATAAAAAGGACATGTCTTAAAGCTCAATTTCAAAGGATTATGAGTCATATGTAAATTCAACCACAAAGAGGTATCAGCTCACACCAGTCAGAATATCCATCAGCAAGAAAACTACAAACAATAAATGCTGAAGCCATAAAAAGAAACAAAATTGAGCTATTTGTAATGAGGTGGATAGACCTAGAGTCTGTCATACACAGTGAAGTAAGTCAGAAAGAGAGAGACAAATACCGTATGCTAACACATATACCTGGAATTTAAGAAAAAAAAATGTCATGAAGAACCTAGGGGTAAAACAGGAGTAAAGACAGAGACCTACTAGAGAATGGACTTGAGGATATGGGGAGGGGGAAGGGTAAGCTGTGACAAAGGGAGAGAGAGGCATGGACATATATACACTACCAAACGTAAGGTAGATAGCTAGTGGGAAGCAGCAGCATGGCACAGGGAGATCAGCTCGGTGCTTGTGACCGCCTGGAGGGGAGGGAGGGTGGGAGGGAGGGAGACGCAAGAGGGAAGTGATATGGGAACATATGTATATGTATAACTGATTCATTTTGTTGTAAAGCACAAGCTAGCACACCATTGTAAAGCAATTATACTTCAATAAAGATGTTAAAAATAAATAAATAAATAAATGCTGAAGGTGTTGTGGAGAAATGCATACCCTCAACTTTAAGTGAGATGTAACCTGGAAAGAGCCACTAATGAGCACAGAATCATGGTGCATTTAAACGGTAAACCCTGAGATACTATATGATACAGGAGGCCCACTCTTGGGCCTATAACATAAGAAGACAGAATTGGAAAGACACAGGCAGGCAAATGTGCAGTGCAGCAGTATTACAATAGCCAAGACATGGAGGCAACCAGAAAGTCCATCAAGAGGTGAGTGGACAAAGAAGAACTGGTACATGTACAGATGGAATATTATCTAGGGAAAAAAATGAAACAATGCCATTTGCAGCACCGTAGATGATTCTAGAGGTAATCAGGCAAATTGTACTAAGTCAGACAGCAAAAGACACATATCCTATAATATCACTTATAGGTGTTAGCTAAAAATTGATACCAATGAAGATATTTCCACAGAGAAAGGCAATCACAGATTCATTAAACAAAGTTAAGGTTCACCAAATGGAAAGGTGTGAGGACTGGATATATTAGGATATTGGGGTTAACATAGGTATAGAAACACATGTGAAATATATAATCATCAAAGACCTACGGAATACCAAGAGAAGACTACTCAACATTGTGTCACAAGCTACATGAGAAAACGATCTGAAGAAGTATAGATACATGTAAAAGAACCACATCTTACACACCTAGAACAAACAAAACATTTTAATCAAATTTGCTCTGATAAAAAATAAAAATTAAAAAAAGAACAAGAAAAAAAAGAGAGAAAAAAGGAAAAAAAAGAACAAGAAGTAATGAGACATACACTTAAGGGACTTTTTGCTGGCACATTGCACGACTTCCATTAAAGCTCTGTCATCACTAATAAAGCAGCTTTATAAGCAATGTTGAAGGTAGCTTAAAAGAATTCTCACTAATTATTGACAGTAACAAGAAAACAAACAAAAGTAAAAATCTCACGGCAAAAAGTATACATAGAGTAAGGGTAGTAGATCAAACACTTATTAAACTTCTGTAAAGAATAAAAGACAACAGTAGTACTTTTTTTAAAAGAGAGGGCCCAAATAAATCAGAACTGAAAGAGATGATGTTACAAGAGCCACCACAGAAATACAAAGTATCCTAAGATACACACAGGGTAACTCAGGGCTCAGACTGGACAGAGCCCACTCTCCATTCCCCTGTACATGACTTACAGGAGACTCAGGAACTGAGGAGGGGGTCCTTGAGGAGAGGCACAAGATAGAAGATGTTAGGCATTAACATGACTGCATTCATTTTAAACATGCCTGAACTACATTCACATGAGATGATTTTGTCCTGTTTGTACATCAGCACCTCTAGTCGGAACTGCAGATCTTTGGTTTCACCACCTCTATGACAGCATTAGCTTCACCTGCTGTGGACCGTCTCCTATAGGATTTCTAGAACCACAAAACATCGAAGCTCCACAGGACCCAGAGTCTGTGCGACTCCACTCAGAGTCTCAACTGCACTCAGAGACTCAGAGTCTCAACAGAGACTCCCCTCTTGGAGGACACACACAAAGTAGTGTGCACATCAGGACCCAGGGGAAGGAGCAGTCACCCCATAGGTGAATGATCATACCTAGCTGCTAGTTTTAGAGGGTCTCCTGCAGAGGTGGGGTGTGGCTGCAGCTCACCATGGGGACAATGACACTGACAGCAGAAGTTCTGGGAAATACTCCTTGGCGTGAACTCTCCCAGAGTCCACCATTAGCCTCACCAAGAGCAAGGTAGGCTCCAGTGCTGGGTCGCCTCAGTCCAAACAACCAACAGGGAGAGAACCCAGCCCCATGCCTCAGCAGACAAGCGGATTAAACTTTTTCTTAAACTTTTATTTAATCCACAGACAAGCAGATTAAAGCTCTGCCCACCAGAGCAACACCCAGCTCTACCCACCACCAGTCCCTCGCATAAGGAAGCTTGCACAAGCCTCTCAGATAGACTCAATCACTGGAGAGCAGACAGCAGAAGCAAGAAGAACTACAATTCTGCAGCCTGTGGAAGGAAAACCACATTCACAGAAAGATAGAGAAAATGAAAAGGCAGAGGACTTTATACCAGATCAAGGAACAAGATAAATCCTCAGAAAAACAATGAAATGAAGTGGGGATAGGTAACCTTCCAGTAAAAGAATTCAGAATAATGATAGTGAAGATGATCCAAGACCTTAGAAAAATAATGGAGGCAAAGATCGAGAAGATGCAAGAAATGCTTAACAAAGACCTAGAAGAATTAAGGAACAAACACCTAGAAGAATTAAAGAACAAACAAACAGAGATGAACAATACAATAACTGAAATGAAAAATACACTAGAAGGAATCAGTAGCAGAATAACTGTGACAGAAGAACGGATAAGTGACCTGGAAGACAGAAAGGTGGAAATCACTGCCATGGAACAGAATAAAGAAAAAGAATGAAAATAAATGAAGACAACCTAAGAGACTTCTGGGACAACATTAAATGCAACAACATTCGCATTATAGGGGTCCCAGATGGAGAACAGAGAGAGAAAGGACTCGAGAAAATATCTGAAGAGATTATAGTTGAAAACTTCCCTAACATGGGAAAAGAAATAGCCACCGAAGTCCACAAAGCGCAGAGAGTCCCAGGCAGGATAAACCAAAGGAGAAAAATGCCGAGACACACAGTAATCAAATTGAAAAAATTAAAGACAAAGAAAAATTATTGAAAGCAACAAGGGAAAAATGACAACATACAACGGAACTCCCATAAGGTTAACAGCTGATTTCTCAGCAGAAAATCTACAAGCCAGAAGGGAGTGGCATGATAAATTTAACGTGATGAAAAGGAAGAACCTACCACCAAGAGTACTCCACCCAGCAAGTATCTCATTCAGATTTGATGGAGAAATCAAAAGCTTTACAGACAAGCAAAAGCTAAGAGAATTCAGCACCATGAAACCAGCTCTACAACAAATGCTAAAGGAACTTCTCTAAGTGGGAAACACAAGAGAAGAAAAGGACCCACTAAGACAAACCCATAACAATTAAGAAAATAGTAATAGGAACATACATATTGATAATTACCTTAAACATGAATGGATTAAATGCTCCAACCAAATGACACAGGCTTACTGAATGGATAGAAAAACAAGATCCATATATATGCTGTCTACAAGAGACCCATTTCAAACCTAGGGACACATACAGACTGAAAGTGAGGGGATGGAAAATATATTCCATGCAAATGAAAATCAAAAGAAAGCTGGAGTAGCAATACTCATATCAGATAAAATAGATTTTAAAATAAAGAATGTTACAAGAGACAAGGAAGGACACTACATAATGATCAAGGGATCAATCCAAGATATAACAATTATAAATATATATGTACCCAACACAGGAACACCTCAATATATAAGGCAACTGCTAACAGCTATAAAAGAGGAAATCAACAGTAACATAATAATAGCAAGGGACTTTAACACCTCACTTACACCAATGGAGATCATCCAGACAGAAAATTAATAAGGAAACACAAGCTTTAAATGACACAATAGACCAGATAGATTTAATGGATATTTATAGGACATTCCATCCAAAAACAGCAGACTACAAGTTCTTCTCAATGGTACACGGAACATTCTCCGGGATAGATCACATCTTGGGTCACAAATAAAGCCTCAGTAAATTTAACAAAACTGAAATCATATCAAGCAGCTGTTCCGACCACAATGCTATGAGATTAGAACTCAATTACAGGGAAAATAACGTAAAAAACAAACACATGGAGGCTAAACAATACGTTTCTAAATAACCAAGAGATCACTGAAGAAATAAAAGAGGAAATCAAAAACTACCTAGAGACAAATGACAACAAAAACACGATGATTGAAAACCTATGGGATGCGGCAAAAACAGTTCTAAGAGGGAAGTTTATAGCAATAAAAGCCTACCTCAAGAAACCAGAAAAATCTCAAATAAACAATCTAACCCTACACCTAAAGGAACTAGAGAACGAAGAACAAAACCCAAAGTTAATAGAAGGAAAGAAATCATAAAGATCAGAGCAGAAATAAATGAAATAAAAACAATAGCAAAGATCAATAAAACTAAAAGCTGGTTCTTTGAGAAGATAAACAAAAATGATAAACCTGTAGCCAGACTCAAGTAAAAGAGGGAGAGGACTCAAATCAATAAAATTAGAAATGAAAAAGGAGAAGTTGTAACAGACACCACAGAAATACAAAGCATCCTAAGAGACCTCTACAAACAACTCTATGCCAATAAAATGGACAACCTGGAAGAAATGGACAAATTCTTAGAAAGGTATAACCTTCCAAGACTGAACCGGGAAGAAATAGAAAATATGAACAGACCTATCACAAGTAATGAAATTGAAAGTGTGATTAAAAATCTTCCAACAAACAAAAGTCCAGAACTAGATGGCATCAGAGGTGAATTCTATCAAACATTTAGACAAGAGCTAACACCCAATCTTCTCAAACTCTTCAGAACTTTTCAGGGGAAGGAACAGTCCCAAACTCATTATATGAGGCCACCATCACCCTGATACCAAAACCAGACAAAGATACTACAGAAAAAGAAAATTAGAGACCAATATCACTGATTAATATAGATGTAAAAATCCTCAACAAAATACTAGGAAACAGAATTGAACAACACATTAAAAGGATCATGCACCATGATCAGGTGGGGTTTATCCCAGGGATGCAAGAATTCTTCAATATACACAAATCAATCAATGTGATACACCACATTAACAAATTGTAGAATAAAAATATGATCATCCCAATAGATGCAGGAAAAGCTTTCGACAAAATTCAACACCAATTTATGATTAAAAGTCTCCAAAAAGTGGGCATAGAGGGAATCTACCTCAACATAATAAAGGCAGTATATGACAAACCCACAGCAAACATCATTCTCAATAGTGAAAAACTAAAAGCATTTCCTCTAAGATCAGGAACAAGACAAGGATGTCCACTCTCACCACTATTACTCAACATAGTTTTGGAAGTCCTAGACACAGTAATCAGAGAAGAAAAAGAAATAAAAGGAATACAAATTGGAAAAGAAGAAGTAAAATTGTCACTGTTTGCAAATGACACGATACTACACATAGTGAATCCTAAAGATGCCACCAGAAAACTACTAGAGCTAATCAATGAATTTGGTAAAGTTGCAGGATACAAAATTAATGCACAGAAATCTCTTGCATTCCTATACACTAATAATGAAAGATCAGAAAGAGAAATTAAGGAAACAATCTCATTCACCATTGCAACAAAAAGAATAAAATACGGAGGAATGAACCTACATAAGGAGGTAAAAGACCTGTACTCAGAAAACTATAAGACACTGCTGAAAGAAATCAAAGATGATATAAACATATGGAGGTATAAACCATGTTCTTGGATTAGAAGAATCAATATTGTGTAAATGACTATAGTACCCAAAGCAAGCTACAGATTCAATGCAATCCCTATCAAATACCACTGGCATTTTCTACAGAACTAGAACAAAAAAATCTTAAAATTTGTATGGAGACACAAAAGACCCCGAATAGCCAAAGCAATCTTGAGGGAAATTAAAAGAGCTGGAGGAATCAGACTTCCTAACTTCAGACTATACTACAAAGCTACATTAATCAAGACTATATGGTACTGGCACAAAAACAGAAATATAGATCAATTGAACAAGATAGAAAGCCCAGAGATAAACCTACGTACCTATAGCTAACTCATCTATGACAAAGGAGGCAAAGATATACAATGAAGAAAAGACAGTCTCTTCAGTAAGTGGTGCTGGGAAAACTGGACAACCACACGTGAAAGAATGAAATTAGAACGCTCCATAACACCATACACAAAAATAAACTCAAAATTAATTAGAGATCTAAATGTTAGACCAGACACTATAAAATTATTAGAGGAAAACATAGGCAGAACACTCTATGACATAAATCACAGCAAGATCCTTTTTGACCCACCTCCTAGAGAAGTGGAAATAAAAACAAAAATAAACAAATGGGACCTAATGAAACTTCAAAGCTTTTGCACAGCAAAGGAAAACATAAACAAGACGAAAATACAACCCTCAGAATGGGAGAAAATGTTTTCAAATGAAGCAAATGACAAAAGATTAATCTCCAAAATTTACAAGCAGCTCGTGTAGCTCAATATCACAAAAACAAACAACACAATCCAAAAATGGGCAGAAGACCTAAATAGACATTTCTCCAAAGGAGATATACAGATTGCCAATAAACACATGAAAGGATGCTGAACATCACTAATCATTAGAGAAATGCAAATCAAAACTACAGTGAGTTATCACCTCCCAGCAGTCAGAATGGCAATCATCAAAAAATCTACAAACAATAAATGCTGGAGAGGCATTTACTGGAGAAAAGGGAACGTTCTTGCACTGTTGCTGGGAATGTAAATTGTTATACCCACTAGGGATAACAGTATAGAGGTTCCTTAAAAAACTAAAAATAGAAGTACCATACGACCCAGCAATCCAACTACTGGGCATTTGCCCTGAGAAAACCATAATTCAAAAAGAGTTATATACAACAATGTTCGTTGCAGTTCTACTTACAATAGCCAGGACATGGAAGCAACCTAAGTGTCCATCGACAGATGAATGGATAAAGAATATCTGGCACATATATAAATGGAATATTACTCAGCCATAAAAAGAAACAAAACTGAGTTATTTGTAGTGAGGGGGATGGACTTAGAGTCTGTCCTACACAGTGAAGTGAGTCAGAAAGAGAAAAATAAATACCGTGTGCTAACAGAGATATATGGAATCTAAAGAAAAAAGTTTATGAAGAACCTAGGGGCAGGACAGGATTAAGGACACAGACATAGAGAAAGGACTTGAGGACACGGGGAGGGGGAAGGGTAAGCTGGGACGAAGTGAGAGAGTGCCATGGACATATATACATTACCAAATGTAACATCGATAGCTACTGGGAAGCAGCCACATAGCACAGGGAGATCAATTCGGTGCTTTGCGACCACCTAAAGGGGTGGGATGTGGAGGGTGGGAGGGAGATGTAAGAGGGAGGGGATATGGTGATATATGTATATGTATAATTGATTCACTTTGTTATACAGCAGAAACTGACACTCCATTGTAAAGCAATTATACTCCAATAAAGGTGTAAAAGGAAAATAAAAAAGAAAGAAGCCCAGAGATAAACCTACACACGTATGGTCAACTAATCTATGACAAAGTAGGCAAGACTATACAATGGAGAAAAGACAGTGTCTTCAATCAGTGGTGCTGGGAAAAATGGACAGCTACATGTAAAAGAATGAAATTAGAACACCCCCTAACACCATACACAAAAATAAATTCAAAATGGATTAGAGACCTCAATGTAAGACCGGACAGTATAAAACTCTTAGAGGAAAACATAGGAAGAATACTCTAACATAAATCACAGCAAGATCTTTTTTGATCCACCTCCTAGAGTAATGACATAAAAAAGAAAACTAAACAAATGGGACCTAATGAAACGTAAAAGCTTTTGCAAAGCAATGGAAACTACAAACACAAAAAGACAACTCTCAGAATGGGAGAATATATTTGCAACTGAATCAATGGACAAAGGATTAATCTCCAATATATATAAACAGCTGATGCAGCTCAATATTAAAAAAACAAACAACCCAATACAAAAATGGGCAGAAGATCTAAATAGACATTTCTTCCAAAAAGACGTAGAGATGGCCAAGGAGCACATGAAAAGCTGCTCTACATCACTAATTATTAGAGAAATGCAAATCAAAACTACAATGAGGTATCACCTCACACCTGTTAGAATGGGCATCATCAGAAAATCTACAAACAACAAATGCTGGAGAGGGTGTGGAGAAAAGGAACCCTCTTCCACGATTGGTGGGAATGTAAATTGATAGTCACTATGGAGAACAGTATGGAGGTTCCTTAAAAAACTAAAAATAGAATTACCATATGATCCAGCAACCCACTACTGGGCATATACCCAGAGAAAACCATAAATCAAAAAGACACATTCACCACAATGTTCATTGCAGCACTATTTACAATAGCCAGGTAATGGAAGCAACCTAAATGCCCACAGACAGACAAATGGATAAAGATGTGGTACATATATAAAATGGACTATTAGCCATAAAAAGGAATGAAATTGGGTCATTTGTAGAGACGTCGATGGATCTAGAGACTGTCATACAGAGTGAAGTAAGTCAGAAAGAGAAAAACAAATATTGTATATTAACGCATATATGTGGAACCTAGAAAAACTGTACAGATTAACCGGTTTGAAGGGAAGAAATAGAGACACAGATGTAGAGAACAAATGTATGGACACAAAGAGGGGAAAGCCATGGGGGGGTGGCGGTGGGAGGAGTTGGGAGATCGGGATTGACATGTATACATTTATATGTATAAAATAGATAACCAATAAGAACCTGCTGTATAAAAAATAAATAAAATAAAATGAAAAATAAAATTTTTTAAAAAACGGAAAAATGTTATTCCCTTCACATACATGTATTTATATGAATGAATTATTTCCATGCTTACATCCATAAGTACAAAAAAGAGGAATAAAACCTACCTTGAAACAAAAAACAAAACAGAACCCACCAGTTATACAGATGAAAACCCAATCAGGGCACTTGCTCCAGTGATAGACAATTCTGAAATTGGTCAGAGGTGGGGATTCCGCTTGCATGCAGCCAGCAGCCACCCCGCAAGGAGTGTCCTCATTACAAGCCTGGGGGACCGTGCCGAGGCATCTGTGAGTAAACGTGAGATGAGCCCCAGGCCAGCTGCTGCTGAACTGTTCCCACCCGTCCCAGGTAAAACACCTGAATATATACAAGGACTTGAAAGCCTAGAGGAAGGGCCATAGAGCCACACGAGTGACAGCATGCCGGCCAACTTGGTGCCTGCAGGCCAGCCAGGATGGTCCTGGCCCTGGGTGCTCTTCTGGAAGATTTCCATTTCCCTGCCTGAGATACCCGTCCTGTCCCTGCCCCCACTGCTTTTTTCCTTCCTCACCTCTGCCCAGGGAGAAATTCCAGCAGCAGGTATGGGTGACACATCCTCTTCTTTAGCAGGTGGCAGCCTGGCAACTGCTGCAGAAAGTCCAGCAGAGCCCCACTCACACTGGGCCACCCACAAAGCCGTGGCCTCTCACTCCCTCCCACCAGCCCAGCCCCGAGACTGCTGACAGGGCAGAGAAAATGGCGTCAGGCACGGCTGCAGGGGCTCTTGCTGCCTGGAGTGGTATTTATATTGATCTCAACCCAGGCACACCTGGGAAGGGCAGGCTGGCACGGTAAGGCTGCCCAGCTCAGCCAATCATCACCCCTCAGGGGCTCACAGTTGCAGAAAATGGAACTTGCTGAACCGGCCAGGTCCAAGGAACAGGTGTGGGCTCCTGAGAGTCAGGATAGACAAGGGGCTGCAGCTTTGGCTTGTTTTCTAATCATTTTATCTGGCCCATGAGTGGGAGACAACTTCAAGAAAACCCTCTCCTAATGAGAGGAACCCAGGAGTCAGGGAGAGGAGGGGTGGGTGGTGGTTGGAGACAGAGGCCTGGTGCCCCGGGTGCAGTGGAAGTCTCTGGAAGACCAGGTGGAGGGAGGCCGCACAGAGTGATGCCCAGGGTCACAGACCTGTCGCAGCTACTGTTTGTTAGTTCAAGTCCTGCTCTGAGGTGCTCTGTGTCAGCTCTGAGCGACAGGTGAGCTGGGGGTGCTCTGCAATGAGGGCTATGTGCACGGTTCCTGTGTGCCCAGCCCTGCCACGGTACCTGCAAGGGTAACTCTGTATCCTGGGAGGGGCCTGACCACGAGAGCCCCGTGGGCTGGGGTGGGGGTGGGGTACCTGCCCAGGTGAGCTCCATATTCTGGGATTGGTGTGACCACGAGAGCCCCATGGGCTGCTGGGGACCTGGTAAAGGATGTCAGGACAGTCAGTGAAGCCACCGAGGATATACCTCCAGTTGCTCCTAATTCCTACACCCTGCTGGTCATTCTACCAACCACCAGGACATGGTATTCTGTATTAGTCTTCAATGATGCCTTCTTTTGTATTCCATTAGTCCCAGAGTCACAAGAAATTTTGGCTTGTGAGTGGCGGACTCAACATACAACTAAAACAATACTTCCGGGCCGTCTTGCCCCAAGGGTGCAAAAATTCCCACACCATCTTTGGGGAAACCTTAGCTAAAGACCTAAAAGTTCTACCTCTGGAAAAGGAAACCCTCCTTCAGTACGCAGACGACATTCTGATCGCCAGCCCTACTAAGGAGGCCTCTGAACTACCAAGCCAATAAAGGATAGAAGTTGTCCAAGAAAAAGCTCAAATATCACAGACTGCGGTGACCTGCCTGGGCTTCATTCTCACAGAAGGTCGGAGAAGCCCATCCCAGGAAAGGGAAGAAACCATTTTCAGCCTTACCCCTTTCTAAAACTAGAAGACAGCTTAGGGGTTCCTGGGGAGGCCAGGGTTTGCTGCTTCTGGATCCCTAACTACACTCTACTAGCTGGGCCTCTATATGAAACACTGAAAGGAAAAGATGATGATCCTTTTGAATAGAATCCAGAAGTGGCCTTTCAAGAATGGAAAGAGCAGTCAATTCAGACCCTTGCCCTGGAACTCCCTAATTTAGCTAAACCCTTTGATCTTTACATTCCTGGTGAAAGGTGAATCGCCATTGGAGAATTAGTGCAAAAACTGGGACCACTTGAAATGGAACAATGCAAGAATGCCATCCAGGTAGGATAAACTACGGTCACCAAGGGGCTTGGCCTACTGCCACATCTGGCCAAGATACTGGCGGTATCTAAAAACCTGGAAATCAGCAGCCCAAAAGGCCACCTCCCTCCTAAGGGAAAAGGACTCCACGTGGTGATCCTAACCACCAACCATGCCCTGAAGTTGCAGGGTTCGCTCCGTGGGCACACCAACCTCGAGTGAGGAGGCCCTCCAACTCCAACATCCAGAGAGATAACCGGGGGCAACAGGGCACCATGACGACTCGTGTGAACATCACTTGACCTGGAGTTTCTCTCATAAAACAACAAGAGTGTGTCCCAAAAGAGTAGACTACTGCTTGCAGGACTTACTGCACCCAGAGGGGAGCTAATAATCTTGGCGGGGGAACCGTATATCACACTGTCACCATAGAAAAGCCTACAGACACCGTGCTGATGGTGGCCAATAAGACTGGCTGGACTCCTGTTTACTTCAAAAGGCTGTTGACTCAGTGGCCATCATGGTCCTTGATCACCACTGACCCTGGACTGTCTGGGAGTTGAGCAGGCAGGGCTCTGACACCTGGTGCTGTTTGTACGTTAATTCAGGGGCCTAATTGAAGAAAGCGCAGACTACTGGTCAGAGCATCTAGGCTGGCAGAAACGGTCAGCCTAAGGTGGCCGAACAAATGTGGGGCGGGGTGAAACCGGCCCCCACAGCGTCTCTGCACATCTCTTTCCTGGACCCTTAAAGGTCATTAGAATCTATAACACTTCCAATGCTGGTGCTCAGGCGGACGAGCAAGGATGCAGGGGGCCTGGGGACAATCAACGTCACCTGGAGGCTGCTGGGGAGAAGTTCTGACCCTCGTCCCTGGGTTTGAGGGCTCCCAACTCAGCACTCAGCAGTTACAGAAGAAGGGTCTGCACCCTCAGAACTCCAAGAATGAGGAACGGGACAAAAGACAGAGGAGGTGTTTGTCCCCAGCAAAGCCCATTAAAAATCCCTGGGAGATAAAAATAGAATCTGTGCAATAAAGTCAAGTCTAACCTTTTTTATCCTTTGTGCTTTGTCTAATTTCATGTGCTCCTAGGGTCCCGCATGCAGAGGTTCCACACCCGGCACTTCAGACCAGATTTCCTAGTGCAGAATGGCTGGGTCGACACCTCAGCTCCTGGGGCCCAGTGCAGACTCCGCGATATAGAGCCTGAACTGCAGCCAACCCGGCCCTCGAGAGCTCCGCCCCCTCCCTCCCACTGACTCTGACAGGATCTCTACACAGCAGCCCAGCCCACAGCCCACGGGGTAGTGCATGCTCTCACCTCTCCATTCTCTGATCAAAATATAAAGTTTCCTTTGCTTGTGAACCAAACTCAGTCTCGATCTGTTGGCCCCAATGACACTGCACAGGGGGACACTTGTTGGGGTCCACTCTGGAGGATCAGTAACAGAAATTGAGACTATTGTAACCTCAATGAACAGATGTGTGAGCCAAACTGTAGTTAACATAGAACAGTGTATAAGGCTCGGGTAAAATAAGATGTTTCTAACGCTTCCATTGGCTATTTCCATCACTTTATTATAAGCAAGTTCAGTGAAAAGGTTTGTCTTATTTGTCAGGTCAATATTAGAGAAACGAAGTGATTTCTTTCCAAGGATGTACATCTAATAATCTTGGTTAAAGCTTCAATCTTGTTTTAAATGCTTTTCCATTGAAAATGATACCTCTCTTTCAGCTCTCCCATTTCTGAGAAGTATAAAATCTTATAATTTATTATTACCAAAGGGGAAAGGTGGGAGGAGGGATAAATTAACAGTTTGGGATTAACACATACACACTGCTATGTATAAAATAGATCATCAACAAGGAACTACTGTATAGCACAGGGAACTACACTCAACATTTTGCAATAACCTATAAGGGGAAATAATCTGAAAAAGAATAGATATTTTTATTGACATCATCTATCAATGACAGTTAAAGTGTAACCTAAGGGAAGCTGGTGGTGAGTGATTCTGAACCTGAAGACTTCAATCATCTAAAGTTTGGACTCTGCCTACTTCCCAAGGCCCTTAATGAACATATGTGTAGCCGTAGCTTAAAAAATTCCCCAGTTTGGGTTTCGGGGAGACACTGATTTTGAAAAAGCCCTGGTGTTTTCCTTACATGAATGGGACACTTCCTACTGCTAAAACATGTCTGTCACACCCAGAGGATGGTATACCGTCTGATCGGGAAGAGTTTGGAAAAGGCATCTCATCTCCTCATCTCCTGGTGCTCGGGTTCACCCCTCCAGCGTCTTTACTAACAGTCTCCCCACTTGGAGATGGCAGCACTGTCAACATCCTGTTACGTACAGTTTGGAATTTGTCCAGAGGATGAAGCGGAAGGATGAGGAACAATGAGAGACAAGTCCTAGGTGTTCAGACAGGCACATGTCACTCTAATTTCCAATCAGGAAGACGAATTGACCAAAGGCTAGGGTTGCCCATGGAAACAGTATAGGGCTTGAGGAAATCCCGCTGCTTTGTGGCCAGTTCCCATAAACACAAGTTGAACAATGGAACTCAGGGGCAGTAAAATTCACGAAACTGCAGAGTTGAAAATATCTATCACTGAAAAATGTCTTGAGGAAAGTCAGAGAAAAGGACTTGTAAGCAAGGGAGAATGGCAGGAAAGGGATTTGAGGAGGTAGAAAGGACTCGCCATTAAGCACAAGAAAAGGGGCTGAACATTGCCAACATTGCAGTTGGCCAAAAAGGGTGTATGCGTTTTTTTCTGTATATATTCAAGAAAAGGGCATACACTTTTTTAGCCAACCAAACAGGTGGGCACTGGAAATCAATACTACAAAAGATATCAGTCAGAAGAGCCATCCTCATAAAGCGTAAACAACAGAAATGCAGGACAGGGCAAGGAGAAGAGGGAGCCCTGTGAGACTTATAGTGGAAAATATATATTGCCAACGTCCATTCTGGAGAAGTGTATTGTGTTTACTAAAGCATCTAAAAAATGAGCTACAGAGCATAGGGCACTTGCACTCATGGGCGTATATCTTGGGAAAAACAAAAATGGAGAGGACACAGGCACCCCAATGTTTACCGCCTCTCTGTTTAAAAGATCCTCGACTAGGATATAACTTAAATGTCTCTGGAGGGAAAACATGGATAGATGTGGTACTTATGTAGAGTGGAATATTACTCAGCCTGGAAATCAATGAAATATGGCCAGTTGTAACAACTCCTAGGGAGTTACGTATGATCATTCTAAGTGACATAATTCAAAAAGAAAAAGACACATATCATAAGATATCACTTAAAGGTGGAATCCAAAATAGCTACACATGAAATAACTTACAAAACAAAAACATAGTCAAATATGTAGAAAACACGCATAAGGCTGCTAAACGGGAAAGGTGGGGAGGGGTGAGGCATCATCCAAGAGGTTGAAATTAGCAAAGATACCATTCCAAATACCAAACTGATAATCAACAAGGCCTACACGGTAGCTAAAAGAACTGCATTCAGCACACTCAAGTCACCGGAAAAGAATATATACGACTGGTAAGAATCTGAAAAAGAATTTACTGATGTCTCTCTGTACGTGAATCAAGTGGATGTACAGCAGCAAGAAACAGAGCTTTGAAAATAAGCTGTAACCAATATAGTAATAAATTGAAAAAAATAAACGACAGAGAGACAGAGAAAACCTCTTACAACTTTTCCTCAGGGACGGTGATGCAACATGGATTGAACACGTCTAGACCCACAGCAGGATGAGACATAAGGCTGGAAACTGTTTGCACTAAGAGAAATGTGAGGTTGGGTGAGGAAATGCACACCCTTTAAAGTAACACTACCTGGTACCCATTCAATGGGTCCCAAATCTGCAGGTTCAAGGGATCTTCCTACAGCTAAAACATGCATGGAAAACCCAGAGGACTGTACACCATGTGATCGGGAGATGTGTCTAAAATGCAGCTCATTTATCCTCTCCTGGTGCTCCTGTTCACCATTCCAGCCACGTTACTTAGAATCTCCCCACTTGGAGAATCAGCACATTTCAACTTCTGTTTCACACATTTTGCAAATTGTGAGGAGGATGAACGGGAAGAGGGGGAACCAATGAGAGAATAGTTGTAGGGGTTTGTACGGGCACATATCACTCTAATTTCCCATTAAGAATGAGAATTGAAAAAAGGCTCAGCCCGCCTCACCCGAGCCAAAATAGGGCCTGAAGCAATCCTGCGGGTTTGAGGCCAGCTCACAAAAGAGCAACTTAAAAAATGGAGCTCAGGGTCACTGCAATTCACAAACCTGCAGAGTTATAAATGAAAACTAACGTCCAAAAATATGTTGAGGTAAGGCAAAGAAGAGGATCTGAATGCAAGACAGAATTGCAAGAAACAGATTTCAAGAGATAGATTGGACTCGTCTTTAAAGCACATGAAAAGCAGCAGAATTTCGACAATGATGCAGTTGGCCCAAAAGGGCGTATGCGTTTTTTCCTGATTATATCCAGGAAAAAATGCATACACAATTTATGGGCAATGAAGCAAGCAAGCAATGCAAATGTGCACAACAAAGAAGTCTCATTTCCTACCAGTCAAAAGGGCCATCCTAAACAATTGTAAAAACCAGAAATGCAGGACAGGCCATGGAGAACAGGGAGCCTTTATACGCTGATGGGCAGTGTGTGAACTGCCGAGAGCCACTCTGGAGAAGTGTATGGTGGTTCCTAAATCATCTAAAAAACAGAGCTACAGAGCATAGGACACTTCCAATCATGGGAATATATCTAGGGAAGTCTAAAAATCAACAAGACACAAGCACAACACAGTTTAGCGCTACTCTGTTTACAAGAACCTCAACTTCAGTACACCTTAAATATCCCAGGAAAGAGAACAATGGATAAAGAAGATGTGGCACTTATGTACAATGGAATATCTCTTCACCATGAAATCAATGTAATAAGGCTAGTAGAAGGATAAAGAGTGGATTTAGGTCCGATAATACTACTTGAAATTAGTCAAACAGAAAAAGAAACATATCATAAGATATCACTTATAGAGGGAGGGTAAATATGGCTGCACAAAAAATGAATTACATAACAGAACAGTGTCTCACATTTAGAAAACACACTTATGTCAGCTTAAGGGGAAAGGAGAGGTGGGGTGATGCATAAAACCAGAGTTTGAAATTAGCACAGATACCGTTCAATAAACCAAATAAGTATTAGACAAGATCTACACCTTGCTCAATGAACTGGCCTCAACACACCCAATACACTGCACAGAAATAAATCTGAGTAATAAGAATCTTAAGACCCATGTATTGACATATCTTCATAAGGGAATCAAGTGTGTGCAGAGCAGCACAAACACAGCAGTGAAAATGAGCTAAACCCCATTATAGAAATAAATTTTAAAAACAAAACGCATAAACAATCAAAGAGAGAAAAATTCTTACAATATTCGCTCAGGGGCTGTGATGCAACCTGGATTGACCACATATAAACCCACAGCTAGATAAGACATAAGGCTGGACACTTGGGGCTGAGAGGATTGGTGAGCTTTGGTGAGCAACTGCCGAAAGTTTAATGCAATACTTCATGCTACTCATTCCAAGGGTCCCAACACTCCAGGTTGAAGGGAATATTCCTACAGCTAAACCATGCTTGGGAAACCCAGCGACAGGTATACCATATGATCGGGAAAGGTTTCTAAAACGCACCTCATTGTTCCTCTCCTGGGGCTCCGGATTGACATTCATGCCGCTTTACTAACAAAAACCCCACATGGAGAGTCAATGCCTTTAAGTTCCTGTACCGCACAGTCTGCAGTTAGTGCGGAGGATGAATGGGAATAGGGGGAACCAGTGAGAAACTAGCTGTAGCGGTTTCAATGGGCACATGTCACTCTAATTTAACATCAGTAAGCAGAATTAACCAAAGGCACAGCAAGGTGCCCCAGAAGAACAATAGGGTCTGAAGGAATCCTGTGGTTATGAGGCAAGATCAGAAAAATAAGAGCTGAAAAATGGAGCTAAGGGCCACTGCAATTCAAAACCTGCAGAGTTATAAAGGCCAACTATTTTCAAAAAATATATTGAGGTAAGGCTATGAAGAGGCATTGAAAGCAAGGCAGAATTGCAGGAAACAGATTTCAGGAGGTAGACTGGAATTGCATTTAAAGCATAGGAAAAGAGGCAGAACATCGACAATGATGCACTTGGCCAAAAAGTGCGTATGCGTTTTTTCCTGAATATATTCAGCAAAAAACACATACGCACTTTTTGGCCAACCAAGCAACCTTGCAAAGGAAATCTGCACTACAATGAAGTCTCACTTCAACCAGGTCAAAAGGGCCATCTGAAAAAAGTGTAAAATCCAGAAAGGCAGGACAGGCCATGGAGACCTGGGAGCCTTGTTATGCTGATGGGCGGGATGTAAATTGCCAACAGCCACTCTGGAGAAGTGTATGGTGTTTCCTTAAACATCTAAAAAACAAAGCAACAGAGCCTAGGGCACTTCCACTTATGGTCCTATAGCTTAGGGAAATTAAAATCAAAAAGACACAGCCACCCCAAAGTTTGGGACGGCTCTGTTTACAAGAACCTCGTTTACAGTACAAGTTCAATATCGCAGAAAGTGAAAAATGGATAAAGAAGTTGTGGTACTTACGTACAATGCAATATCACTCAGCAATGAAATCTATGTCATCAGGCCCGTAGCAGCATAATGAGTGGATTCAGGTATGATGATTCTAACTGAAATAAGTCACACAGAAAAAGAAACATCATAAGATATCACTAATACACGGAATGTAAACTTGGCTACACAGGAACTGGATTACAAAACAGAACAGGGTCTCAAATTTAGAAAACCAACTTATGCTTGCTTAAGGGGAAAGGTGAGTTGGGGTGCTGCATAAAACCAGAGATTGAAATGAGCACAGATAAAGTTCCTTAAGCCAAATATGGAATAGACAAGAGCTACTCCTTGCTCAATGAAATGGACTCAACACCCCATATTAAACGCCTAAGAATGTACCTGACTAGTAAGTATCTTAAAACCTATGGATTGCTATGTCTCTGAAAGAGAATCAAGCGTGTGTACAGGGGCGTAAACGCAGCAGTGATAGGATTGGAGAGGTTCGGTGAGCAAATGAAGACCCTTTGAAGTCATATTGCATGGTACCCATTCCACGGGTCTCAACTCTCCAGGTTTAAGGGATTCTTCCTTCAGCTAAAACATGCATGTGGAACCCAGAGTATGATCAACCGTGTGATCGGGAGACGTGTTCCTATATGTCTCAGGTCTCGTCCCCTGGTACTCGGGTGCAACATTCCAGACGCTTTACAAACACTCTCCCGACTTGGAGAGTCAGTGCCTTTAACCTCCTGTTTGGCCCAGTTTGCAATTTCTGCGGAAGATGAACAGGAATAGGGAGAACCAATGAGAGACTAGCTGGAGGTGTCTGGATGCGCAAATTTAACTCTCATTTCGCACCAGAAAGAGGAATTAACCAAAGGCTCAGCGTGCCGTGCCTGAACCAGATTAGGGCCTGAAGCAATCCTGCGGTGTTGCGGCCAGCTCACAAGAAAGCGAGTTGAAGAAAGGAGCTCAGGGGAACTGTAATTCACAAACCTGCAGAGTTATAAATGACAGCTATCGTCCAAAAATATACTGAAGTAAGGCTGCCAAGAGGACTTGAAAGCGGGGCAGAATTGCAGGAAACCGATTTCAGGAGGTAGACTGGAATTGCATTTAAAGCATAGGAAAAGAGGCAGAACGTCCACAATGATGCACTTGGCCAAAAAGGGCGTATGCGTTTTTTCCTGAATATATTCAGGAAAAAACGCATACGCCCTTTTTGGCCAACCAAGCAAGCTTGCAAAGGAAATCTGCACTACAATGAAGTCTCACTTCCCCCAGGTAAAAAGGGCCATCTGAAAAAAGTGTAAAATCCAGAAAGGCAGGACAGGCCATGGAGAACTGGGAGCCTTGTTATGCTGATGGGCGGGATGTAAACGGCCAAGAGCCACTCGGGAGAAGTGTATGGTGTTTCCTGAAATATCTAAAGAACAAAGCAACGGAGCCTAGGGCACTTCCACTTATGGTCCTATAGCTTAGGGAAATTAAAATCAAAAAGACACAGCCACCCCAAAGTTTGGGACGGCTCTGTTTACAAGAACCTCGTTTACGGTACAAGTTCAATATCGCAGAAAGTGGAAAATGGATAAAGAAGATGTGGTACTTACGTACAATGCAATATCACTCAGCAATGACATCTATGTCATCAGGCCCGTACCAGCATAATGCGTGGATTCAGGTATGATGATTCTAACTGAAATAAGTCACACAGAAAAAGAAACATCATAAGATATCACTAATACACGGAATGTAAACTTGGCTACACAGGAACTGGATTACAAAACAGAACAGGGTCTCAAATTTAGAAAACCAACTTATGCTTGCTTAAGGGGAAAGGTGAGTTGGGGTGCTGCATAAAACCAGAGATTGAAATGAGCACAGATAAAGTTCCTTAAGCCAAATATGGAATAGACAAGAGCTACTCCTTGCTCAACGAAATGGACTCAACACCCCATATTAAACGCCTAAGAATGTACCTGACTAGTAAGTATCTTAAAACCTATGGATTGCTATGTCTCTGAAAGAGAATCAAGCGTGTGTACAGGGGCATAAACGGAGCAGTGATAGGATTGGAGAGGTTCGGTGAGCAAATGAAGACCCTTTGAAGTCATATTGCATGGTACCCATTCCACGGGTCCCAACTCTCCAGGTTTAAGGGATTCTTCCTTCAGCTTAAACATGCATGTGGAACCCAGAGTATGATCAACCGTGTGATCGGGAGACGTGTTCCAATATGTCTCAGTTCTCGTCCCCTGGTAATCGGGTGCAACATTCCAGATGCTTTACTAACACTCTCCCGACTTGGAGAGTCAGTGCCTTTAACCTTCTGTTTGGCCCAGTTTGCAATTTCTGCGGAAGATGAACAGGAATAGGGAGAACCAATGAGAGACTAGCTGGAGGTGTCTGGATGCGCAAATTTAACTCTCATTTCCCACCAGGAAGAGGAATTAACCAAAGGCTCAGCGTGCCGTGCCGGAACCAGATTAGGGCCTGAAGCAATCCTGCGGTGTTGCGGCCAGCTCACAAGAAAGCGAGTTGAAGAAAGGAGCTCAGGGGCACTGTAATTCACAAACCTGCAGAGTTATAAATGACAGCTATCGTCCAAAAATATACTGAAGTAAGGCTGCCAAGAGGACTTGAAAGCGGGGCAGAATTGCAGGAAACCGATTTCAGGAGGCAGACTGGAATTGCATTTAAAGCATAGGAAAAGAGGCAGAACGTCCACAATGATGCACTTGGCCAAAAAGGGCGTATGCGTTTTTTCCTGAATATATTCAGGAAAAAACGCATACGCCCTTTTTGGCCAACCAAGCAAGCTTGCAAAGGAAATCTGCACTACAATGAAGTCTCACTTCCCCCAGGTCAAAAGGGCCATCTGAAAAAAGTGTAAAATCCAGAAAGGCAGGACAGGCCATGGAGAACTGGGAGCCTTGTTATGCTGATGGGCGGGATGTAAATTGCCCAGAGCCACTGGGGAGAAGTGTATGGTGTTTCCTGAAATATCTAAAGAACAAAGCAACGGAGCCTAGGGCACTTCCACTTATGGTCCTATAGCTTAGGGAAATTAAAATCAAAAAGACACAGCCACCGCAATGTTTGGGACGGCTCTGTTTACAAGAACCTCGTTTACGGTACAAGTTCAATATCGCAGAAAGTGGAAAATGGATAAAGAAGTTGTGGTACTTACGTACAATGCAATATCACTCAGCAATGAAATCTATGTCATCAGGCCCGTAGCAGCATAATGAGTGGATTCAGGTATGATGATTCTAACTGAAATAAGTCACACAGAAAAAGAAACATCATAAGATATCACTAATACACGGAATGTAAACTTGGCTACACAGGAACTGGATTACAAAACAGAACAGGGTCTCAAATTTAGAAAACCAACTTATGCTTGCTTAAGGGGAAAGATGAGTTGGGGTGCTGCATAAAACCAGAGATTGAAATGAGCACAGATAAAGTTCCTTAAGCCAAATATGGAATAGACAAGAGCTACTCCTTGCTCAACGAAATGGACTCAACACCCCATATTAAACGCCTAAGAATGTACCTGACTAGTAAGTATCTTAAAACCTATGGATTGCTATGTCTTTGAAAGAGAATCAAGCGTGTGTACAGGCGCATAAACGCAGCAGTGATAGGATTGGAGAGGTTCGGTGAGCAAATGAAGACCCTTTGAAGTCATATTGCATGGTACCCATTCCACGGGTCTCAACTCTCCAGGTTTAAGGGATTCTTCCTTCAGCTAAAACATGCATGTGGAACCCAGAGTATGATCAACTGTGTGATCGGGAGACGTGTTCCTATATGTCTCAGTTCTCGTCCCCTGGTACTCGGGTGCAACATTCGAGATGCTTTACTAACACTCTCCCGACTTGGAGAGTCAGTGCCTTTAACCTCCTGTTTGGCCCAGTTTGCAATTTCTGCGGAAGATGAACAGGAATAGGGAGAACCAATGAGAGACTAGCTGGAGGTGTCTGGATGCGCAAATTTAACTCTCATTTCCCACCAGGAAGAGGAATTAACCAAAGGCTCAGCGTGCCGTGCCGGAACCAGATTAGGGCCTGAAGCAATCCTGCGGTGTTGCGGCCAGCTCACAAGAAAGCGAGTTGAAGAAAGGAGCTCAGGGGCACTGTAATTCACAAACCTGCAGAGTTATAAATGACAGCTATCGTCCAAAAATATACTGAAGTAAGGCTGCCAAGAGGACTTGAAAGCGGGGCAGAATTGCAGGAAACCGATTTCAGGAGGTAGACTGGAATTGCATTTAAAGCATAGGAAAACAGGCAGAACGTCCACAATGATGCACTTGGCCAAAAAGGGCGTATGCGTTTTTTTCTGAATATATTCAGGAAAAAACGCATACGCCCTTTTTGGCCAACCAAGCAAGCTTGCAAAGGAAATCTGCACTACAATGTAGTCTCACTTCCCCCCGGTCTAAAGGGACAACTGAAAAAAATGTAAAATCCAGAAAGGCAGGGCAGGCCATGGAGAACTGGGAGCCTTGTTATGCTGATGGGCGGGATGTAAATTGCCAAGAGCCACTCGGGAGAAGTGTATGGTGTTTCCTGAAACATCTAAAAAACAAAGCAACGGAGCCTAGGGCACTTCCACTTATGGTCCTATAGCTTATGGAATTTAAAATCAAAAAGACACAGCCACCCCAAAGTTTGGGACGGCTCTGTTTACAAGAACCTCGTTTACGGTACAAGTTCAATATCGCAGAAAGTGAAAAATGGATAAAGAAGTTGTGGTACTTACGTACAATGCAATATCACTCAGCAATGAAATCTATGTCATCAGGCCCGTAGCAGCATAATGAGTGGATTCAGGTATGATGATTCTAACTGAAATAAGTCTCACAGAAGAAGAAACA
Source organism: Leucopleurus acutus (assembly GCF_964270905.1). Classification (NCBI taxonomy): domain Eukaryota; kingdom Metazoa; phylum Chordata; class Mammalia; order Artiodactyla; family Delphinidae; genus Leucopleurus; species Leucopleurus acutus. The sequence continues at coordinate 315,720 of NW_028139073.1, read as the reverse complement.
TCATAAGATGTCACTAATACACAGAATGTGAACTTGGCTACACATGAACTGAGTTACAAAACAGAACAGTGTCTCAAGTTTAGAAAACCAACTTATGCTTGCTTAAGGGGGAAGGTGAGTTGGGGTGCTGCATAAAACCAGAGTTTGAAATTAGCACAGATGCCGTTCCATAAGCCAAATATGTAATAGACAAGACCTACCCCTTGCTCAACAAAATGGTCTCAACAGTGAGGTATCACCTCACACCTGATAGAATGGGCATCATTAGAAAATCTACAAACAAAAAATGCTGGAAAGGGTGTGGAGAAAAGGAACCCTCTTCCACTATTGTTGGGAATATAAATTGATACAGTCACTATGGAGAACAATATGATGTTTCTTAAGAAACTAACAGTAGAATTACCATATGATACAGCAATTCCAGTACTGGACATATAGCCAGACAAAACCATAAATCAAAAAGAGACATTCACCGCAATGTTCATTGCATCACTATTTACAATATCGAGGTAATGGAAGCAACCTAAATGCCCACAGACAGACGAATGCATAAAGCTGTGGTACATATATAAAATGGAATATTACTAAGCCATGAAAAGGAATGAAATTGGGTCATTTGTAGAGACGTCGATGGATCTAGAGACTGTCATACAGAGTGAAGTAAGTCAGAAAGAGAAAAACAAATCTTGTATATTCATGCATATATGTGGAACCTAGAAAAACTGTACAGATTAACCATTCTGCAAGGCATAAATAGAGCAACAGATGTAGACAACAAACGTATGGACAAGAAGGGGGGAAAGCTGTTGGGGGAGTGGTGGTGGGAGGAGTTGAGAGACTGGGATTGGCATGTATACATTTATATGTATAAAATAGATAACCAATAAGAACCTGCTGTATAAAAATATAAAATAAAATTCAAAATTAAAAAGAAATAAAATTTAAAAAATAAAACAGAAAAAACAATTATTCCCTTCACATACATGTATTTATATGAATAAATTATTTCCATGCTTCTATCTGTAAATACAAAAAAGAAGAATAAAATCTACCTTGAACCAAAAACGAAAAAGAGAAAAAAAACACAGAACCCACCAGTTCCACAGAGGAAAACCGTATCAGGGCACTTGCTCCAGTTGTAAACAATTCTGAAGTTGGTCAGTGGTGGGGAATCGTCTCCCATTCAGCCAGCAGCCCCCACGCAACAAGCGTCCTCATTGCAAAGCTGGGGCACCGTGCCGAGGCATCTGTGAGTAAACGTGAGCTGAGCCCCAGGCCAGTTGCTGCTGAACTATTCCCACCCGTCCCAGGTAAAACACCTGAATATATACAAGGACTTGAAAGCCTAGAGGAAGGGCCATAGAGCCACACGAGTGACAGCATGCCGGCCGACTTGGTGCCTGCAGGCCAGCCAGGATGGTCCTGGCCCTGGGTGCTCTTCTGGAAGATTTCCATTTCCCTGCCTGAGATACCCGTCCTGTCCCTGCCCCCACTGCTTTTTTCCTTCCTCACCTCTGCCCAGGGAGAAATTCCAGCAGCAGGTATGGGTGACACATCCTCTTCTTTAGCAGGTGGCAGCCTGGCAACTGCTGCAGAAAGTCCAGCAGAGCCCCACTCACACTGGGCCACCCACAAAGCCGTGGCCTCTCACTCCCTCCCACCAGCCCAGCCCCGAGACTGCTGACAGGGCAGAGAAAATGGCTCAGGCATGGCTGCAGGGGCTCTTGCTGCCTGGAGTGGTATTTATATTGATCTCAACCCAGGCACACCTGGGGAGGGCTGGCCGGCACGGTAAGGCTGCCCAGCTCAGCCAATCATCACCCCTCAGGGGCTCACAGTTGCAGAAAATGGAACTTGCTGAACCGGCCAGGTCCAAGGAACAGGTGTGGGCTCCTGAGAGTCAGGATAGACAAGGGGCTGCAGCTTTGGCTTGTTTTCTAATCATTTTATCTGGCCCATGAGTGGGAGACAACTTCAAGAAAACCCTCTCTTAATGAGAGGAACCCAGGAGTCAGGGAGAGGAGGGGTGGGTGGTGGTTGGAGACAGAGGCCTGGTGCCCCGGGTGCAGTGGAAGTCTCTGGAAGACCAGGTGGAGGGAGGCCGCACAGAGTGATGCCCAGGGTCACAGACCTGTCACAGCTGCTGTTTGTTAGTTCAAGTCCTGCTCTGAGGTGCTCTGTGTCAGCTCTGAGTGACAGGTGAGCTGGGGGTGCTCTGCAATGAGGGCTATGTGCACGGTTCCTGTGTGCCCAGCCCTGCCACGGTACCTGCAAGGGTAACTCTGTATCCTGGGAGGGGCCTGACCACCAGAGCCCCGTGGGCTGGGGTGGGGGTGGGGTACCTGCCCAGGTGAGCTCCATATTCTGGGATTGGTGTGACCACGAGTGCCCCATGGGCTGCTGGGGACCTGGTAAAGGATGTCAGGACAGTCAGTGAAGCCACCGAGGATATACCTCCAGTTGCTCCTAATTCCTACACCCTGCTGGTCATTCTACCAACCACCAGGACATGGTATTCTGTATTAGTCTTCAATGATGCCTTCTTTTGTATTCCATTAGTCCCAGAGTCACAAGAAATTTTGGCTTGTGAGTGGCAGGACTCAACATACAAATAAAACAATACTTACGGGCCGTCTTGCCCCAAGGGTGCAAATATTCCCACACCATCTTTGGGGAAACCTTAGCTAAAGACCTAAAAGTTCTACCTCTGGAAAAGGAAACCCTCCTTCAGTACGCAGATGACATTCTGATCGCCAGCCCTACTAAGGAGGCCTCTGAACTACCAAGCCAATAAAGGATAGAAGTTGTCCAAGAAAAAGCTCAAATATCACAGACTGTGGTGACCTGCCTGGGCTTCATTCTCACAGAAGGTCGGAGAAGCCCATCCCAGGAAAGGGAAGAAACCATTTTCAGCCTTACCCCTTTCTAAAACTAGAAGACAGCTTAGGGGTTCCTGGGGAGGCCAGGGTTTGCTGCTTCTGGATCCCTAACTACAGTCTACTAGCTGGGCCTCTATATGAAACACTGAAAGGAAAAGATGATGATCTTTTTGAATAGAATCCAGAAGTGGCCTTTCAAGAATGGAAAGAGCAGTCAATTCAGACCCTTGCCCTGGAACTCCCTAATTTAGCTAAACCCTTTGACCTTTACATTCCCAGTGAAAGGTGAATCGCCATTGGAGAATTAGTGCAAAAACTGGGACCACTTGAAATGGAACAATGCAAGAATGCCATCCAGGTAGGATAAACTACAGTCACCAAGGGGCTTGGCCCACTGCCACATCTGGCCAAGATACTGGCGGTATCTAAAAACCTGGAAATCAGCAGCCCAAAAGGCCACCTCCCTCCTAAGGGAAAAGGACCCCACGTGGTGATCCTAATCACCAACCATGCCCTGAAGTTGCAGGGTTCGCTCCGTGGGCACACCGACCTCGAGTGAGGAGGCCCTCCAACTCCAACATCCAGAGAGATAACCGGGGGCAACAGGGCACCATGACGACTCGTGTGAACATCACTTGACCTGGAGTTTCTCTCATAAAACAACAAGAGTGTGTCCCAAAAGAGTAGACTACTGCTTGCAGGACTTACTGCACCCAGAGGGGAGCTAATAATCTTGGCGGGGGAACCGTATATCACACTGTCACCATAGAAAAGCCTACAGACACTGTGATGATGGTGGCCAATAAGACCGGCTGGACTCCTGTTTACTTCAAAAGGCTGTTGACTCAGTGGCCATCATGGTCCTTGATCACCACTGACCCTGGACTGTGTGGGACTTGAGCGGGCAGGGCTCTGACACCTGGTGCTGTTTGTACGTTAATTCAGGGGCCTAATTGAAGAAAGCGCAGACTACTGGTCAGAGCATCTAGGCTGGCAGAAACGGTCAGCCTAAGGTGGCCGAACAAATGTGGGGCGGGGTGAAACCGGCCCCCACAGCGTCTCTGCACATCTCTTTCCTGGACCCTTAAAGGTCATTAGAATCTATAACACTTCCAATGTTGGTGCTCAGGTGGACGAGCAGGGAGGCAGGGGTCCTGGGGACAATCAACGTCACCTGGAGGCTGCTGGGGAGAAGCTCTGACCTTCGCCCCCGGGTATGAGGACTCCCAACTCAGCACTCAGCAGTTACAGAAGAAGGGTCTGCACCCTCAGCACTCCAAGAATGAGGAACGGGACAAAAGGCAGAGGAGCGGTTTGTCCCCAGCAAAGCCCATTAAAAATCCCTGGGAGATAAAAATAGAATCTGGGCAATAAAGTCAAGTCTAACCTTTTTTATCCTTTGTGCTTTGTCTAATTTCATGTGCTCCTAGGGTCCCACATGCAGAGGTTCCACACCCGGCACTTCAGACCAGATTTCCTAGTGCAGAATGGCTGTGTCGACACCTCAGCTCCTGGGGCCCAGTGCAGACTCCGTGATATAGAGCCTGAGCTGCAGCCAACCCAGCCCTTGAGAGCTCCGCCCCCTCCCTCCCACTGACTCTGACAGGATCTCTACACAGCAGCCCAGCCCACAGCCCACGGGGTAGTGCATGCTCTCACCTCTCCATTCTCTGATCAAAATATAAAGTTTCCTTTGCTTGTGAACCAAACTCAGTCTCGATCTGTTGGCCCCAATGACACTGCGCAGGGGGACACTTGTTGGGGTCCACTCTGGAGGATCAGTAACAGAAATTGAGACTATTGTAACCTCAATGAACAGATGTGTGAGCCAAACTGTAGTTAACATAGAACAGTGTATAAGGCTCGGGTAAAATAAGATGTTTCTAACACTCCCATTTGATATTTCCATCACTTTATTATAAGCAAGTTCAGTGAAAAGGTTTGTCTTATTTGTCAGGTCAATATTAGAGAAACGAAGTGATTTCTTTCCAAGGATGTACATCTAATAATCTTGGTTAAAGCTTCAATCTTGTTTTAAATGCTTTTCCATTGAAAATGATACCTCTCTTTCAGCTCCCCCATTTCTGAGAAGTATAAAATCTTATAATTTATTATTACCAAAGGGGAAAGGTGGGAGGAGGGATAAAGTAACAGTTTGGGATTAACACATACACACTGCTATGTATAAAATAGATCATCAACAAGGAACTACTGTATAGCACAGGGAACTACACTCAACATTTTGCAATAACCTATAAGGGGAAATAATCTGAAAAAGAATAGATATTTTTATTGACATCATCTATCAATGACAGTTAAAGTGTAACCTAAGGGAAGCTGGTGGTGAGTGCTTCTGACCCTGAAGACTTCAATCATCTAAAGTTTGGACTCTGTCTACTTCCCAAGGCCCTTAATGAACATATGTGTAGCCGTAGCTTAAAAAATTCCCCAGTTTGGGTTTCGGGGAGACACTGATTTTGAAAAAGCCCTGGTGTTCTCCTTACATGAATGGGACTCTTCCTACTGCTAAAACATGTCTATCACACCCAGAGGATGGTATACCGTCTGATTGGGAAGAGTTTGGAGAAGGCATCTCATCTCCTCATCTCCTGGTGCTCGGGTTCACCCATCCAGCGTCTTTACTAACAGTCTCCCCACTTGGAGATGGCAGCACTGTCAACATCCTGTTACGTACAGTTTGGAATTTGTCCAGAGGATGAAGCAGAAGGATGAGGAACAATGAGAGACAAGTCCTAGGTGTTCAGACAGGCACATGTCACTCTAATTTCCAATCAGGAAGACGAATTGACCAAAGGCTAGGGTTGCCCATGGAAACAGTATAGGGCTTGAGGAAATCCCGCTGCTTTGTGGCCAGTTCCCATAAACACAAGTTGAACAATGGAACTCAGGGGCAGTAAAATTCACGAAACTGCAGAGTTGAAAATATCCATCACTGAAAAATGTCTTGAGGAAAGTCAGAGAAAGGGACTTGTAAGCAAGGGAGAATGGCAGGAAAGGGATTTGAGGAGGTAGAAAGGACTCGCCATTAAGCACAAGAAAAGGGGCTGAACATTGCCAACATTGCAGTTGGCCAAAAAGGGTGTATGCGTTTTTTTCTGTATATATTCAAGAAAAGGGCATACACTTTTTTAGCCAACCAAACAGGTGGGCACTGGAAATCAATACTACAAAAGATATCACTTCGCATCAGTCAGAAGAGCCATCCTCATAAAGCGTAAACAACAGAAATGCAGGACAGGGCAAGGAGAAGAGGGAGCCCTGTGAGACTTATAGTGGAAATGTATATTGCCAACGGCCATTCTGGAGAAGTGTATTGTGTTTACTAAAGCATCTAAAAAATGAGCTACAGAGCATAGGGCACTTGCACTCATGGGCGTATATCTTGGGAAAAACAAAAATCGAGAGGACACAGGCACCCCAATGTTTACCCCCTCTCTGTTTAAAAGATCCTCGACTAGGATATAACTTAAATGTCTCTGGAGGGAAAAAATGGATAGACATGTGGTACTTAGGTAGAGTGGAATATTATTCAGCCTGGAAATCTATGAAATATGGCCAGTTGTAACAACTCCGGAGGAGTTACGTATGATCATTCTAAGTGACATAATTCAAAAAGAAAAAGACACATATCATAAGATATCACTTAAAGGTGGAATCCAAAATGGCTACACATGAAATAAATTACAAAACAAAAACATAGTCAAATATGTAGAAAACATGCATAAGGCTGCTAAACGGGAAAGGTGGGGAGGGGTGAGGCATCATCCAGGAGGTTGAAATTAGCAAAGATACCATTCCAAATACCAAACTGATAATCAACAAGGCCTACACGGTAGCTAAAAGAACTGCACTCAGCACACTCAAGTCACCGGAAAAGAATATATACGACTGGTAAGAATCTGAAAAAGAATTTATTGATGTCTCTCCATACGTGGATCAAGTGGATGTACAGCAGCAAGAAACAGAGCTTTGAAAATAAGCTGTAACCAATATAGTAATAAATTGAAAAAAATAAACGACAGAGAGAAAACCTCTTACAACTTTTCCTCAGGGCCGGTGATGCAACATGGATTGAACACATCTAGACCCACAGCAGGATGAGACATAAGGCTGGAAACTGTTTGCACTAAGAGAAATGTGAGGTTGGGTGAGGAAATGCACACCCTTTAAAGTAATACTACCTGGTACCCATTCAATGGGTCCCAAATCTGCAGGTTCAAGGGATCTTCCTACAGCTAAAACATGCATGGAAAACCCAGAGGACTGTACACCATGTGATCGGGAGATGTGTCTAAAATGCAGCTCATTTATCCTCTCCTGGTGCTCCTGTTCACCATTCCAGCCACGTTACTTAGAATCTCCCCACTTGGAGAATCAGCACGTTTAAACTTCTGTTTCACACATTTTGCAAATTGTGAGGAGGATGAACGGGAAGAGGGGGAACCAATGAGAGAATAGTTGTAGGGGTTTGGACGGGCACATATCACTCTAATTTCCCATTAAGAATAAGAATTGAAAAAAGGCTCAGCCCGCCTCGCCGGAGCCAAAATAGGGCCTAAAGCAATCCTGCGGGTTTGAGGTCAGCTCACAAAAGAGCAACTTAAAAAATGGAGCTCAGGGTCACTGCAATTCACAAACCTGCAGAGTTATAAATGAAAACTAACGTCCAAAAATATGTTGAGGTAAGGCAAAGAAGAGGATCTGAATGCAAGACAGAATTGCAAGAAACAGATTTCAAGAGATAGATTGGACTCGTCTTTAAAGCACATAAAAAGCGGCAGAATTTCGACAATGATGCAGTTGGCCCAAAAGGGCGTATGCGTTTTTTCCTGATTATATCCAGGAAAAAACGCATGCGCACTTTATGGGCAATGAAGCAAGCAAGCAATGCAAATGTGCACAACAAAGAAGTCTCATTTCCCACCGGTCAAAAGGGCCATCCTAAAAAATTGTAAAAACCAGAAATGTAGGACAGGCCATGGAGAACAGGGAGCCTTTATACGCTGATGGGCAGTGTGTGAACTGCCGAGAGCCACTCTGGAGAAGTGTATGGTGGTTCCTAAATCATCTAAAAAACAGAGCTACAGAGCATAGGACACTTCCAATCATGGGAGTATATCTAGGGAAGTCTAAAAATCAACAAGACACAAGCACACCACAGTTTAGGGCTACTCTGTTTACAAGAACCTCAACTTCAGTACACCTTAAATATCCCAGGAAAGAGAACAATGGATAAAGAAGATGTGGTACTTATGTACAATGGAATATCTCTTCACCATGAAATCAATGTAATAAGGCTAGTAGAAGGATAAAGAGTGGATTTAGGTCCGATAATACTACTTGAAATAAGTCAAACAGAAAAAGAAACATATCATAAGATATCACTTATAGAGGGAGGGTAAATATGGCTGCACAAGAAATGAATTACAGAACAGAACAGTGTCTCACATTTAGAAAACACACTTATGTCAGCTTAAGGGGAAAGGAGAGGTGGGGTGATGCATAAAACCAGAGTTTAAAATTAGCACAGATACCGTTCAATAAACCAAATAGGTATTAGACAAGATCTACACCTTGCTCAATGAACTGGCCTCAACACACCCTATACACCGCAGAGAAATATATCTGAGTAATAAGAATCTTAAAACCCATGTATTGATATATCTCCATAAGGGAATCAAGTGTGTGCAGAGCAGCACAAACACAGCAGTGAAAGTGAGCTAAACCCCATTATAGAAATAAATTTTAAAAACAAAACGCAGAAACAATGAAAGAGAGAAAAATTCTTACAAAATTCGCTCAGGGGCTGTGATGCAACCTGGATTGACCACATATAAACCCACAGCTGGATAAGACATAAGGCTGGACACTTGGGGCTGAGAGGATTGGTGAGCTTTGGTGAGCAACTGCCAAAAGTTTAATGCAATACTTCATGCTACTCATTCCAGGGTCCCAACACTCCAGGTTGAAGGGAATCTTCCTACAGCTAAACCATGCCTGGGAAACTGAGCGACTGGTATACCATATGATCGGGAAAGGTTTCTAAAACGCACCTCATTTTTCCTCTCCTGGGGCTCCGGATCGACATTCCAGCCACTTTACTAACAATATCCCCACATGGAGAGTCAATGCCTTTAAGTTCTGGTATCACACAGTCTGCAGTTAGTGCGGAGGATGAATGGGAATAGGGGAAACCAGTGAGAAACTAGCTGTAGCGGTTTCAATGGGCATATGTCACTCTAATTTCACATCAGTAAGAAGAATAAAACAAAGGCACAGCAAGGTGCTCCAGAAGAAGAATAGGGCCTGAAGGAATCATGTGGTTATGAGGCAAGACCACAAAAATAAGAGCTGAAAAATGGAGCTAAGGGCCACTGCAATTCAAAAACATGCAGAGTTATAAAGGCCAACTATTTTCAAAAAATATATTGAGGTAAGGCTATGAAAAGGCATTGAAAGCAAGGCAGAATTGCAGGAAACCGATTTCAGGAGGTAGACTGGAATTGCATTTAAAGCATAGGAAAAGACGCAGAACGTCCACAATGATGCACTTGGCCAAAAAGGGCGTATGCGTTTTTTCCTGAATATATTCAGGAAAAAATGCATACGCCCTTTTTGGCCAACCAAGCAAGCTTGCAAAGGAAATCTGCACTACAATGAAGTCTCACTTCCCCCCGGTCAAAAGGGCCATCTGAAAAAAGTGTAAAATCCAGAAAGGCAGGACAGGCCATGGAGAACTGGGAGCCTTGTTATGCTGATGGGCGGGATGTAAATTGCCAAGAGCCACTTGGAAGAAGTGTATGGTGCTTCCTGAAAATTCTAAAAAACAAAGCAGCGGAGCCTAGGGCACTTCCACTTATGGTCCTATAGCTTAGGGAAATTAAAATCAAAAAGACACAGCCACCGCAAAGTTTGGGATGGCTCTGTTTACAAGAACCTCATTTACGGTACACGTTCAATATCGCAGAAAGTGGAAAATGGATAAAGAAGTTGTGGTACTTACGTACAATGCAATATCACTCAGCAATGAAATCTATGTCATCAGGCCCGTAGCAGCATAATGAGTGTATTCAGGTATGATGATTCTAACTGAAATAAGTCACACAGGAAAAGAAACATCATAAGATATCACTAATACACGGAATGTAAACTTGGCTACACAGGAACTGGATTACAAAACAGAACAGGGTCTCAAATTTAAAAAACCAACTTATGCTTGCTTAAGGGGAAAGGTGAGTTGGGGTGCTGCATAAAACCAGAGATTGAAATGAGCACAGATAAAGTTCCTTAAGCCAAATATGGAATAGACAAGAGCTACTCCTTGCTCAACGAAGTGGACACAACACCCCATATTAAACGCCTAAGAATGTACCTGACTAGTAAGTATCTTAAAACCTATGGATTGCTATGTCTCTGAAAGAGAATCAAGCGTGTGTACAGGGGCATAAATGCAGCAGTGATAGGATTGGAGAGGTTCGGTGAGCAAATGAAGACCCTTTGAAGTCATATTGCATGGTACCCATTCCACGGGTCTCAACTCTCCAGGTTTAAGGGATTCTTCCTTCAGCTAAAACATGCATGTGGAACCCAGAGTATGATCAACCGTGTGATTGGGAGACGTGTTCCAATATGTCTCAGTTCTCGTCCCCTGGTACTCGGGTGCAACATTCCAGACGCTTTACTAACACTCTCCCGACTTGGAGAGTCAGTGCCTTTAACCTCCTGTTTGGCCCAGTTTGCAATTTCTGCGGAAGATGAACAGGAATAGGGAAAACCAATGAGAGACTAGCTGGAGGTGTCTGGATGCGCAAATTTAACTCTCATTTCCCACCAGAAAGAGGAATTAACCAAAGGCTCAGCGTGCCGTGCCGGAACCAGATTAGGGCCTGAAGCAATCCTGCGGTGTTGCGGCCAGCTCACAAGAAAGCGAGTTGAAGAAAGGAGCTCAGGGACACTAATTCACAAACCTGCAGAGTTATAAATGACAGCTATCGTCCAAAAATATACTGAAGTAAGGCTGCCAAGAGGACTTGAAAGCGGGGCAGAATTGCAGGAAACCGATTTCAGGAGGTAGACTGGAATTGCATTTAAAGCATAGGAAAACAGGCAGAACGTCCACAATGATGCACTTGGCCAAAAAGGGCGTATGCGTTTTTTCCTGAATATATTCAGGAAAAAACGCATACGCCCTTTTTGGCCAACCAAGCAAGCTTGCAAAGGAAATCTGCACTATAATGAAGTCTCACTTCCCCCCGGTCTAAAGGGACAACTGAAAATAATGTAAAATCCAGAAAGGCAGGACAGGCCATGGAGAACTGGGAGCCTTGTTATGCTGATGGGCGGGATGTAATTTGCCAAGAGCCACTAGGGAGAAGTGTATGGTGTTTCCTGAAACATCTAAAAAACAAAGCAACAGAGCCTAGGGCACTTCCACTTATGGTCCTATAGCTTATGGAATTTAAAATCAAAAAGACACAGCCACCCCAAAGTTTGGGACGGCTCTGTTTACAAGAACCTCATTTACGGTACAAGTTCAATATCGCAGAAAGTGAAAAATGGATAAAGAAGTTGTGGTACTTACGTACAATGCAATATCACTCAGCAATGAAATCTATGTCATCAGGCCCGTAGCAGCATAATGAGTGGATTCAGGTATGATGATTCTAACTGAAATAAGTCTCACAGAAGAAGAAACATCATAAGATGTCACTAATACACAGAATGTGAACTTGGCTACACATGAACTGAGTTACAAAACAGAACAGTGTCTCAAGTTTAGAAAACCAACTTATGCTTGCTTAAGGGGGAAGGTGAGTTGGGGTGCTGCATAAAACCAGAGTTTGAAATTAGCACAGATGCCGTTCCATAAGCCAAATATGTAATAGACAAGACCTACCCCTTGCTCAACAAAATGGTCTCAACAGTGAGGTATCACCTCACACCTGATAGAATGGGCATCATTAGAAAATCTACAAACAAAAAATGCTGGAAAGGGTGTGGAGAAAAGGAACCCTCTTCCACTATTGTTGGGAATATAAATTGATACAGTCACTATGGAGAACAATATGATGTTTCTTAAGAAACTAACAGTAGAATTACCATATGATACAGCAATTCCAGTACTGGACATATAGCCAGACAAAACCATAAATCAAAAAGAGACATTCACCGCAATGTTCATTGCATCACTATTTACAATATCGAGGTAATGGAAGCAACCTAAATGCCCACAGACAGACGAATGCATAAAGCTGTGGTACATATATAAAATGGAATATTACTAAGCCATGAAAAGGAATGAAATTGGGTCATTTGTAGAGACGTCGATGGATCTAGAGACTGTCATACAGAGTGAAGTAAGTCAGAAAGAGAAAAACAAATCTTGTATATTCATGCATATATGTGGAACCTAGAAAAACTGTACAGATTAACCATTCTGCAAGGCATAAATAGAGCAACAGATGTAGACAACAAACGTATGGACAAGAAGGGGGGAAAGCTGTTGGGGGAGTGGTGGTGGGAGGAGTTGAGAGACTGGGATTGGCATGTATACATTTATATGTATAAAATAGATAACCAATAAGAACCTGCTGTATAAAAATATAAAATAAAATTCAAAATTAAAAAGAAATAAAATTTAAAAAATAAAACAGAAAAAACAATTATTCCCTTCACATACATGTATTTATATGAATAAATTATTTCCATGCTTCTATCTGTAAATACAAAAAAGAAGAATAAAATCTACCTTGAACCAAAAACGAAAAAGAGAAAAAAAACACAGAACCCACCAGTTCCACAGAGGAAAACCGTATCAGGGCACTTGCTCCAGTTGTAAACAATTCTGAAGTTGGTCAGTGGTGGGGAATCGTCTCCCATTCAGCCAGCAGCCCCCACGCAACAAGCGTCCTCATTGCAAAGCTGGGGCACCGTGCCGAGGCATCTGTGAGTAAACGTGAGCTGAGCCCCAGGCCAGTTGCTGCTGAACTATTCCCACCCGTCCCAGGTAAAACACCTGAATATATACAAGGACTTGAAAGCCTAGAGGAAGGGCCATAGAGCCACACGAGTGACAGCATGCCGGCCGACTTGGTGCCTGCAGGCCAGCCAGGATGGTCCTGGCCCTGGGTGCTCTTCTGGAAGATTTCCATTTCCCTGCCTGAGATACCCGTCCTGTCCCTGCCCCCACTGCTTTTTTCCTTCCTCACCTCTGCCCAGGGAGAAATTCCAGCAGCAGGTATGGGTGACACATCCTCTTCTTTAGCAGGTGGCAGCCTGGCAACTGCTGCAGAAAGTCCAGCAGAGCCCCACTCACACTGGGCCACCCACAAAGCCGTGGCCTCTCACTCCCTCCCACCAGCCCAGCCCCGAGACTGCTGACAGGGCAGAGAAAATGGCTCAGGCATGGCTGCAGGGGCTCTTGCTGCCTGGAGTGGTATTTATATTGATCTCAACCCAGGCACACCTGGGGAGGGCTGGCCGGCACGGTAAGGCTGCCCAGCTCAGCCAATCATCACCCCTCAGGGGCTCACAGTTGCAGAAAATGGAACTTGCTGAACCGGCCAGGTCCAAGGAACAGGTGTGGGCTCCTGAGAGTCAGGATAGACAAGGGGCTGCAGCTTTGGCTTGTTTTCTAATCATTTTATCTGGCCCATGAGTGGGAGACAACTTCAAGAAAACCCTCTCTTAATGAGAGGAACCCAGGAGTCAGGGAGAGGAGGGGTGGGTGGTGGTTGGAGACAGAGGCCTGGTGCCCCGGGTGCAGTGGAAGTCTCTGGAAGACCAGGTGGAGGGAGGCCGCACAGAGTGATGCCCAGGGTCACAGACCTGTCACAGCTGCTGTTTGTTAGTTCAAGTCCTGCTCTGAGGTGCTCTGTGTCAGCTCTGAGTGACAGGTGAGCTGGGGGTGCTCTGCAATGAGGGCTATGTGCACGGTTCCTGTGTGCCCAGCCCTGCCACGGTACCTGCAAGGGTAACTCTGTATCCTGGGAGGGGCCTGACCACCAGAGCCCCGTGGGCTGGGGTGGGGGTGGGGTACCTGCCCAGGTGAGCTCCATATTCTGGGATTGGTGTGACCACGAGTGCCCCATGGGCTGCTGGGGACCTGGTAAAGGATGTCAGGACAGTCAGTGAAGCCACCGAGGATATACCTCCAGTTGCTCCTAATTCCTACACCCTGCTGGTCATTCTACCAACCACCAGGACATGGTATTCTGTATTAGTCTTCAATGATGCCTTCTTTTGTATTCCATTAGTCCCAGAGTCACAAGAAATTTTGGCTTGTGAGTGGCAGGACTCAACATACAAATAAAACAATACTTACGGGCCGTCTTGCCCCAAGGGTGCAAATATTCCCACACCATCTTTGGGGAAACCTTAGCTAAAGACCTAAAAGTTCTACCTCTGGAAAAGGAAACCCTCCTTCAGTACGCAGATGACATTCTGATCGCCAGCCCTACTAAGGAGGCCTCTGAACTACCAAGCCAATAAAGGATAGAAGTTGTCCAAGAAAAAGCTCAAATATCACAGACTGCGGTGACCTGCCTGGGCTTCATTCTCACAGAAGGTCGGAGAAGCCCATCCCAGGAAAGGGAAGAAACCATTTTCAGCCTTACCCCTTTCTAAAACTAGAAGACAGCTTAGGGGTTCCTGGGGAGGCCAGGGTTTGCTGCTTCTGGATCCCTAACTACAGTCTACTAGCTGGGCCTCTATATGAAACACTGAAAGGAAAAGATGATGATCTTTTTGAATAGAATCCAGAAGTGGCCTTTCAAGAATGGAAAGAGCAGTCAATTCAGACCCTTGCCCTGGAACTCCCTAATTTAGCTAAACCCTTTGACCTTTACATTCCCAGTGAAAGGTGAATCGCCATTGGAGAATTAGTGCAAAAACTGGGACCACTTGAAATGGAACAATACAAGAATGCCATCCAGGTAGGATAAACTACAGTCACCAAGGGGCTTGGCCCACTGCCACATCTGGCCAAGATACTGGCGGTATCTAAAAACCTGGAAATCAGCAGCCCAAAAGGCCACCTCCCTCCTAAGGGAAAAGGACCCCACGTGGTGATCCTAATCACCAACCATGCCCTGAAGTTGCAGGGTTCGCTCCGTGGGCACACCGACCTCGAGTGAGGAGGCCCTCCAACTCCAACATCCAGAGAGATAACCGGGGGCAACAGGGCACCATGACGACTCGTGTGAACATCACTTGACCTGGAGTTTCTCTCATAAAACAACAAGAGTGTGTCCCAAAAGAGTAGACTACTGCTTGCAGGACTTACTGCACCCAGAGGGGAGCTAATAATCTTGGCGGGGGAACCGTATATCACACTGTCACCATAGAAAAGCCTACAGACACTGTGATGATGGTGGCCAATAAGACCGGCTGGACTCCTGTTTACTTCAAAAGGCTGTTGACTCAGTGGCCATCATGGTCCTTGATCACCACTGACCCTGGACTGTGTGGGACTTGAGCGGGCAGGGCTCTGACACCTGGTGCTGTTTGTACGTTAATTCAGGGGCCTAATTGAAGAAAGCGCAGACTACTGGTCAGAGCATCTAGGCTGGCAGAAACGGTCAGCCTAAGGTGGCCGAACAAATGTGGGGCGGGGTGAAACCGGCCCCCACAGCGTCTCTGCACATCTCTTTCCTGGACCCTTAAAGGTCATTAGAATCTATAACACTTCCAATGTTGGTGCTCAGGTGGACGAGCAGGGAGGCAGGGGTCCTGGGGACAATCAACGTCACCTGGAGGCTGCTGGGGAGAAGCTCTGACCCTCGCCCCCGGGTATGAGGACTCCCAACTCAGCACTCAGCAGTTACAGAAGAAGGGTCTGCACCCTCAGCACTCCAAGAATGAGGAACGGGACAAAAGGCAGAGGAGCGGTTTGTCCCCAGCAAAGCCCATTAAAAATCCCTGGGAGATAAAAATAGAATCTGGGCAATAAAGTCAAGTCTAACCTTTTTTATCCTTTGTGCTTTGTCTAATTTTATGTGCTCCTAGGGTCCCACATGCAGAGGTTCCACACCCGGCACTTCAGACCAGATTTCCTAGTGCAGAATGGCTGTGTCGACACCTCAGCTCCTGGGGCCCAGTGCAGACTCCGCGATATAGAGCCTGAGCTGCAGCCAACCCAGCCCTTGAGAGCTCCGCCCCCTCCCTCCCACTGACTCTGACAGGATCTCTACACAGCAGCCCAGCCCACAGCCCACGGGGTAGTGCATGCTCTCACCTCTCCATTCTCTGATCAAAATATAAAGTTTCCTTTGCTTGTGAACCAAACTCAGTCTCGATCTGTTGGCCCCAATGACACTGCGCAGGGGGACACTTGTTGGGGTCCACTCTGGAGGATCAGTAACAGAAATTGAGACTATTGTAACCTCAATGAACAGATGTGTGAGCCAAACTGTAGTTAACATAGAACAGTGTATAAGGCTCGGGTAAAATAAGATGTTTCTAACACTCCCATTTGATATTTCCATCACTTTATTATAAGCAAGTTCAGTGAAAAGGTTTGTCTTATTTGTCAGGTCAATATTAGAGAAACGAAGTGATTTCTTTCCAAGGATGTACATCTAATAATCTTGGTTAAAGCTTCAATCTTGTTTTAAATGCTTTTCCATTGAAAATGATACCTCTCTTTCAGCTCCCCCATTTCTGAGAAGTATAAAATCTTATAATTTATTATTACCAAAGGGGAAAGGTGGGAGGAGGGATAAAGTAACAGTTTGGGATTAACACATACACACTGCTATGTATAAAATAGATCATCAACAAGGAACTACTGTATAGCACAGGGAACTACACTCAACATTTTGCAATAACCTATAAGGGGAAATAATCTGAAAAAGAATAGATATTTTTATTGACATCATCTATCAATGACAGTTAAAGTGTAACCTAAGGGAAGCTGGTGGTGAGTGCTTCTGACCCTGAAGACTTCAATCATCTAAAGTTTGGACTCTGCCTACTTCCCAAGGCCCTTAATGAACATATGTGTAGCCGTAGCTTAAAAAATTCCCCAGTTTGGGTTTCGGGGAGACACTGATTTTGAAAAAGCCCTGGTGTTCTCCTTACATGAATGGGACTCTTCCTACTGCTAAAACATGTCTGTCACACCCAGAGGATGGTATACCGTCTGATTGGGAAGAGTTTGGAGAAGGCATCTCATCTCCTCATCTCCTGGTGCTCGGGTTCACCCATCCAGCGTCTTTACTAACAGTCTCCCCACTTGGAGATGGCAGCACTGTCAACATCCTGTTACGTACAGTTTGGAATTTGTCCAGAGGATGAAGCGGAAGGATGAGGAACAATGAGAGACAAGTCCTAGGTGTTCAGACAGGCACATGTCACTCTAATTTCCAATCAGGAAGACGAATTGACCAAAGGCTAGGGTTGCCCATGGAAACAGTATAGGGCTTGAGGAAATCCCGCTGCTTTGTGGCCAGTTCCCATAAACACAAGTTGAACAATGGAACTCAGGGGCAGTAAAATTCACGAAACTGCAGAGTTGAAAATATCCATCACTGAAAAATGTCTTGAGGAAAGTCAGAGAAAGGGACTTGTAAGCAAGGGAGAATGGCAGGAAAGGGATTTGAGGAGGTAGAAAGGACTCGCCATTAAGCACAAGAAAAGGGGCTGAACATTGCCAACATTGCAGTTGGCCAAAAAGGGTGTATGCGTTTTTTTCTGTATATATTCAAGAAAAGGGCATACACTTTTTTAGCCAACCAAACAGGTGGGCACTGGAAATCAATACTACAAAAGATATCACTTCGCATCAGTCAGAAGAGCCATCCTCATAAAGCGTAAACAACAGAAATGCAGGACAGGGCAAGGAGAAGAGGGAGCCCTGTGAGACTTATAGTGGAAATGTATATTGCCAACGGCCATTCTGGAGAAGTGTATTGTGTTTACTAAAGCATCTAAAAAATGAGCTACAGAGCATAGGGCACTTGCACTCATGGGCGTATATCTTGGGAAAAACAAAAATCGAGAGGACACAGGCACCCCAATGTTTACCCCCTCTCTGTTTAAAAGATCCTCGACTAGGATATAACTTAAATGTCTCTGGAGGGAAAAAATGGATAGACATGTGGTACTTAGGTAGAGTGGAATATTATTCAGCCTGGAAATCTATGAAATATGGCCAGTTGTAACAACTCCGGAGGAGTTACGTATGATCATTCTAAGTGACATAATTCAAAAAGAAAAAGACACATATCATAAGATATCACTTAAAGGTGGAATCCAAAATGGCTACACATGAAATAAATTACAAAACAAAAACATAGTCAAATATGTAGAAAACACGCATAAGGCTGCTAAACGGGAAAGGTGGGGAGGGGTGAGGCATCATCCAGGAGGTTGAAATTAGCAAAGATACCATTCCAAATACCAAACTGATAATCAACAAGGCCTACACGGTAGCTAAAAGAACTGCACTCAGCACACTCAAGTCACCGGAAAAGAATATATACGACTGGTAAGAATCTGAAAAAGAATTTATTGATGTCTCTCCATACGTGGATCAAGTGGATGTACAGCAGCAAGAAACAGAGCTTTGAAAATCAGCTGTAACCAATATAGTAATAAATTGAAAAAAATAAACGACAGAGAGAAAACCTCTTACAACTTTTCCTCAGGGCCGGTGATGCAACATGGATTGAACACATCTAGACCCACAGCAGGATGAGACATAAGGCTGGAAACTGTTTGCACTAAGAGAAATGTGAGGTTGGGTGAGGAAATGCACACCCTTTAAAGTAATACTACCTGGTACCCATTCAATGGGTCCCAAATCTGCAGGTTCAAGGGATCTTCCTACAGCTAAAACATGCATGGAAAACCCAGAGGACTGTACACCATGTGATCGGGAGATGTGTCTAAAATGCAGCTCATTTATCCTCTCCTGGTGCTCCTGTTCACCATTCCAGCCACGTTACTTAGAATCTCCCCACTTGGAGAATCAGCACGTTTAAACTTCTGTTTCACACATTTTGCAAATTGTGAGGAGGATGAACGGGAAGAGGGGGAACCAATGAGAGAATAGTTGTAGGGGTTTGGACGGGCACATATCACTCTAATTTCCCATTAAGAATAAGAAATGAAAAAAGGCTCAGCCCGCCTCGCCGGAGCCAAAATAGGGCCTAAAGCAATCCTGCGGGTTTGAGGTCAGCTCACAAAAGAGCAACTTAAAAAATGGAGCTCAGGGTCACTGCAATTCACAAACCTGCAGAGTTATAAATGAAAACTAACGTCCAAAAATATGTTGAGGTAAGGCAAAGAAGAGGATCTGAATGCAAGACAGAATTGCAAGAAACAGATTTCAAGAGATAGATTGGACTCGTCTTTAAAGCACATAAAAAGCGGCAGAATTTCGACAATGATGCAGTTGGCCCAAAAGGGCGTATGCGTTTTTTCCTGATTATATCCAGGAAAAAACGCATGCGCACTTTATGGGCAACGAAGCAAGCAAGCAATGCAAATGTGCACAACAAAGAAGTCTCATTTCCCACCGGTCAAAAGGGCCATCCTAAAAAATTGTAAAAACCAGAAATGTAGGACAGGCCATGGAGAACAGGGAGCCTTTATACGCTGATGGGCAGTGTGTGAACTGCCGAGAGCCACTCTGGAGAAGTGTATGGTGGTTCCTAAATCATCTAAAAAACAGAGCTACAGAGCATAGGACACTTCCAATCATGGGAGTATATCTAGGGAAGTCTAAAAATCAACAAGACACAAGCACACCACAGTTTAGGGCTACTCTGTTTACAAGAACCTCAACTTCAGTACACCTTAAATATCCCAGGAAAGAGAACAATGGATAAAGAAGATGTGGTACTTATGTACAATGGAATATCTCTTCACCATGAAATCAATGTAATAAGGCTAGTAGAAGGATAAAGAGTGGATTTAGGTCCGATAATACTACTTGAAATAAGTCAAACAGAAAAAGAAACATATCATAAGATATCACTTATAGAGGGAGGGTAAATATGGCTGCACAAGAAATGAATTACAGAACAGAACAGTGTCTCACATTTAGAAAACACACTTATGTCAGCTTAAGGGGAAAGGAGAGGTGGGGTGATGCATAAAACCAGAGTTTAAAATTAGCACAGATACCGTTCAATAAACCAAATAGGTATTAGACAAGATCTACACCTTGCTCAATGAACTGGCCTCAACACACCCTATACACCGCAGAGAAATATATCTGAGTAATAAGAATCTTAAAACCCATGTATTGATATATCTCCATAAGGGAATCAAGTGTGTGCAGAGCAGCACAAACACAGCAGTGAAAGTGAGCTAAACCCCATTATAGAAATAAATTTTAAAAACAAAACGCAGAAACAATGAAAGAGAGAAAAATTCTTACAAAATTCGCTCAGGGGCTGTGATGCAACCTGGATTGACCACATATAAACCCACAGCTGGATAAGACATAAGGCTGGACACTTGGGGCTGAGAGGATTGGTGAGCTTTGGTGAGCAACTGCCAAAAGTTTAATGCAATACTTCATGCTACTCATTCCAGGGTCCCAACACTCCAGGTTGAAGGGAATCTTCCTACAGCTAAACCATGCCTGGGAAACTGAGCGACTGGTATACCATATGATCGGGAAAGGTTTCTAAAACGCACCTCATTTTTCCTCTCCTGGGGCTCCGGATCGACATTCCAGCCACTTTACTAACAATATCCCCACATGGAGAGTCAATGCCTTTAAGTTCTGGTATCACACAGTCTGCAGTTAGTGCGGAGGATGAATGGGAATAGGGGAAACCAGTGAGAAACTAGCTGTAGCGGTTTCAATGGGCATATGTCACTCTAATTTCACATCAGTAAGAAGAATAAAACAAAGGCACAGCAAGGTGCTCCAGAAGAAGAATAGGGCCTGAAGGAATCATGTGGTTATGAGGCAAGACCACAAAAATAAGAGCTGAAAAATGGAGCTAAGGGCCACTGCAATTCAAAAACATGCAGAGTTATAAAGGCCAACTATTTTCAAAAAATATATTGAGGTAAGGCTATGAAAAGGCATTGAAAGCAAGGCAGAATTGCAGGAAACCGATTTCAGGAGGTAGACTGGAATTGCATTTAAAGCATAGGAAAAGACGCAGAACGTCCACAATGATGCACTTGGCCAAAAAGGGCGTATGCGTTTTTTCCTGAATATATTCAGGAAAAAACGCATACGCCCTTTTTGGCCAACCAAGCAAGCTTGCAAAGGAAATCTGCACTACAATGAAGTCTCACTTCCCCCCGGTCAAAAGGGCCATCTGAAAAAAGTGTAAAATCCAGAAAGGCAGGACAGGCCATGGAGAACTGGGAGCCTTGTTATGCTGATGGGCGGGATGTAAATTGCCAAGAGCCACTCGGGAGAGGTGTATGGTGTTTCCTGAAACATCTAAAAAACAAAGCAACAGAGCCTAGGGCACTTCCACTTATGGTCCTATAGCTTAGGGAAATTAAAATCAAAAAGACACAGCCACCCCAAAGTTTGGGACGGCTCTGTTTACAAGAACCTCGTTTACGGTACAAGTTCAATATCGCAGAAAGTGAAAAATGGATAAAGAAGTTGTGGTACTTACGTACAATGCAATATCACTCAGCAATGAAATCTATGTCATCAGGCCCGTAGCAGCATAATGAGTGGATTCAGGTATGATGATTCTAACTGAAATAAGTCACACAGAAAAAGAAACATCATAAGATATCACTAATACACGGAATGTAAACTTGGCTACACAGGAACTGGATTACAAAACAGAACAGGGTCTCAAATTTAGAAAACCAACTTATGCTTGCTTAAGGGGAAAGGTGAGTTGGGGTGCTGCATAAAACCAGAGATTGAAATGAGCACAGATAAAGTTCCTTAAGCCAAATATGGAATAGACAAGAACTACTCCTTGCTCAACGAAATGGACTCAACACCCCATATTAAACGCCTAAGAATGTACCTGACTAGTAAGTATCTTAAAACCTATGGATTGCTATGTGTCTGAAAGAAAATCAAGCGTGTGTACAGGGGCATAAACGCAGCAGTGATAGGATTGGAGAGGTTCGGTGAGCAAATGAAGACCCTTTGAAGTCATATTGCATGGTACCCATTCCACGGGTCTCAACTCTCCAGGTTTAAGGGATTCTTCCTTCAGCTAAAACATGCACGTGGAACCCAGAGTATGATCAACCGTGTGATCGGGAGACGTGTTCCAATATGTCTCAGTTCTCGTCCCCTGGTACTCGGGTGCAACATTCCAGACGCTTTACTAACACTCTCCCGACTTGGAGAGTCAGTGCCTTTAACCTCCTGTTTGGCCCAGTTTGCAATTTCTGCGGAAGATGAACAGGAATAGGGAGAACCAATGAGAGACTAGCTGGAGGTGTCTGGACGGGCAAATTTAACTCTCATTTCCCACCAGGAAGAGGAATTAACCAAAGGCTCAGCGTGCCGTGCCGGAACCAGATTAGGGCCTGAAGCAATCCTGCGGTGTTGCGGCCAGCTCACAAGAAAGCGAGTTGAAGAAAGGAGCTCAGGGGCACTGTAATTCACAAACCTGCAGAGTTATAAATGACAGCTATCGTCCAAAAATATACTGAAGTAAGGCTGCCAAGAGGACTTGAAAGCGGGGCAGAATTGCAGGAAACCGATTTCAGGAGGTAGACTGGAATTGCATTTAAAGCATAGGAAAAGAGGCAGAACGTCCACAATGATGCACTTGGCCAAAAAGGGCGTATGCGTTTTTTCCTGAATATATTCAGGAAAAAACGCATACGCCCTTTTTGGCCAACCAAGCAAGCTTGCAAAGGAAATCTGCACTACAATGAAGTCTCACTTCCCCCCGGTCAAAAGGGCCATCTGAAAAAAGTGTAAAATCCAGAAAGGCAGGACAGGCCATGGAGAACTGGGAGCCTTGTTATGCTGATGGGCGGGATGTAAATTGCCAACAGCCACTCGGGAGAGGTGTATGGTGTTTCCTGAAACATCTAAAAAACAAAGCAACAGAGCCTAGGGCACTTCCACTTATGGTCCTATAGCTTAGGGAAATTAAAATCAAAAAGACACAGCCACCCCAAAGTTTGGGACGGCTCTGTTTACAAGAACCTCATTTACGGTACAAGTTCAATATCGCAGAAAGTGAAAAATGGATAAAGAAGTTGTGGTACTTACGTACAATGCAATATCACTCAGCAATGAAATCTATGTCATCAGGCCCGTAGCAGCATAATGAGTGGATTCAGGTATGATGATTCTAACTGAAATAAGTCACACAGAAAAAGAAACATCATAAGATATCACTAATACACGGAATGTAAACTTGGCTACACAGGAACTGGATTACAAAACAGAACAGGGTCTCAAATTTAGAAAACCAACTTATGCTTGCTTAAGGGGAAAGGTGAGTTGGGGTGCTGCATAAAACCAGAGATTGAAATGAGCACAGATAAAGTTCCTTAAGCCAAATATAGAATAGACAAGAACTACTCCTTGCTCAACGAAATGGACTCAACACCCCATATTAAACGCCTAAGAATGTACCTGACTAGTAAGTATCTTAAAACCTATGGATTGCTATGTCTCTGAAAGAAAATCAAGCATGTGTACAGGGGCATAAACGCAGCAGTGATAGGATTGGAGAGGTTCGGTGAGCAAATGAAGACCCTTTGAAGTCATATTGCATGGTACCCATTCCACGGGTCTCAACTCTCCAGGTTTAAGGGATTCTTCCTTCAGCTAAAACATGCACGTGGAACCCAGAGTATGATCAACCGTGTGATCGGGAGACGTGTTCCAATATGTCTCAGTTCTCGTCCCCTGGTACTCGGGTGCAACATTCCAGACGCTTTACTAACACTCTCCCGACTTGGAGAGTCAGTGCCTTTAACCTCCTGTTTGGCCCAGTTTGCAATTTCTGCGGAAGATGAACAGGAATAGGGAGAACCAATGAGAGACTAGCTGGAGGTGTCTGGACGGGCAAATTTAACTCTCATTTCCCACCAGGAAGAGGAATTAACCAAAGGCTCAGCGTGCCGTGCCGGAACCAGATTAGGGCCTGAAGCAATCCTGCGGTGTTGCGGCCAGCTCACAAGAAAGCGAGTTGAAGAAAGGAGCTCAGGGGCACTGTAATTCACAAACCTGCAGAGTTATAAATGACAGCTATCGTCCAAAAATATACTGAAGTAAGGCTGCCAAGAGGACTTGAAAGCGGGGCAGAATTGCAGGAAACCGATTTCAGGAGGTAGACTGGAATTGCATTTAAAGCATAGGAAAAGAGGCAGAACGTCCACAATGATGCACTTGGCCAAAAAGGGCGTATGCGTTTTTTCCTGAATATATTCAGGAAAAAACGCATACGCCCTTTTTGGCCAACCAAGCAAGCTTGCAAAGGAAATCTGCACTACAATGAAGTCTCACTTCCCCCCGGTCAAAAGGGCCATCTGAAAAAAGTGTAAAATCCAGAAAGGCAGGACAGGCCATGGAGAACTGGGAGCCTTGTTATGCTGATGGGCGGGATGTAAATTGCCAACAGCCACTCGGGAGAGGTGTATGGTGTTTCCTGAAACATCTAAAAAACAAAGCAACAGAGCCTAGGGCACTTCCACTTATGGTCCTATAGCTTAGGGAAATTAAAATCAAAAAGACACAGCCACCCCAAAGTTTGGGACGGCTCTGTTTACAAGAACCTCGTTTACGGTACAAGTTCAATATCGCAGAAAGTGAAAAATGGATAAAGAAGTTCTGGTACTTACGTACAATGCAATATCACTCAGCAATGAAATCTATGTCATCAGGCCCGTAGCAGCATAATGAGTAATTCAGGTACGATGATTCTAAGTGAAATTAGTCACACAGAAAAAGAAACATCATAAGATATCACTAATACACGGAATGTAAACTTGGCTACACAAGAACTGAATTACACAACAGAACAGGGTCTCAAATTTAGAAAACCAACTTATGCTTGCTTAAGGGGAAAGGTGAGTTGGGGTGCTGCATAAAACCAGAGATTGAAATGAGCACAGATAAAGTTCCTTAAGCCAAATATGGAATAGACAAGAACTACTCCTTGCTCAA
The DNA here is from genome assembly GCF_964270905.1 of Leucopleurus acutus. Lineage (NCBI taxonomy): Eukaryota > Metazoa > Chordata > Mammalia > Artiodactyla > Delphinidae > Leucopleurus > Leucopleurus acutus. The sequence continues at coordinate 290,736 of NW_028139073.1, read as the reverse complement.
CGAAATGGACTCAACACCCCATATTAAACGCCTAAGAATGTACCTGACTAGTAAGTATCTTAAAACCTATGGATTGCTATGTCTCTGAAAGAAAATCAAGCGTGTGTACAGGGGCATAAACGCAGCAGTGATAGGATTGGAGAGGTTCGGTGAGCAAATGAAGACCCTTTGAAGTCATATTGCATGGTACCCATTCCACGGGTCTCAACTCTCCAGGTTTAAGGGATTCTTCCTTCAGCTAAAACATGCACGTGGAACCCAGAGTATGATCAACCGTGTGATCGGGAGACGTGTTCCAATATGTCTCAGTTCTCGTCCCCTGGTACTCGGGTGCAACATTCCAGACGCTTTACTAACACTCTCCCGACTTGGAGAGTCAGTGCCTTTAACCTCCTGTTTGGCCCAGTTTGCAACTTCTGCGGAAGATGAACAGGAATAGGGAGAACCAATGAGAGACTAGCTGGAGGTGTCTGGACGGGCAAATTTAACTCTCATTTCCCACCAGGAAGAGGAATTAACCAAAGGCTCAGCGTGCCGTGCCGGAACCAGATTAGGGCCTGAAGCAATCCTGCGGTGTTGCGGCCAGCTCACAAGAAAGCGAGTTGAAGAAAGGAGCTCAGGGGCACTGTAATTCACAAACCTGCAGAGTTATAAATGACAGCTATCGTCCAAAAATATACTGAAGTAAGGCTGCCAAGAGGACTTGAAAGCGGGGCAGAATTGCAGGAAACCGATTTCAGGAGGTAGACTGGAATTGCATTTAAAGCATAGGAAAAGAGGCAGAACGTCCACAATGATGCGCTTGGCCAAAAAGGGCGTATGCGTTTTTTCCTGAATATATTCAGGAAAAAACGCATACGCCCTTTTTGGCCAACCAAGCAAGCTTGCAAAGGAAATCTGCACTAAAATGAAGTCTCACATCCCCCCGGTCAAAAGGGCCATCTGAAAAAAGTGTAAAATCCAGAAAGGCAGGACAGGCCATGGAGAACTGGGAGCCTTGTTATGCTGATGGGCGGGATGTAAATTGCCAACAGCCACTCGGGAGAGGTGTATGGTGTTTCCTGAAACATCTAAAAAACAAAGCAACAGAGCCTAGGGCACTTCCACTTATGGTCCTATAGCTTAGGGAAATTAAAATCAAAAAGACACAGCCACCCCAAAGTTTGGGACGGCTCTGTTTACAAGAACCTCGTTTACGGTACAAGTTCAATATCGCAGAAAGTGAAAAATGGATAAAGAAGTTGTGGTACTTACGTACAATGCAATATCACTCAGCAATGAAATCTATGTCATCAGGCCCGTAGCAGCATAATGAGTGGATTCAGGTATGATGATTCTAACTGAAATAAGTCACACAGAAAAAGAAACATCATAAGATATCACTAATACACGGAATGTAAACTTGGCTACACAGGAACTGGATTACAAAACAGAACAGGGTCTCAAATTTAGAAAACCAACTTATGCTTGCTTAAGGGGAAAGGTGAGTTGGGGTGCTGCATAAAACCAGAGATTGAAATGAGCACAGATAAAGTTCCTTAAGCCAAATATGGAATAGACAAGAACTACTCCTTGCTCAACGAAATGGACTCAACACCCCATATTAAACGCCTAAGAATGTACCTGACTAGTAAGTATCTTAAAACCTATGGATTGCTATGTCTCTGAAAGAAAATCAAGCGTGTGTACAGGGGCATAAACGCAGCAGTGATAGGATTGGAGACGTTCGGTGAGCAAATGAAGACCCTTTGAAGTCATATTGCATGGTACCCATTCCACGGGTCTCAACTCTCCAGGTTTAAGGGATTCTGCCTTCAGGTAAAACATGCACGTGGAACCCAGAGTATGATCAACCGTGTGATCGGGAGACGTGTTCCAATATGTCTCAGTTCTCGTCCCCTGGTACTCGGGTGCAACATTCCAGACGCTTTACTAACACTCTCCCGACTAGGAGAGTCAGTGCCTTTATCCTCCTGTTTGGCCCATTTGCAATTTCTGAGGAAGATGAACAGGAATAGGGAGAACCAATGAGAGACTAGCTGGAGGTGTCTGGACGGGCAAATTTAACTCTCATTTCCCACCAGGAAGAGGAATTAACCAAAGGCTCAGCGTGCCGTGCCGGAACCAGATTAGGGCCTGAAGCAATCCTGCGGTGTTGCGGCCAGCTCACAAGAAAGCGAGTTGAAGAAAGGAGCTCAGGGGCACTGTAATTCACAAACCTGCAGAGTTATAAATGACAGCTATCGTCCAAAAATATACTGAAGTAAGGCTGCCAAGAGGACTTGAAAGCGGGGCAGAATTGCAGGAAACCGATTTCAGGAGGTAGACTGGAATTGCATTTAAAGCATAGGAAAAGAGGCAGAACGTCCACAATGATGCACTTGGCCAAAAAGGGCGTATGCGTTTTTTCCTGAATATATTCAGGAAAAAACGCATACGCGCTTTTTGGCCAACAATGAAGTCTCACTTCCCCCCGGTCAAAAGGGCCATCTGAAAAAAGTGTAAAATCCAGAAAGGCAGGACAGGCCATGGAGAACTGGGAGCCTTGTTATGCTGATGGGCGGGATGTAAATTGCCAAGAGCCACTCCGGAGAGGTGTATGGTGTTTCCTGAAACATCTAAAAAACAAAGCAACAGAGCCTAGGGCACTTCCACTTATGGTCCTATAGCTTAGGGAAATTAAAATCAAAAAGACACAGCCACCCCAAAGTTTGGGACGGCTCTGTTTACAAGAACCTCGTTTACGGTACAAGTTCAATATCGCAGAAAGTGAAAAATGGATAAAGAAGTTGTGGTACTTACGTACAATGCAATATCACTCAGCAATGAAATCTATGTCATCAGGCCCGTAGCAGCATAATGAGTGGATTCAGGTATGATGATTCTAACTGAAATAAGTCACACAGAAAAAGAAACATCATAAGATATCACTAATACACGGAATGTAAACTTGGCTACACAGGAACTGGATTACAAAACAGAACAGGGTCTCAAATTTAGAAAACCAACTTATGCTTGCTTAAGGGGAAAGGTGAGTTGGGGTGCTGCATAAAACCAGAGATTTAAATGAACACAGATAAAGTTCCTTAAGCCAAATATGGAATAGACAAGAACTACTCCTTGCTCAACGAAATGGACTCAACACCCCATATTAAACGCCTAAGAATGTACCTGACTAGTAAGTATCTTAAAACCTATGAATTGTTATGTCTCTGAAAGAAAATCAAGCGTGTGTACAGGGGCATAAACGCAGCAGTGATAGGATTGGAGAGGTTCGGTGAGCAAATGAAGACCCTTTGAAGTCATATTGCATGGTACCCATTCCACGGGTCTCAACTCTCCAGGTTTAAGGGATTCTGCCTTCAGGTAAAACATGCACGTGGAACCCAGAGTATGATCACCCGTGTGATCGGGAGACATGTTCCAATATGTCTCAGTTCTCGTCCCCTGGTACTCGGGTGCAACATTCCAGACGCTTTACTAACACTCTCCCGACTTGGAGAGTCAGTGCCTTTAACCTCCTGTTTGGCCCAGTTTGCAATTTCTGCGGAAAATGAACAGGAATAGGGAGAACCAATGAGAGACTAGCTGGAGGTGTCTGGATAGGCAAATTTAACTCTTATTTCCCACCAGGAAGAGGAATTAACCAAAGGCTCAGCGTGCCGTGCCGGAACCAGATTAGGGCCTGAAGCAATCCTGCGGTGTTGCGGCCAGCTCACAAGAAAGCGAGTTGAAGAAAGGAGCTCAGGGGCACTGTAATTCACAAACCTGCAGAGTTATAAATGACACCTATCGTCCAAAAATATACTGAAGTAAGGCTGCCAAGAGGACTTGAAAGCGGGGCAGAATTGCAGGAAACCGATTTCAGGAGGTAGACTGGAATTGCATTTAAAGCATAGGAAAAGAGGCAGAACGTCCACAATGATGCACTTGGCCAAAAAGGGCGTATGCGTTTTTTCCTGAATATATTCAGGAAAAAACGCATACGCCATTTTTGGCCAACCAAGCAAGCTTGCAAAGGAAATCTGCACTACAATGAAGTCTCACTTCCCCCCGGTCAAAAGGGCCATCTGAAAAAAGTGTAAAATCCAGAAAGGCAGGACAGGCCATGGAGAACTGGGAGCCTTGTTATGCTGATGGGCGGGATGTAAATTGCCAAGAGCCACTCCGGAGAGGTGTATGGTGTTTCCTGAAACATCTAAAAAACAAAGCAACAGAGCCTAGGGCACTTCAACTTATGGTCCTATAGCTTAGGGAAATTAAAATCAAAAAGACACAGCCACCCCAAAGTTTGGGACGGCTCTGTTTACAAGAACCTCGTTTACGGTACAAGTTCAATATCGCAGAAAGTGAAAAATGGATAAAGAAGTTGTGGTACTTACGTACAATGCAATATCACTCAGCAATGAAATCTATGTCATCAGGGCCGTAGCAGCATAATGAGTGGATTCAGGTATGATGATTCTAACTGAAATAAGTCACACAGAAAAAGAAACATCATAAGATATCACTAATACACGGAATGTAAACTTGGCTACACAGGAACTGGATTACAAAACAGAACAGGGTCTCAAATTTAGAAAACCAACTTATGCTTGCTTAAGGGGAAAGGTGAGTTGGGGTGCTGCATAAAACCAGAGATTTAAATGAACACAGATAAAGTTCCTTAAGCCAAATATGGAATAGACAAGAACTACTCCTTGCTCAACGAAATGGACTCAACACCCCATATTAAACGCCTAAGAATGTACCTGACTAGTAAGTATCTTAAAACCTATGAATTGTTATGTCTCTGAAAGAAAATCAAGCGTGTGTACAGGGGCATAAACGCAGCAGTGATAGGATTGGAGAGGTTCGGTGAGCAAATGAAGACCCTTTGAAGTCATATTGCATGGTACCCATTCCACGGGTCTCAACTCTCCAGGTTTAAGGGATTCTGCCTTCAGGTAAAACATGCACGTGGAACCCAGAGTATGATCACCCGTGTGATTGGGAGACATGTTCCAATATGTCTCAGTTCTCGTCCCCTGGTACTCGGGTGCAACATTCCAGACGCTTTACTAACACTCTCCCGACTTGGAGAGTCAGTGCCGTTAACCTCCTGTTTTGCCCAGTTTGCAATTTCTGCGGAAAATGAACAGGAATAGGGAGAACCAATGAGAGACTAGCTGGAGGTGTCTGGACGGGCAAATTTAACTCTCATTTCCCACCAGGAAGAGGAATTAACCAAAGGCTCAGCGTGCCGTGCCGGAACCAGATTAGGGCCTGAAGCAATCCTGCGGTGTTGCGGCCAGCTCACAAGAAAGCGAGTTGAAGAAAGGAGCTCAGGGGCACTGTAATTCACAAACCTGCAGAGTTATAAATGACAACTATCGTCCAAAAATATACTGAAGTAAGGCTGCCAAGAGGACTTGAAAGCGGGGCAGAATTGCAGGAAACCGATTTCAGGAGGTAGACTGGAATTGCATTTAAAGCATAGGAAAAGAGGCAGAACGTCCACAATGATGCACTTGGCCAAAAAGGGCGTATGCGTTTTTTCCTGAATATATTCAGGAAAAAACGCATACGCCCTTTTTGGCCAACCAAGCAAGCTTGCAAAGGAAATCTGCACTACAATGAAGTCTCACTTCCCCCCGGTCAAAAGGGCCATCTGAAAAAAGTGTAAAATCCAGAAAGGCAGGACAGGCCATGGAGAACTGGGAGCCTTGTTATGCTGATGGGTGGGATGTAAATTGCCAAGAGCCACTCGGGAGAGGTGTATGGTGTTTCCTGAAACATCTAAAAAACAAAGCAACAGAGCCTAGGGCACTTCCACTTATGGTCCTATAGCTTAGGGAAATTAAAATCAAAAAGACACAGCCACCCCAAAGTTTGGGACGGCTCTGTTTACAAGAACCTCGTTTACGGTACAAGTTCAATATCGCAGAAAGTGAAAAATGGATAAAGAAGTTGTGGTACTTACGTACAATGCAATATCACTCAGCAATGAAATCTATGTCATCAGGCCCGTAGCAGCATAATGAGTGGATTCAGGTATGATGATTCTAACTGAAATAAGTCACACAGAAAAAGAAACATCATAAGATATCACTAATACACGGAATGTAAACTTGGCTACACAGGAACTGGATTACAAAACAGAACAGGGTCTCAAATTTAGAAAACCAACTTATGCTTGCTTAAGGGGAAAGGTGAGTTGGGGTGCTGCATAAAACCAGAGATTTAAATGAACACAGATAAAGTTCCTTAAGCCAAATATGGAATAGACAAGAACTACTCCTTGCTCAACGAAATGGACTCAACACCCCATATTAAACGCCTAAGAATGTACCTGACTAGTAAGTATCTTAAAACCTATGAATTGTTATGTCTCTGAAAGAAAATCAAGCGTGTGTACAGGGGCATAAACGCACCAGTGATAGGATTGGAGAGGTTCGGTGAGCAAATGAAGACCCTTTGAAGGCATATTGCATGGTACCCATTCCACGGGTCTCAACTCTCCAGGTTTAAGGGATTCTGCCTTCAGGTAAAACATGCACGTGGAACCCAGAGTATGATCACCCGTGTGATCGGGAGACATGTTCCAATATGTCTCAGTTCTCGTCCCCTGGTACTCGGGTGCAACATTCCAGACGCTTTACTAACACTCTCCCGACTTGGAGAGTCAGTGCCTTTAACCTCCTGTTTGGCCCAGTTTGCAATTTCTGCGGAAGATGAACAGGAATAGGGAGAACCAATGAGAGACTAGCTGGAGGTGTCTGGACGGGCAAATTTAACTCTCATTTCCCACCAGGAAGAGGAATTAACCAAAGGCTCAGCGTGCCGTGCCGGAACCAGATTAGGGCCTGAAGCAATCCTGCGGTGTTGCGGCCAGCTCACAAGAAAGCGAGTTGAAGAAAGGAGCTCAGGGGCACTGTAATTCACAAACCTGCAGAGTTATAAATGACAGCTATCGTCCAAAAATATACTGAAGTAAGGCTGCCAAGAGGACTTGAAAGCGGGGCAGAATTGCAGGAAACCGATTTCAGGAGGTAGACTGGAATTGCATTTAAAGCATAGGAAAAGAGGCAGAACGTCCACAATGATGCACTTGGCCAAAAAGGGCGTATGCGTTTTTTCCTGAATATATTCAGGAAAAAACGCATACGCCCTTTTTGGCCAACCAAGCAAGCTTGCAAAGGAAATCTGCACTACAATGAAGTCTCACTTCCCCCCGGTCAAAAGGGCCATCTGAAAAAAGTGTAAAATCCAGAAAGGCAGGACAGGCCATGGAGAACTGGGAGCCTTGTTATGCTGATGGGCGGGATGTAAATTGCCAACAGCCACTCGGGAGAGGTGTATGGTGTTTCCTGAAACATCTAAAAAACAAAGCAACAGAGCCTAGGGCACTTCCACTTATGGTCCTATAGCTTAGGGAAATTAAAATCAAAAAGACACAGCCACCCCAAAGTTTGGGACGGCTCTGTTTACAAGAACCTCGTTTACGGTACAAGTTCAATATCGCAGAAAGTGAAAAATGGATAAAGAAGTTGTGGTACTTACGTACAATGCAATATCACTCAGCAATGAAATCTATGTCATCAGGCCCGTAGCAGCATAATGAGTGGATTCAGGTATGATGATTCTAACTGAAATAAGTCACACAGAAAAAGAAACATCATAAGATATCACTAATACACGGGATGTAAACTTGGCTACACAGGAACTGGATTACAAAACAGAACAGGGTCTCAAATTTAGAAAACCAACTTATGCTTGCTTAAGGGGAAAGGTGAGTTGGGGTGCTGCATAAAACCAGAGATTGAAATGAGCACAGATAAAGTTCCTTAAGCCAAATATAGAATAGACAAGAACTACTCCTTGCTCAACGAAATGGACTCAACACCCCATATTAAACGCCTAAGAATGTACCTGACTAGTAAGTATCTTAAAACCTATGGATTGCTATGTCTCTGAAAGAAAATCAAGCGTGTGTACAGGGGCACAAACGCAGCAGTGATAGGATTGGAGAGGTTCGGTGAGCAAATGAAGACCCTTTGAAGTCATATTGCATGGTACCCATTCCACGGGTCTCAACTCTCCAGGTTTAAGGGATTCTTCCTTCAGCTAAAACATGCACGTGGAACCCAGAGTATGATCAACCGTGTGATCAGGAGACGTGTTCCAATATGTCTCAGTTCTCGTCCCCTGGTACTCGGGTGCAACATTCCAGACGCTTTACTAACACTCTCCCGACTTGGAGAGTCAGTGCCTTTAACCTCCTGTTTGGCCCAGTTTGCAATTTCTGCGGAAGATGAACAGGAATAGGGAGAACCAATGAGAGACTAGCTGGAGGTGTCTGGACGGGCAAATTTAACTCTCATTTCCCACCAGGAAGAGGAATTAACCAAAGGCTCAGCGTGCCGTGCCGGAACCAGATTAGGGCCTGAAGCAATCCTGCGGTGTTGCGGCCAGCTCACAAGAAAGCGAGTTGAAGAAAGGAGCTCAGGGGCACTGTAATTCACAAACCTGCAGAGTTATAAATGACAGCTATCGTCCAAAAATATACTGAAGTAAGGCTGCCAAGAGGACTTGAAAGCGGGGCAGAATTGCAGGAAACCGATTTCAGGAGGTAGACTGGAATTGCATTTAAAGCATAGGAAAAGAGGCAGAACGTCCACAATGATGCACTTGGCCAAAAAGGGCGTATGCGTTTTTTCCTGAATATATTCAGGAAAAAACGCATACGCGCTTTTTGGCCAACAATGAAGTCTCACTTCCCCCCGGTCAAAAGGGCCATCTGAAAAAAGTGTAAAATCCAGAAAGGCAGGACAGGCCATGGAGAACTGGGAGCCTTGTTATGCTGATGGGTGGGATGTAAATTGCCAAGAGCCACTCGGGAGAGGTGTATGGTGTTTCCTGAAACATCTAAAAAACAAAGCAACAGAGCCTAGGGCACTTCCACTTATGGTCCTATAGCTTAGGGAAATTAAAATCAAAAAGACACAGCCACCCCAAAGTTTGGGACGGCTCTGTTTACAAGAACCTCGTTTACGGTACAAGTTCAATATCGCAGAAAGTGAAAAATGGATAAAGAAGTTGTGGTACTTACGTACAATGCAATATCACTCAGCAATGAAATCTATGTCATCAGGCCCGTAGCAGCATAATGAGTGGATTCAGGTATGATGATTCTAACTGAAATAAGTCACACAGAAAAAGAAACATCATAAGATATCACTAATACACGGAATGTAAACTTGGCTACACAGGAACTGGATTACAAAACAGAACAGGGTCTCAAATTTAGAAAACCAACTTATGCTTGCTTAAGGGGAAAGGTGAGTTGGGGTGCTGCATAAAACCAGAGATTTAAATGAACACAGATAAAGTTCCTTAAGCCAAATATGGAATAGACAAGAACTACTCCTTGCTCAACGAAATGGACTCAACACCCCATATTAAACGCCTAAGAATGTACCTGACTAGTAAGTATCTTAAAACCTATGAATTGTTATGTCTCTGAAAGAAAATCAAGCGTGTGTACAGGGGCATAAACGCACCAGTGATAGGATTGGAGAGGTTCGGTGAGCAAATGAAGACCCTTTGAAGGCATATTGCATGGTACCCATTCCACGGGTCTCAACTCTCCAGGTTTAAGGGATTCTGCCTTCAGGTAAAACATGCACGTGGAACCCAGAGTATGATCACCCGTGTGATCGGGAGACATGTTCCAATATGTCTCAGTTCTCGTCCCCTGGTACTCGGGTGCAACATTCCAGACGCTTTACTAACACTCTCCCGACTTGGAGAGTCAGTGCCTTTAACCTCCTGTTTGGCCCAGTTTGCAATTTCTGCGGAAAATGAACAGGAATAGGGAGAACCAATGAGAGACTAGCTGGAGGTGTCTGGACGGGCAAATTTAACTCTCATTTCCCACCAGGAAGAGGAATTAACCAAAGGCTCAGCGTGCCGTGCCGGAACCAGATTAGGGCCTGAAGCAATCCTGCGGTGTTGCGGCCAGCTCACAAGAAAGCGAGTTGAAGAAAGGAGCTCAGGGGCACTGTAATTCACAAACCTGCAGAGTTATAAATGACAGCTATCGTCCAAAAATATACTGAAGTAAGGCTGCCAAGAGGACTTGAAAGTGGGGCAGAATTGCAGGAAACCGATTTCAGGAGGTAGACTGGAATTGCATTTAAAGCATAGGAAAAGAGGCAGAACGTCCACAATGATGCACTTGGCCAAAAAGGGCGTATGCGTTTTTTCCTGAATATATTCAGGAAAAAACGCATACGCCCTTTTTGGCCAACCAAGCAAGCTTGCAAAGGAAATCTGCACTACAATGAAGTCTCACTTCCCCCCGGTCAAAAGGGCCATCTGAAAAAAGTGTAAAATCCAGAAAGGCAGGACAGGCCATGGAGAACTGGGAGCCTTGTTATGCTGATGGGCGGGATGTAAATTGCCAACAGCCACTCGGGAGAGGTGTATGGTGTTTCCTGAAACATCTAAAAAACAAAGCAACAGAGCCTAGGGTACTTACACTTATGGTCCTATAGCTTAGGGAAATTAAAATCAAAAAGACACAGCCACCCCAAAGTTTGGGACGGCTCTGTTTACAAGAACCTCGTTTACGGTTCAAGTTCAATATCGCAGAAAGTGAAAAATGGATAAAGAAGTTGTGGTACTTACGTACAATGCAATATCACTCAGCAATGAAATCTATGTCATCAGGCCCGTAGCAGCATAATGAGTGGATTCAGGTATGATGATTCTAACTGAAATAAGTCACACAGAAAAAGAAACATCATAAGATATCTCTAATACACGGAATGTAAACTTGGCTACACAGGAACTGGATTACAAAACAGAACAGGGTCTCAAATTTAGAAAACCAACTTATGCTTGCTTAAGGGGAAAGGTGAGTTGGGGTGCTGCATAAAACCAGAGATTGAAATGAACACAGATAAAGTTCCTTAAGCCAAATATGGAATAGACAAGAACTACTCCTTGCTCAACGAAATGGACTCAACACCCCATATTAAACGCCTAAGAATGTACCTGACTAGTAAGTATCTTAAAACCTATGCACTGCTATGTCTCTGAAAGAAAATCAAGCATGTGTACAGGGGCATAAACGCAGCAGTGATAGGATTGGAGAGGTTCGGTGAGCAAATGAAGACCCTTTGAAGTCATATTGCATGGTACCCATTCCACGGGTCTCAACTCTCCAGGTTTAAGGGATTCTTCCTTCAGCTAAAACATGCACGTGGAACCCAGAGTATGATCAACCGTGTGATCGGGAGACGTGTTCCAATATGTCTCAGTTCTCGTCCCCTGGTACTCGGGTGCAACATTCCAGACGCTTTACTAACACTCTCCCGACTTGGAGAGTCAGTGCCTTTAACCTCCTGTTTGGCCCAGTTTGCAATTTCTGCGGAAGATGAACAGGAATAGGGAGAACCAATGAGAGACTAGCTGGAGGTGTCTGGACGGGCAAATTTAACTCTCATTTCCCACCAGGAAGAGGAATTAACCAAAGGCTCAGCGTGCCGTGCCGGAACCAGATTAGGGCCTGAAGCAATCCTGCGGTGTTGCGGCCAGCTCACAAGAAAGCGAGTTGAAGAAAGGAGCTCAGGGGCACTGTAATTCACAAACCTGCAGAGTTATAAATGACAGCTATCGTCCAAAAATATACTGAAGTAAGGCTGCCAAGAGGACTTGAAAGCGGGGCAGAATTGCAGGAAACCGATTTCAGGAGGTAGACTGGAATTGCATTTAAAGCATAGGAAAAGAGGCAGAACGTCCACAATGATGCACTTGGCCAAAAAGGGCGTATGCGTTTTTTCCTGATATTCAGGAAAAAACGCATACGCCCTTTTTGGCCAACCAAGCAAGCTTGCAAAGGAAATCTGCACTACAATGAAGTCTCACTTCCCCCCGGTCAAAAGGGCCATCTGAAAAATGTGTAAAATCCAGAAAGGCAGGACAGGCCATGGAGAACTGGGAGCCTTGTTATGCTGATGGGCGGGATGTAAATTGCCAACAGCCACTCGGGAGAGGTGTATGGTGTTTCCTGAAACATCTAAAAAACAAAGCAACAGAGCCTAGGGCACTTCCACTTATGGTCCTATAGCTTAGGGAAATTAAAATCAAAAAGACACAGCCACCCCAAAGTTTGGGACGGCTCTGTTTACAAGAACCTCGTTTACGGTACAAGTTCAATATCGCAGAAAGTGAAAAATGGATAAAGAAGTTGTGGTACTTACGTACAATGCAATATCACTCAGCAATGAAATCTATGTCATCAGGCCCGTAGCAGCATAATGAGTGGATTCAGGTATGATGATTCTAACTGAAATAAGTCACACAGAAAAAGAAACATCATAAGATATCACTAATACACGGGATGTAAACTTGGCTACACAGGAACTGGGTTACAAAACAGAACAGGGTCTCAAATTTAGAAAACCAACTTATGCTTGCTTAAGGGGAAAGGTGAGTTGGGGTGCTGCATAAAACCAGAGATTGAAATGAGCACAGATAAAGTTCCTTAAGCCAAATATGGAATAGACAAGAACTACTCCTTGCTCAACGAAATGGACTCAACACCCCATATTAAACGCCTAAGAATGTACCTGACTAGTAAGTATCTTAAAACCTATGGATTGCTATGTGTCTGAAAGAAAATCAAGCGTGTGTACAGGGGCATAAACGCAGCAGTGATAGGATTGGAGAGGTTCGGTGAGCAAATGAAGACCCTTTGAAGTCATATTGCATGGTACCCATTCCACGGGTCTCAACTCTCCAGGTTTAAGGGATTCTTCCTTCAGCTAAAACATGCACGTGGAACCCAGAGTATGATCAACCGTGTGATCGGGAGACGTGTTCCAATATGTCTCAGTTCTCGTCCCCTGGTACTCGGGTGCAACATTCCAGATGCTTTACTAACACTCTCCCGACTTGGAGAGTCAGTGCCTTTAACCTCCTGTTTGGCCCAGTTTGCAATTTCTGCGGAAGATGAACAGGAATAGGGAGAACCAATGAGAGACTAGCTGGAGGTGTCTGGACGGGCAAATTTAACTCTCATTTCCCACCAGGAAGAGGAATTAACCAAAGGCTCAGCGTGCCGTGCCGGAACCAGATTAGGGCCTGAAGCAATCCTGCGGTGTTGCGGCCAGCTCACAAGAAAGCGAGTTGAAGAAAGGAGCTCAGGGGCACTGTAATTCACAAACCTGCAGAGTTATAAATGACAGCTATCGTCCAAAAATATACTGAAGTAAGGCTGCCAAGAGGACTTGAAAGCGGGGCAGAATTGCAGGAAACCGATTTCAGGAGGTAGACTGGAATTGCATTTAAAGCATAGGAAAAGAGGCAGAACGTCCACAATGATGCACTTGGCCAAAAAGGGCGTATGCGTTTTTTCCTGAATATATTCAGGAAAAAACGCATACGCCCTTTTTGGCCAACCAAGCAAGCTTGCAAAGGAAATCTGCACTACAATGAAGTCTCACTTCCCCCCGGTCAAAAGGGCCATCTGAAAAAAGTGTAAAATCCAGAAAGGCAGGACAGGCCATGGAGAACTGGGAGCCTTGTTATGCTGATGGGCGGGATGTAAATTGCCAAGAGCCACTCGGGAGAGGTGTATGGTGTTTCCTGAAACATCTAAAAAACAAAGCAACAGAGCCTAGGGCACTTCCACTTATGGTCCTATAGCTTAGGGAAATTAAAATCAAAAAGACACAGCCACCCCAAAGTTTGGGACGGCTCTGTTTACAAGAACCTCGTTTATGGTACAAGTTCAATATCGCAGAAAGTGAAAAATGGATAAAGAAGTTGTGGTACTTACGTACAATGCAATATCACTCAGCAATGAAATCTATGTCATCAGGCCCGTAGCAGCATAATGAGTGGATTCAGGTATGATGATTCTAACTGAAATAAGTCACACAGAAAAAGAAACATCATAAGATATCACTAATACACGGGATGTAAACTTGGCTACACAGGAACTGGATTACAAAACAGAACAGGGTCTCAAATTTAGAAAACCAACTTATGCTTGCTTAAGGGGAAAGGTGAGTTGGGGTGCTGCATCAAACCAGAGATTGAAATGAGCACAGATAAAGTTCCTTAAGCCAAATATGGAATAGACAAGAACTACTCCTTGCTCAACGAAATGGACTCAACACCCCATATTAAACGCCTAAGAATGTACCTGACTAGTAAGTATCTTAAAACCTATGGATTGCTATGTGTCTGAAAGAAAATCAAGCGTGTGTACAGGGGCATAAACGCAGCAGTGATAGGATTGGAGAGGTTCGGTGAGCAAATGAAGACCCTTTGAAGTCATATTGCATGGTACCCATTCCACGGGTCTCAACTCTCCAGGTTTAAGGGATTCTTCCTTCAGCTAAAACATGCACGTGGAACCCAGAGTATGATCACACGTGTGATCGGGAGACGTGTTCCAATATGTCTCAGTTCTCGTCCCCTGGTACTCGGGTGCAACATTCCAGACGCTTTACTAACACTCTCCCGACTTGGAGAGTCAGTGCCTTTAACCTCCTGTTTGGCCCAGTTTGCAATTTCTGCGGAAGATGAACAGGAATAGGGAGAACCAATGAGAGACTAGCTGGAGGTGTCTGGACGGGCAAATTTAACTCTCATTTCCCACCAGGAAGAGGAATTAACCAAAGGCTCAGCGTGCCGTGCCGGAACCAGATTAGGGCCTGAAGCAATCCTGTGGTGTTGCGGCCAGCTCACAAGAAAGCGAGTTGAAGAAAGGAGCTCAGGGGCACTGTAATTCACAAACCTGCAGAGTTATAAATGACAGCTATCGTCCAAAAATATACTGAAGTAAGGCTGCCAAGAGGACTTGAAAGCGGGGCAGAATTGCAGGAAACCGATTTCAGGAGGTAGACTGGAATTGCATTTAAAGCATAGGAAAAGAGGCAGAACGTCCACAATGATGCACTTGGCCAAAAAGGGCGTATGCGTTTTTTCCTGAATATATTCAGGAAAAAACGCATACGCCCTTTTTGGCCAACCAAGCAAGCTTGCAAAGGAAATCTGCACTACAATGAAGTCTCACTTCCCCCCGGTCAAAAGGGCCATCTGAAAAAAGTGTAAAATCCAGAAAGGCAGGACAGGCCATGGAGAACTGGGAGCCTTGTTATGCTGATGGGCGGGATGTAAATTGCCAAGAGCCACTCGGGAGAGGTGTATGGTGTTTCCTGAAACATCTAAAAAACAAAGCAACAGAGCCTAGGGCACTTCCACTTATGGTCCTATAGCTTAGGGAAATTAAAATCAAAAAGACACAGCCACCCCAAAGTTTGGGACGGCTCTGTTTACAAGAACCTCGTTTACGGTACAAGTTCAATATCGCAGAAAGTGAAAAATGGATAAAGAAGTTGTGGTACTTACGTACAATGCAATATCACTCAGCAATGAAATCTATGTCATCAGGCCCGTAGCAGCATAATGAGTGGATTCAGGTATGATGATTCTAACTGAAATAAGTCACACAGAAAAAGAAACATCATAAGATATCACTAATACACGGAATGTAAACTTGGCTACACAGGAACTGGATTACAAAACAGAACAGGGTCTCAAATTTAGAAAACCAACTTATGCTTGCTTAAGGGGAAAGGTGAGTTGGGGTGCTGCATAAAACCAGAGATTGAAATGAGCACAGATAAAGTTCCTTAAGCCAAATATGGAATAGACAAGAACTACTCCTTGCTCAACGAAATGGACTCAACACCCCATATTAAACGCCTAAGAATGTACCTGACTAGTAAGTATCTTAAAACCTATGGATTGCTATGTGTCTGAAAGAAAATCAAGCGTGTGTACAGGGGCATAAACGCAGCAGTGATAGGATTGGAGAGGTTCGGTGAGCAAATGAAGACCCTTTGAAGTCATATTGCATGGTACCCATTCCACGGGTCTCAACTCTCCAGGTTTAAGGGATTCTTCCTTCAGCTAAAACATGCACGTGGAACCCAGAGTATGATCACCCGTGTGATCGGGAGACGTGTTCCAATATGTCTCAGTTCTCGTCCCCTGGTACTCGGGTGCAACATTCCAGACGCTTTACTAACACTCTCCCGACTTGGAGAGTCAGTGCCTTTAACCTCCTGTTTGGCCCAGTTTGCAATTTCTGCGGAAGATGAACAGGAATAGGGAGAACCAATGAGAGACTAGCTGGAGGTGTCTGGACGGGCAAATTTAACTCTCATTTCCCACCAGGAAGAGGAATTAACCAAAGGCTCAGCGTGCCGTGCCGGAACCAGATTAGGGCCTGAAGCAATCCTGCGGTGTTGCGGCCAGCTCACAAGAAAGCGAGTTGAAGAAAGGAGCTCAGGGGCACTGTAATTCACAAACCTGCAGAGTTATAAATGACAGCTATCGTCCAAAAATATACTGAAGTAAGGCTGCCAAGAGGACTTGAAAGCGGGGCAGAATTGCAGGAAACCGATTTCAGGAGGTAGACTGGAATTGCATTTAAAGCATAGGAAAAGAGGCAGAACGTCCACAATGATGCACTTGGCCAAAAAGGGCGTATGCGTTTTTTCCTGAATATATTCAGGAAAAAACGCATACGCCCTTTTTGGCCAACCAAGCAAGCTTGCAAAGGAAATCTGCACTACAATGAAGTCTCACTTCCCCCCGGTCAAAAGGGCCATCTGAAAAATGTGTAAAATCCAGAAAGGCAGGACAGGCCATGGAGAACTGGGAGCCTTGTTATGCTGATGGGCGGGATGTAAATTGCCAAGAGCCACTCGGGAGAGGTGTATGGTGTTTCCTGAAACATCTAAAAAACAAAACAACAGAGCCTAGGGCACTTCCACTTATGGTCCTATAGCTTAGGGAAATTAAAATAAAAAAGACACAGCCACCCCAAAGTTTGGGACGGCTCTGTTTACAAGAACCTCGTTTACGGTACAAGTTCAATATCGCAGAAAGTGAAAAATGGATAAAGAAGTTGTGGTACTTACGTACAATGCAATATCACTCAGCAATGAAATCTATGTCATCAGGCCCGTAGCAGCATAATGAGTGGATTCAGGTATGATGATTCTAACTGAAATAAGTCACACAGAAAAAGAAACATCATAAGATATCTCTAATACACGGAATGTAAACTTGGCTACACAGGAACTGGATTACAAAACAGAACAGGGTCTCAAATTTAGAAAACCAACTTATGCTTGCTTAAGGGGAAAGGTGAGTTGGGGTGCTGCATCAAACTAGAGATTGAAATGAGCACAGATAAAGTTCCTTAAGCCAAATATAGAATAGACAAGAACTACTCCTTGCTCAACGAAATGGACTCAACACCCCATATTAAACGCCTAAGAATGTACCTGACTAGTAAGTATCTTAAAACCTATGGATTGCTATGTGTCTGAAAGAAAATCAAGCGTGTGTACAGGGGTATAAACGCAGCAGTGATAGGATTGGAGAGGTTCGGTGAGCAAATGAAGACCCTTTGAAGTCATATTGCATGGTACCCATTCCACGGGTCTCAACTCTCCAGGTTTAAGGGATTCTTCCTTCAGCTAAAACATGCACGTGGAACCCAGAGTATGATCAACCGTGTGATCGGGAGACGTGTTCCAATATGTCTCAGTTCTCGTCCCCTGGTACTCGGGTGCAACATTCCAGACGCTTTACTAACACTCTCCCGACTTGGAGAGTCAGTGCCTTTAACCTCCTGTTTGGCCCAGTTTGCAATTTCTGCGGAAGATGAACAGGAATAGGGAGAACCAATGAGAGACTAGCTGGAGGTGTCTGGACGGGCAAATTTAACTCTCATTTCCCACCAGGAAGAGGAATTAACCAAAGGCTCAGCGTGCCGTGCCGGAACCAGATTAGGGCCTGAAGCAATCCTGCGGTGTTGCGGCCAGCTCACAAGAAAGCGAGTTGAAGAAAGGAGCTCAGGGGCACTGTAATTCACAAACCTGCAGAGTTATAAATGACAGCTATCGTCCAAAAATATACTGAAGTAAGGCTGCCAAGAGGACTTGAAAGCGGGGCAGAATTGCAGGAAACCGATTTCAGGAGGTAGACTGGAATTGCATTTAAAGCATAGGAAAAGAGGCAGAACGTCCACAATGATGCACTTGGCCAAAAAGGGCGTATGCGTTTTTTCCTGAATATATTCAGGAAAAAACGCATACGCCCTTTTTGGCCAACCAAGCAAGCTTGCAAAGGAAATCTGCACTACAATGAAGTCTCACTTCCCCCCGGTCAAAAGGGCCATCTGAAAAAAGTGTAAAATCCAGAAAGGCAGGACAGGCCATGGAGAACTGGGAGCCTTGTTATGCTGATGGGCGGGATGTAAATTGCCAACAGCCACTCGGGAGAGGTGTATGGTGTTTCCTGAAACATCTAAAAAACAAAGCAACAGAGCCTAGGGCACTTCCACTTATGGTCCTATAGCTTAGGGAAATTAAAATCAAAAAGACACAGCCACCCCAAAGTTTGGGACGGCTCTGTTTACAAGAACCTCGTTTACGGTACAAGTTCAATATCGCAGAAAGTGAAAAATGGATAAAGAAGTTGTGGTACTTACGTACAATGCAATATCACTCAGCAATGAAATCTATGTCATCAGGCCCGTAGCAGCATAATGAGTGGATTCAGGTATGATGATTCTAACTGAAATAAGTCACACAGAAAAAGAAACATCATAAGATATCACTAATACACGGAATGTAAACTTGGCTACACAGGAACTGGATTACAAAACAGAACAGGGTCTCAAATTTAGAAAACCAACTTATGCTTGCTTAAGGGGAAAGGTGAGTTGGGGTGCTGCATAAAACCAGAGATTGAAATGAGCACAGATAAAGTTCCTTAAGCCAAATATGGAATAGACAAGAACTACTCCTTGCTCAACGAAATGGACTCAACACCCCATATTAAACGCCTAAGAATGTACCTGACTAGTAAGTATCTTAAAACCTATGGATTGCTATGTGTCTGAAAGAAAATCAAGCGTGTGTACAGGGGCATAAACGCAGCAGTGATAGGATTGGAGAGGTTCGGTGAGCAAATGAAGACCCTTTGAAGTCATATTGCATGGTACCCATTCCACGGGTCTCAACTCTCCAGGTTTAAGGGATTCTTCCTTCAGCTAAAACATGCACGTGGAACCCAGAGTATGATCAACCGTGTGATCGGGAGACGTGTTCCAATATGTCTCAGTTCTCGTCCCCTGGTACTCGGGTGCAACATTCCAGACGCTTTACTAACACTCTCCCGACTTGGAGAGTCAGTGCCTTTAACCTCCTGTTTGGCCCAGTTTGCAATTTCTGCGGAAGATGAACAGGAATAGGGAGAACCAATGAGAGACTAGCTGGAGGTGTCTGGACGGGCAAATTTAACTCTCATTTCCCACCAGGAAGAGGAATTAACCAAAGGCTCAGCGTGCCGTGCCGGAACCAGATTAGGGCCTGAAGCAATCTTGCGGTGTTGCGGCCAGCTCACAAGAAAGCGAGTTGAAGAAAGGAGCTCAGGGGCACTGTAATTCACAAACCTGCAGAGTTATAAATGACAGCTATCGTCCAAAAATATACTGAAGTAAGGCTGCCAAGAGGACTTGAAAGCGGGGCAGAATTGCAGGAAACCGATTTCAGGAGGTAGACTGGAATTGCATTTAAAGCATAGGAAAAGAGGCAGAACGTCCACAATGATGCACTTGGCCAAAAAGGGCGTATGCGTTTTTTCCTGAATATATTCAGGAAAAAACGCATACGCCCTTTTTGGCCAACCAAGCAAGCTTGCAAAGGAAATCTGCACTACAATGAAGTCTCACTTCCCCCCGGTCAAAAGGGCCATCTGAAAAAAGTGTAAAATCCAGAAAGGCAGGACAGGCCATGGAGAACTGGGAGCCTTGTTATGCTGATGGGCGGGATGTAAATTGCCAACAGCCACTCGGGAGAGGTGTATGGTGTTTCCTGAAACATCTAAAAAACAAAGCAACAGAGCCTAGGGCACTTCCACTTATGGTCCTATAGCTTAGGGAAATTAAAATCAAAAAGACACAGCCACCCCAAAGTTTGGGACGGCTCTGTTTACAAGAACCTCGTTTACGGTACAAGTTCAATATCGCAGAAAGTGAAAAATGGATAAAGAAGTTGTGGTACTTACGTACAATGCAATATCACTCAGCAATGAAATCTATGTCATCAGGCCCGTAGCAGCATAATGAGTGGATTCAGGTATGATGATTCTAACTGAAATAAGTCACACAGAAAAAGAAACATCATAAGATATCACTAATACACGGAATGTAAACTTGGCTACACAGGAACTGGATTACAAAACAGAACAGGGTCTCAAATTTAGAAAACCAACTTATGCTTGCTTAAGGGGAAAGGTGAGTTGGGGTGCTGCATAAAACCAGAGATTGAAATGAGCACAGATAAAGTTCCTTAAGCCAAATATGGAATAGACAAGAACTACTCCTTGCTCAACGAAATGGACTCAACACCCCATATTAAACGCCTAAGAATGTACCTGACTAGTAAGTATCTTAAAACCTATGGATTGCTATGTGTCTGAAAGAAAATCAAGCGTGTGTACAGGGGCATAAACGCAGCAGTGATAGGATTGGAGAGGTTCGGTGAGCAAATGAAGACCCTTTGAAGTCATATTGCATGGTACCCATTCCACGGGTCTCAACTCTCCAGGTTTAAGGGATTCTTCCTTCAGCTAAAACATGCACGTGGAACCCAGAGTATGATCAACCGTGTGATCGGGAGACGTGTTCCAATATGTCTCAGTTCTCGTCCCCTGGTACTCGGGTGCAACATTCCAGACGCTTTACTAACACTCTCCCGACTTGGAGAGTCAGTGCCTTTAACCTCCTGTTTGGCCCAGTTTGCAATTTCTGCGGAAGATGAACAGGAATAGGGAGAACCAATGAGAGACTAGCTGGAGGTGTCTGGACGGGCAAATTTAACTCTCATTTCCCACCAGGAAGAGGAATTAACCAAAGGCTCAGTGTGCCGTGCCGGAACCAGATTAGGGCCTGAAGCAATCCTGCGGTGTTGCGGCCAGCTCACAAGAAAGCGAGTTGAAGAAAGGAGCTCAGGGGCACTGTAATTCACAAACCTGCAGAGTTATAAATGACAGCTATCGTCCAAAAATATACTGAAGTAAGGCTGCCAAGAGGACTTGAAAGCGGGGCAGAATTGCAGGAAACCGATTTCAGGAGGTAGACTGGAATTGCATTTAAAGCATAGGAAAAGAGGCAGAACGTCCACAATGATGCACTTGGCCAAAAAGGGCATATGCGTTTTTTCCTGAATATATTCAGGAAAAAACGCATACGCCCTTTTTGGCCAACCAAGCAAGCTTGCAAAGGAAATCTGCACTACAATGAAGTCTCACTTCCCCCCGGTCAAAAGGGCCATCTGAAAAAAGTGTAAAATCCAGAAAGGCAGGACAGGCCATGGAGAACTGGGAGCCTTGTTATGCTGATGGGCGGGATGTAAATTGCCAAGAGCCACTCTTGAGAGGTGTATGGTGTTTCCTGAAACATCTAAAAAACAAAGCAACAGAGCCTAGGGCACTTCCACTTATGGTCCTATAGCTTAGGGAAATTAAAATCAAAAAGACACAGCCACCCCAAAGTTTGGGACGGCTCTGTTTACAAGAACCTCGTTTACGGTACAAGTTCAATATCGCAGAAAGTGAAAAATGGATAAAGAAGTTGTGGTACTTACGTACAATGCAATATCACTCAGCAATGAAATCTATGTCATCAGGCCCGTAGCAGCATAATGAGTGGATTCAGGTATGATGATTCTAACTGAAATAAGTCACACAGAAAAAGAAACATCATAAGATATCACTAATACACGGAATGTAAACTTGGCTACACAGGAACTGGATTACAAAACAGAACAGGGTCTCAAATTTAGAAAACCAACTTATGCTTGCTTAAGGGGAAAGGTGAGTTGGGGTGCTGCATGAAACCAGAGATTGAAATGAGCACAGATAAAGTTCCTTAAGCCAAATATGGAATAGACAAGAACTACTCCTTGCTCAACGAAATGGACTCAACACCCCATATTAAACGCCTAAGAATGTACCTGACTAGTAAGTATCTTAAAACCTATGGATTGCTATGTGTCTGAAAGAAAATCAAGCGTGTGTACAGGGGCATAAACGCAGCAGTGATAGGATTGGAGAGGTTCGGTGAGCAAATGAAGACCCTTTGAAGTCATATTGCATGGTACCCATTCCACGGGTCTCAACTCTCCAGGTTTAAGGGATTCTTCCTTCAGCTAAAACATGCACGTGGAACCCAGAGTATGATCAACCGTGTGATCGGGAGACGTGTTCCAATATGTCTCAGTTCTCGTCCCCTGGTACTCGGGTGCAACATTCCAGACGCTTTACTAACACTCTCCCGACTTGGAGAGTCAGTGCCTTTAACCTCCTGTTTGGCCCAGTTTGCAATTTCTGCGGAAGATGAACAGGAATAGGGAGAACCAATGAGAGACTAGCTGGAGGTGTCTGGACGGGCAAATTTAACTCTCATTTCCCACCAGGAAGAGGAATTAACCAAAGGCTCAGCGTGCCGTGCCGGAACCAGATTAGGGCCTGAAGCAATCCTGCGGTGTTGCGGCCAGCTCACAAGAAAGCGAGTTGAAGAAAGGAGCTCAGGGGCACTGTAATTCACAAACCTGCAGAGTTATAAATGACAGCTATCGTCCAAAAATATACTGAAGTAAGGCTGCCAAGAGGACTTGAAAGCGGGGCAGAATTGCAGGAAACCGATTTCAGGAGGTAGACTGGAATTGCATTTAAAGCATAGGAAAAGAGGCAGAACGTCCACAATGATGCACTTGGCCAAAAAGGGCGTATGCGTTTTTTCCTGAATATATTCAGGAAAAAACGCATACGCCCTTTTTGGCCAACCAAGCAAGCTTGCAAAGGAAATCTGCACTACAATGAAGTCTCACTTCCCCCCGGTCAAAAGGGCCATCTGAAAAAAGTGTAAAATCCAGAAAGGCAGGACAGGCCATGGAGAACTGGGAGCCTTGTTATGCTGATGGGCGGGATGTAAATTGCCAAGAGCCACTCTTGAGAGGTGTATGGTGTTTCCTGAAACATCTAAAAAACAAAGCAACAGAGCCTAGGGCACTTCCACTTATGGTCCTATAGCTTAGGGAAATTAAAATCAAAAAGACACAGCCACCCCAAAGTTTGGGACGGCTCTGTTTACAAGAACCTCGTTTACGGTACAAGTTCAATATCGCAGAAAGTGAAAAATGGATAAAGAAGTTGTGGTACTTACGTACAATGCAATATCACTCAGCAATGAAATCTATGTCATCAGGCCCGTAGCAGCATAATGAGTGGATTCAGGTATGATGATTCTAACTGAAATAAGTCACACAGAAAAAGAAACATCATAAGATATCACTAATACACGGAATGTAAACTTGGCTACACAGGAACTGGATTACAAAACAGAACAGGGTCTCAAATTTAGAAAACCAACTTATGCTTGCTTAAGGGGAAAGGTGAGTTGGGGTGCTGCATAAAACCAGAGATTGAAATGAGCACAGATAAAGTTCCTTAAGCCAAATATAGAATAGACAAGAACTACTCCTTGCTCAACGAAATGGACTCAACACCCCATATTAAACGCCTAAGAATGTACCTGACTAGTAAGTATCTTAAAACCTATGGATTGCTATGTGTCTGAAAGAAAATCAAGCGTGTGTACAGGGGCATAAACGCAGCAGTGATAGGATTGGAGAGGTTCGGTGAGCAAATGAAGACCCTTTGAAGTCATATTGCATGGTACCCATTCCACGGGTCTCAACTCTCCAGGTTTAAGGGATTCTTCCTTCAGCTAAAACATGCACGTGGAACCCAGAGTATGATCAACCGTGTGATCGGGAGACGTGTTCCAATATGTCTCAGTTCTCATCCCCTGGTACTCGGGTGCAACATTCCAGACGCTTTACTAACACTCTCCCGACTTGGAGAGTCAGTGCCTTTAACTTCCTGTTTGGCCCAGTTTGCAATTTCTGCGGAAGATGAACAGGAATAGGGAGAACCAATGAGAGACTAGCTGGAGGTGTCTGGACGGGCAAATTTAACTCTCATTTCCCACCAGGAAGAGGAATTAACCAAAGGCTCAGCGTGCCGTGCCGGAACCAGATTAGGGCCTGAAGCAATCCTGCGGTGTTGCGGCCAGCTCACAAGAAAGCGAGTTGAAGAAAGGAGCTCAGGGGCACTGTAATTCACAAACCTGCAGAGTTATAAATGACAGCTATCGTCCAAAAATATACTGAAGTAAGGCTGCCAAGAGGACTTGAAAGCGGGGCAGAATTGCAGGAAACCGATTTCAGGAGGTAGACTGGAATTGCATTTAAAGCATAGGAAAAGAGGCAGAACGTCCACAATGATGCACTTGGCCAAAAAGGGCGTATGCGTTTTTTCCTGAATATATTCAGGAAAAAACGCATACGCACTTTTTGGCCAACCAAGCAAGCTTGCAAAGGAAATCTGCACTACAATGAAGTCTCACTTCCCCCCGGTCAAAAGGGCCATCTGAAAAAAGTGTAAAATCCAGAAAGGCAGGACAGGCCATGGAGAACTGGGAGCCTTGTTATGCTGATGGGCGGGATGTAAATTGCCAAGAGCCACTCGGGAGAGGTGTATGGTGTTTCCTGAAACATCTAAAAAACAAAGCAACAGAGCCTAGGGCACTTCCACTTATGGTCCTATAGCTTAGGGAAATTAAAATCAAAAAGACACAGCCACCCCAAAGTTTGGGACGGCTCTGTTTACAAGAACCTCGTTTACGGTACAAGTTCAATATCGCAGAAAGTGAAAAATGGATAAAGAAGTTGTGGTACTTACGTACAATGCAATATCACTCAGCAATGAAATCTATGTCATCAGGCCCGTAGCAGCATAATGAGTGGATTCAGGTATGATGATTCTAACTGAAATAAGTCACACAGAAAAAGAAACATCATAAGATATCACTAATACACGGAATGTAAACTTGGCTACACAGGAACTGGATTACAAAACAGAACAGGGTCTCAAATTTAGAAAACCAACTTATGCTTGCTTAAGGGGAAAGGTGAGTTGGGGTGCTGCATAAAACCAGAGATTGAAATGAGCACAGATAAAGTTCCTTAAGCCAAATATGGAATAGACAAGAACTACTCCTTGCTCAACGAAATGGACTCAACACCCCATATTAAACGCCTAAGAATGTACCTGACTAGTAAGTATCTTAAAACCTATGGATTGCTATGTGTCTGAAAGAAAATCAAGCGTGTGTACAGGGGCATAAACGCAGCAGTGATAGGATTGGAGAGGTTCGGTGAGCAAATGAAGACCCTTTGAAGTCATATTGCATGGTACCCATTCCACGGGTCTCAACTCTCCAGGTTTAAGGGATTCTTCCTTCAGCTAAAACATGCACGTGGAACCCAGAGTATGATCAACCGTGTGATCGGGAGACGTGTTCCAATATGTCTCAGTTCTCGTCCCCTGGTACTCGGGTGCAACATTCCAGACGCTTTACTAACACTCTCCCGACTTGGAGAGTCAGTGCCTTTAACCTCCTGTTTGGCCCAGTTTGCAATTTCTGCGGAAGATGAACAGGAATAGGGAGAACCAATGAGAGACTAGCTGGAGGTGTCTGGACGGGCAAATTTAACTCTCATTTCCCACCAGGAAGAGGAATTAACCAAAGGCTCAGCGTGCCGTGCCGGAACCAGATTAGGGCCTGAAGCAATCCTGCGGTGTTGCGGCCAGCTCACAAGAAAGCGAGTTGAAGAAAGGAGCTCAGGGGCACTGTAATTCACAAACCTGCAGAGTTATAAATGACAGCTATCGTCCAAAAATATACTGAAGTAAGGCTGCCAAGAGGACTTGAAAGCGGGGCAGAATTGCAGGAAACCGATTTCAGGAGGTAGACTGGAATTGCATTTAAAGCATAGGAAAAGAGGCAGAACGTCCACAATGATGCACTTGGCCAAAAAGGGCGTATGCGTTTTTTCCTGAATATATTCAGGAAAAAACGCATACGCCCTTTTTGGCCAACCAAGCAAGCTTGCAAAGGAAATCTGCACTACAATGAAGTCTCACTTCCCCCCGGTCAAAAGGGCCATCTGAAAAAAGTGTAAAATCCAGAAAGGCAGGACAGGCCATGGAGAACTGGGAGCCTTGTTATGCTGATGGGCGGGATGTAAATTGCCAAGAGCCACTCGGGAGAGGTGTATGGTGTTTCCTGAAACATCTAAAAAACAAAGCAACAGAGCCTAGGGCACTTCCACTTATGGTCCTATAGCTTAGGGAAATTAAAATCAAAAAGACACAGCCACCCCAAAGTTTGGGACGGCTCTGTTTACAAGAACCTCGTTTACGGTACAAGTTCAATATCGCAGAAAGTGAAAAATGGATAAAGAAGTTGTGGTACTTACGTACAATGCAATATCACTCAGCAATGAAATCTATGTCATCAGGCCCGTAGCAGCATAATGAGTGGATTCAGGTATGATGATTCTAACTGAAATAAGTCACACAGAAAAAGAAACATCATAAGATATCACTAATACACGGAATGTAAACTTGGCTACACAGGAACTGGATTACAAAACAGAACAGGGTCTCAAATTTAGAAAACCAACTTATGCTTGCTTAAGGGGAAAGGTGAGTTGGGGTGCTGCATAAAACCAGAGATTGAAATGAGCACAGATAAAGTTCCTTAAGCCAAATATGGAATAGACAAGAACTACTCCTTGCTCAACGAAATGGACTCAACACCCCATATTAAACGCCTAAGAATGTACCTGACTAGTAAGTATCTTAAAACCTATGGATTGCTATGTGTCTGAAAGAAAATCAAGCGTGTGTACAGGGGCATAAACGCAGCAGTGATAGGATTGGAGAGGTTCGGTGAGCAAATGAAGACCCTTTGAAGTCATATTGCATGGTACCCATTCCACGGGTCTCAACTCTCCAGGTTTAAGGGATTCTTCCTTCAGCTAAAACATGCACGTGGAACCCAGAGTATGATCAACCGTGTGATCGGGAGACGTGTTCCAATATGTCTCAGTTCTCGTCCCCTGGTACTCGGGTGCAACATTCCAGACGCTTTACTAACACTCTCCCGACTTGGAGAGTCAGTGCCTTTAACCTCCTGTTTGGCCCAGTTTGCAATTTCTGCGGAAGATGAACAGGAATAGGGAGAACCAATGAGAGACTAGCTGGAGGTGTCTGGACGGGCAAATTTAACTCTCATTTCCCACCAGGAAGAGGAATTAACCAAAGGCTCAGCGTGCCGTGCCGGAACCAGATTAGGGCCTGAAGCAATCCTGCGGTGTTGCGGCCAGCTCACAAGAAAGCGAGTTGAAGAAAGGAGCTCAGGGGCACTGTAATTCACAAACCTGCAGAGTTATAAATGACAGCTATCGTCCAAAAATATACTGAAGTAAGGCTGCCAAGAGGACTTGAAAGCGGGGCAGAATTGCAGGAAACCGATTTCAGGAGGTAGACTGGAATTGCATTTAAAGCATAGGAAAAGAGGCAGAACGTCCACAATGATGCACTTGGCCAAAAAGGGCGTATGCGTTTTTTCCTGAATATATTCAGGAAAAAACGCATACGCCCTTTTTGGCCAACCAAGCAAGCTTGCAAAGGAAATCTGCACTACAATGAAGTCTCACTTCCCCCCGGTCAAAAGGGCCATCTGAAAAAAGTGTAAAATCCAGAAAGGCAGGACAGGCCATGGAGAACTGGGAGCCTTGTTATGCTGATGGGCGGGATGTAAATTGCCAACAGCCACTCGGGAGAGGTGTATGGTGTTTCCTGAAACATCTAAAAAACAAAGCAACAGAGCCTAGGGCACTTCCACTTATGGTCCTATAGCTTAGGGAAATTAAAATCAAAAAGACACAGCCACCCCAAAGTTTGGGACGGCTCTGTTTACAAGAACCTCGTTTACGGTACAAGTTCAATATCGCAGAAAGTGAAAAATGGATAAAGAAGTTGTGGTACTTACGTACAATGCAATATCACTCAGCAATGAAATCTATGTCATCAGGCCCGTAGCAGCATAATGAGTGGATTCAGGTATGATGATTCTAACTGAAATAAGTCACACAGAAAAAGAAACATCATAAGATATCACTAATACACGGAATGTAAACTTGGCTACACAGGAACTGGATTACAAAACAGAACAGGGTCTCAAATTTAGAAAACCAACTTATGCTTGCTTAAGGGGAAAGGTGAGTTGGGGTGCTGCATAAAACCA
Organism: Leucopleurus acutus; assembly: GCF_964270905.1. NCBI lineage: Eukaryota > Metazoa > Chordata > Mammalia > Artiodactyla > Delphinidae > Leucopleurus > Leucopleurus acutus. The sequence goes on along the minus strand of NW_028139073.1, from coordinate 262,433 downwards.
GAGATTGAAATGAGCACAGATAAAGTTCCTTAAGCCAAATATGGAATAGACAAGAACTACTCCTTGCTCAACGAAATGGACTCAACACCCCATATTAAACGCCTAAGAATGTACCTGACTAGTAAGTATCTTAAAACCTATGGATTGCTATGTGTCTGAAAGAAAATCAAGCGTGTGTACAGGGGCATAAACGCAGCAGTGATAGGATTGGAGAGGTTCGGTGAGCAAATGAAGACCCTTTGAAGTCATATTGCATGGTACCCATTCCACGGGTCTCAACTCTCCAGGTTTAAGGGATTCTTCCTTCAGCTAAAACATGCACGTGGAACCCAGAGTATGATCAACCGTGTGATCGGGAGACGTGTTCCAATATGTCTCAGTTCTCGTCCCCTGGTACTCGGGTGCAACATTCCAGACGCTTTACTAACACTCTCCCGACTTGGAGAGTCAGTGCCTTTAACCTCCTGTTTGGCCCAGTTTGCAATTTCTGCGGAAGATGAACAGGAATAGGGAGAACCAATGAGAGACTAGCTGGAGGTGTCTGGACGGGCAAATTTAACTCTCATTTCCCACCAGGAAGAGGAATTAACCAAAGGCTCAGCGTGCCGTGCCGGAACCAGATTAGGGCCTGAAGCAATCCTGCGGTGTTGCGGCCAGCTCACAAGAAAGCGAGTTGAAGAAAGGAGCTCAGGGGCACTGTAATTCACAAACCTGCAGAGTTATAAATGACAGCTATCGTCCAAAAATATACTGAAGTAAGGCTGCCAAGAGGACTTGAAAGCGGGGCAGAATTGCAGGAAACCGATTTCAGGAGGTAGACTGGAATTGCATTTAAAGCATAGGAAAAGAGGCAGAACGTCCACAATGATGCACTTGGCCAAAAAGGGCGTATGCGTTTTTTCCTGAATATATTCAGGAAAAAACGCATACGCCCTTTTTGGCCAACCAAGCAAGCTTGCAAAGGAAATCTGCACTACAATGAAGTCTCACTTCCCCCCGGTCAAAAGGGCCATCTGAAAAAAGTGTAAAATCCAGAAAGGCAGGACAGGCCATGGAGAACTGGGAGCCTTGTTATGCTGATGGGCGGGATGTAAATTGCCAACAGCCACTCGGGAGAGGTGTATGGTGTTTCCTGAAACATCTAAAAAACAAAGCAACAGAGCCTAGGGCACTTCCACTTATGGTCCTATAGCTTAGGGAAATTAAAATCAAAAAGACACAGCCACCCCAAAGTTTGGGACGGCTCTGTTTACAAGAACCTCGTTTACGGTACAAGTTCAATATCACAGAAAGTGAAAAATGGATAAAGAAGTTGTGGTACTTACGTACAATGCAATATCACTCAGCAATGAAATCTATGTCATCAGGCCCGTAGCAGCATAATGAGTGGATTCAGGTATGATGATTCTAACTGAAATAAGTCACACAGAAAAAGAAACATCATAAGATATCACTAATACACGGAATGTAAACTTGGCTACACAGGAACTGGATTACAAAACAGAACAGGGTCTCAAATTTAGAAAACCAACTTATGCTTGCTTAAGGGGAAAGGTGAGTTGGGGTGCTGCATAAAACCAGAGATTGAAATGAGCACAGATAAAGTTCCTTAAGCCAAATATAGAATAGACAAGAACTACTCCTTGCTCAACGAAATGGACTCAACACCCCATATTAAATGCCTAAGAATGTACCTGACTAGTAAGTATCTTAAAACCTATGGATTGCTATGTCTCTGAAAGAAAATCAAGCATGTGTACAGGGGCATAAACGCAGCAGTGATAGGATTGGAGAGGTTCGGTGAGCAAATGAAGACCCTTTGAAGTCATATTTCATGGTACCCATTCCACGGGTCTCAACTCTCCAGGTTTAAGGGATTCTTCCTTCAGCTAAAACATGCACGTGGAACCCAGAGTATGATCAACCGTGTGATCGGGAGACGTGTTCCAATATGTCTCAGTTCTCGTCCCCTGGTACTCGGGTGCAACATTCCAGACGCTTTACTAACACTCTCCCGACTTGGAGAGTCAGTGCCTTTAACCTCCTGTTTGGCCCAGTTTGCAATTTCTGCGGAAGATGAACAGGAATAGGGAGAACCAATGAGAGACTAGCTGGAGGTGTCTGGACGGGCAAATTTAACTCTCATTTCCCACCAGGAAGAGGAATTAACCAAAGGCTCAGCGTGCCGTGCCGGAACCAGATTAGGGCCTGAAGCAATCCTGCGGTGTTGCGGCCAGCTCACAAGAAAGCGAGTTGAAGAAAGGAGCTCAGGGGCACTGTAATTCACAAACCTGCAGAGTTATAAATGACAGCTATCGTCCAAAAATATACTGAAGTAAGGCTGCCAAGAGGACTTGAAAGCGGGGCAGAATTGCAGGAAACCGATTTCAGGAGGTAGACTGGAATTGCATTTAAAGCATAGGAAAAGAGGCAGAACGTCCACAATGATGCACTTGGCCAAAAAGGGCGTATGCGTTTTTTCCTGAATATATTCAGGAAAAAACGCATACGCCCTTTTTGGCCAACCAAGCAAGCTTGCAAAGGAAATCTGCACTACAATGAAGTCTCACTTCCCCCCGGTCAAAAGGGCCATCTGAAAAAAGTGTAAAATCCAGAAAGGCAGGACAGGCCATGGAGAACTGGGAGCCTTGTTATGCTGATGGGCGGGATGTAAATTGCCAAGAGCCACTCGGGAGAGGTGTATGGTGTTTCCTGAAACATCTAAAAAACAAAGCAACAGAGCCTAGGGCACTTCCACTTATGGTCCTATAGCTTAGGGAAATTAAAATCAAAAAGACACAGCCACCCCAAAGTTTGGGACGGCTCTGTTTACAAGAACCTCGTTTACGGTACAAGTTCAATATTGCTGAAAGTGAAAAATGGATAAAGAAGTTGTGGTACTTATGTACAATGCAATATCACTCAGCAATGAAATCTATGTCATCAGGCCCGTAGCAGCATAATGAGTGGATTCAGGTATGATGATTCTAACTGAAATAAGTCACACAGAAAAAGAAACATCATAAGATATCACTAATACACGGGATGTAAACTTGGCTACACAGGAACTGGATTACAAAACAGAACAGGGTCTCAAATTTAGAAAACCAACTTATGCTTGCTTAAGGGGAAAGGTGAGTTGGGGTGCTGCATAAAACCAGAGATTGAAATGAGCACAGATAAAGTTCCTTAAGCCAAATATAGAATAGACAAGAACTACTCCTTGCTCAACGAAATGGACTCAACACCCCATATTAAACGCCTAAGAATGTACCTGACTAGTAAGTATCTTAAAACCTATGCACTGCTATGTCCCTGAAAGAAAATCAAGCATGTGTACAGGGGCATAAACGCAGCAGTGATAGGATTGGAGAGGTTCGGTGAGCAAATGAAGACCCTTTGAAGTCATATTGCATGGTACCCATTCCACGGGTCTCAACTCTCCAGGTTTAAGGGATTCTTCCTTCAGCTAAAACATGCACGTGGAACCCAGAGTATGATCAACCGTGTGATCGGGAGACGTGTTCCAATATGTCTCAGTTCTCGTCCCCTGGTACTCGGGTGCAACATTCCAGACGCTTTACTAACACTCTCCCGACTTGGAGAGTCAGTGCCTTTAACCTCCTGTTTGGCCCAGTTTGCAATTTCTGCGGAAGATGAACAGGAATAGGGAGAACCAATGAGAGACTAGCTGGAGGTGTCTGGACGGGCAAATTTAACTCTCATTTCCCACCAGGAAGAGGAATTAACCAAAGGCTCAGCGTGCCGTGCCGGAACCAGATTAGGGCCTGAAGCAATCCTGCGGTGTTGCGGCCAGCTCACAAGAAAGCGAGTTGAAGAAAGGAGCTCAGGGGCACTGTAATTCACAAACCTGCAGAGTTATAAATGACAGCTATCGTCCAAAAATATACTGAAGTAAGGCTGCCAAGAGGACTTGAAAGCGGGGCAGAATTGCAGGAAACCGATTTCAGGAGGTAGACTGGAATTGCATTTAAAGCATAGGAAAAGAGGCAGAACGTCCACAATGATGCACTTGGCCAAAAAGGGCGTATGCGTTTTTTCCTGAATATATTCAGGAAAAAACGCATACGCCCTTTTTGGCCAACCAAGCAAGCTTGCAAAGGAAATCTGCACTACAATGAAGTCTCACTTCCCCCCGGTCAAAAGGGCCATCTGAAAAAAGTGTAAAATCCAGAAAGGCAGGACAGGCCATGGAGAACTGGGAGCCTTGTTATGCTGATGGGCGGGATGTAAATTGCCAACAGCCACTCGGGAGAGGTGTATGGTGTTTCCTGAAACATCTAAAAAACAAAGCAACAGAGCCTAGGGCACTTCCACTTATGGTCCTATAGCTTAGGGAAATTAAAATCAAAAAGACACAGCCACCCCAAAGTTTGGGACGGCTCTGTTTACAAGAACCTCGTTTACGGTACAAGTTCAATATCGCAGAAAGTGAAAAATGGATAAAGAAGTTGTGGTACTTACGTACAATGCAATATCACTCAGCAATGAAATCTATGTCATCAGGCCCGTAGCAGCATAATGAGTGGATTCAGGTATGATGATTCTAACTGAAATAAGTCACACAGAAAAAGAAACATCATAAGATATCACTAATACACGGGATGTAAACTTGGCTACACAGGAACTGGATTACAAAACAGAACAGGGTCTCAAATTTAGAAAACCAACTTATGCTTGCTTAAGGGGAAAGGTGAGTTGGGGTGCTGCATAAAACCAGAGATTGAAATGAGCACAGATAAAGTTCCTTAAGCCAAATATGGAATAGACAAGAACTACTCCTTGCTCAACGAAATGGACTCAACACCCCATATTAAACGCCTAAGAATGTACCTGACTAGTAAGTATCTTAAAACCTATGGATTGCTATGTGTCTGAAAGAAAATCAAGCGTGTGTACAGGGGCATAAACGCAGCAGTGATAGGATTGGAGAGGTTCGGTGAGCAAATGAAGACCCTTTGAAGTCATATTGCATGGTACCCATTCCACGGGTCTCAACTCTCCAGGTTTAAGGGATTCTTCCTTCAGCTAAAACATGCACGTGGAACCCAGAGTATGATCAACCGTGTGATCGGGAGACGTGTTCCAATATGTCTCAGTTCTCGTCCCCTGGTACTCGGGTGCAACATTCCAGACGCTTTACTAACACTCTCCCGACTTGGAGAGTCAGTGCCTTTAACCTCCTGTTTGGCCCAGTTTGCAATTTCTGCGGAAGATGAACAGGAATAGGGAGAACCAATGAGAGACTAGCTGGAGGTGTCTGGACGGGCAAATTTAACTCTCATTTCCCACCAGGAAGAGGAATTAACCAAAGGCTCAGCGTGCCGTGCCGGAACCAGATTAGGGCCTGAAGCAATCCTGCGGTGTTGCGGCCAGCTCACAAGAAAGCGAGTTGAAGAAAGGAGCTCAGGGGCACTGTAATTCACAAACCTGCAGAGTTATAAATGACAGCTATCGTCCAAAAATATACTGAAGTAAGGCTGCCAAGAGGACTTGAAAGCGGGGCAGAATTGCAGGAAACCGATTTCAGGAGGTAGACTGGAATTGCATTTAAAGCATAGGAAAAGAGGCAGAACGTCCACAATGATGCACTTGGCCAAAAAGGGCATATGCGTTTTTTCCTGAATATATTCAGGAAAAAACGCATACGCCCTTTTTGGCCAACCAAGCAAGCTTGCAAAGGAAATCTGCACTACAATGAAGTCTCACTTCCCCCCGGTCAAAAGGGCCATCTGAAAAAAGTGTAAAATCCAGAAAGGCAGGACAGGCCATGGAGAACTGGGAGCCTTGTTATGCTGATGGGCGGGATGTAAATTGCCAAGAGCCACTCGGGAGAGGTGTATGGTGTTTCCTGAAACATCTAAAAAACAAAGCAACAGAGCCTAGGGCACTTCCACTTATGGTCCTATAGCTTAGGGAAATTAAAATCAAAAAGACACAGCCACCCCAAAGTTTGGGACGGCTCTGTTTACAAGAACCTCGTTTACGGTACAAGTTCAATATCGCAGAAAGTGAAAAATGGATAAAGAAGTTGTGGTACTTACGTACAATGCAATATCACTCAGCAATGAAATCTATGTCATCAGGCCCGTAGCAGCATAATGAGTGGATTCAGGTATGATGATTCTAACTGAAATAAGTCACACAGAAAAAGAAACATCATAAGATATCACTAATACACGGGATGTAAACTTGGCTACACAGGAACTGGATTACAAAACAGAACAGGGTCTCAAATTTAGAAAACCAACTTATGCTTGCTTAAGGGGAAAGGTGAGTTGGGGTGCTGCATAAAACCAGAGATTGAAATGAGCACAGATAAAGTTCCTTAAGCCAAATATGGAATAGACAAGAACTACTCCTTGCTCAACGAAATGGACTAAACACCCCATATTAAACGCCTAAGAATGTACCTGACTAGTAAGTATCTTAAAACCTATGGATTGCTATGTGTCTGAAAGAAAATCAAGCGTGTGTACAGGGGCATAAACGCAGCAGTGATAGGATTGGAGAGGTTCGGTGAGCAAATGAAGACCCTTTGAAGTCATATTGCATGGTACCCATTCCACGGGTCTCAACTCTCCAGGTTTAAGGGATTCTTCCTTCAGCTAAAACATGCACGTGGAACCCAGAGTATGATCACCCGTGTGATCGGGAGACGTGTTCCAATATGTCTCAGTTCTCGTCCCCTGGTACTCGGGTGCAACATTCCAGACGCTTTACTAACACTCTCCCGACTTGGAGAGTCAGTGCCTTTAACCTCCTGTTTGGCCCAGTTTGCAATTTCTGCGGAAGATGAACAGGAATAGGGAGAACCAATGAGAGACTAGGTGGAGGTGTCTGGACGGGCAAATTTAACTCTCATTTCCCACCAGGAAGAGGAATTAACCAAAGGCTCAGCGTGCCATGCCGGAACCAGATTAGGGCCTGAAGCAATCCTGCGGTGTTGCGGCCAGCTCACAAGAAAGCGAGTTGAAGAAAGGAGCTCAGGGGCACTGTAATTCACAAACCTGCAGAGTTATAAATGACAACTATCGTCCAAAAATATACTGAAGTAAGGCTGCCAAGAGGACTTGAAAGCGGGGCAGAATTGCAGGAAACCGATTTCAGGAGGTAGACTGGAATTGCATTTAAAGCATAGGAAAAGAGGCAGAACGTCCACAATGATGCACTTGGCCAAAAAGGGCGTATGCGTTTTTTCCTGAATATATTCAGGAAAAAACGCATACGCCCTTTTTGGCCAACCAAGCAAGCTTGCAAAGGAAATCTGCACTACAATGAAGTCTCACTTCCCCCCGGTCAAAAGGGCCATCTGAAAAAAGTGTAAAATCCAGAAAGGCAGGACAGGCCATGGAGAACTGGGAGCCTTGTTATGCTGATGGGCGGGATGTAAATTGCCAAGAGCCACTCCGGAGAGGTGTATGGTGTTTCCTGAAACATCTAAAAAACAAAGCAACAGAGCCTAGGGCACTTCCACTTATGGTCCTATAGCTTAGGGAAATTAAAATCAAAAAGACACAGCCACCCCAAAGTTTGGGACGGCTTTGTTTACAAGAACCTCGTTTACGGTACAAGTTCAATATCGCAGAAAGTGAAAAATGGATAAAGAAGTTGTGGTACTTACGTACAATACAATATCACTCAGCAATGAAATCTATGTCATCAGGCCCGTAGCAGCATAATGAGTGGATTCAGGTATGATGATTCTAACTGAAATAAGACACACAGAAAAAGAAACATCATAAGATATCACTAATACACGGAATGTAAACTTGGCTACACAGGAACTGGATTACAAAACAGAACAGGGTCTCAAATTTAGAAAACCAACTTATGCTTGCTTAAGGGGAAAGGTGAGTTGGGGTGCTGCATAAAACCAGAGATTGAAATGAGCACAGATAAAGTTCCTTAAGCCAAATATGGAATAAACAAGAACTACTCCTTGCTCAACGAAATGGACTCAACACCCCATATTAAACGCCTAAGAATGTACCTGACTAGTAAGTATCTTAAAACCTATGAATTGTTATGTCTCTGAAAGAAAATCAAGCGTGTGTACAGGGGCATAAACGCAGCAGTGATAGGATTGGAGAGGTTCGGTGAGCAAATGAAGACCCTTTGAAGTCATATTGCATGGTACCCATTCCACGGGTCTCAACTCTCCAGGTTTAAGGGATTCTGCCTTCAGGTAAAACCTGCACGTGGAACCCAGAGTATGATCACCCGTGTGATCGGGAGACATGTTCCAATATGTCTCAGTTCTCGTCCCCTGGTACTCGGGTGCAACATTCCAGACGCTTTACTAACACTCTCCCGACTTGGAGAGTCAGTGCCTTTAACCTCCTGTTTGGCCCAGTTTGCAATTTCTGCGGAAGATGTACAGGAAAAGGGAGAACCAATGAGAGACTAGCTGGAGGTGTCTGGACGGGCAAATTTAAATCTTATTTCCAACCAGGAAGAGGAATTAACCAAAGGCTCAGCGTGCCGTGCCGGAACCAGATTAGGGCCTGAAGCAATCCTGCGGTGTTGCGGCCAGCTCACAAGAAAGCGAGTTGAAGAAAGGAGCTCAGGGGCACTGTAATTCACAAACCTGCAGAGTTATAAATGACAGCTATCGTCCAAAAATATACTGAAGTAAGGCTGCCAAGAGGACTTGAAAGCGGGGCAGAATTGCAGGAAACCGATTTCAGGAGGTAGACTGGAATTGCATTTAAAGCATAGGAAAAGAGGCAGAACGCCCACAATGATGCGCTTGGCCAAAAAGGGCGTATGCGTTTTTTCCTGAATATATTCAGGAAAAAACGCATACGCCCTTTTTGGCCAACCAAGCAAGCTTGCAAAGGAAATCTGCACTACAATGAACTCTCACTTCCCCCCCGGTCAAAAGGGCCATCTGAAAAAAGTGTAAAATCCAGAAAGGCAGGACAGGCCATGGAGAACTGGGAGCCTTGTTATGCTGATGGGCGGGATGTAAATTGCCAACAGCCACTCGGGAGAGGTGTATGGTGTTTCCTGAAACATCTAAAAAACAAAGCAACAGAGCCTAGGGCACTTCCACTTATGGTCCTATAGCTTAGGGAAATTAAAATCAAAAAGACAGAGCCACCCCAAAGTTTGGGACGGCTCTGTTTACAAGAACCTCGTTTACGGTACAAGTTCAATATCGCAGAAAGTGAAAAATGGATAAAGAAGTTGTGGTACTTACGTACAATGCAATATCACTCAGCAATGAAATCTATGTCATCAGGCCCGTAGCAGCATAATGAGTGGATTCAGGTATGATGATTCTAACTGAAATAAGTCACACAGAAAAAGAAACATCATAAGATATCACTAATACACGGAATGTAAACTTGGCTACACAGGAACTGGATTACAAAACAGAACAGGGTCTCAAATTTAGAAAACCAACTTATGCTTGCTTAAGGGGAAAGGTGAGTTGGGGTGCTGCATCAAACCAGAGATTGAAATGAGCACAGATAAAGTTCCTTAAGCCAAATATAGAATAGACAAGAACTACTCCTTGCTCAACAAAATGGACTCAACACCCCATATTAAACGCCTAAGAATGTACCTGACTAGTAAGTATCTTAAAACCTATGCACTGCTATGTCTCTGAAAGAAAATCAAGCATGTGTACAGGGGCATAAACGCAGCAGTGATAGGATTGGAGAGGTTCGGTGAGCAAATGAAGACCCTTTGAAGTCATATTGCATGGTACCCATTCCACGGGTCTCAACTCTCCAGGTTTAAGGGATTCTTCCTTCAGCTAAAACATGCACATGGAACCCAGAGTATGATCAACCGTGTGATCGGGAGACGTGTTCCAATATGTCTCAGTTCTCGTCCCCTGGTACTCGGGTGCAACATTCCAGACGCTTTACTAACACTCTCCCGACTTGGAGAGTCAGTGCCTTTAACCTCCTGTTTGGCCCAGTTTGCAATTTCTGCGGAAGATGAACAGGAATAGGGAGAACCAATGAGAGACTAGCTGGAGGTGTCTGGACGGGCAAATTTAACTCTCATTTCCCACCAGGAAGAGGAATTAACCAAAGGCTCAGCGTGCCGTGCCGGAACCAGATTAGGGCCTGAAGCAATCCTGCGGTGTTGCGGCCAGCTCACAAGAAAGCGAGTTGAAGAAAGGAGCTCAGGGGCACTGTAATTCACAAACCTGCAGAGTTATAAATGACAGCTATCGTCCAAAAATATACTGAAGTAAGGCTGCCAAGAGGACTTGAAAGCGGGGCAGAATTGCAGGAAACCGATTTCAGGAGGTAGACTGGAATTGCATTTAAAGCATAGGAAAAGAGGCAGAACGCCCACAATGATGCACTTGGCCAAAAAGGGCGTATGCGTTTTTTCCTGAATATATTCAGGAAAAAACGCATACGCCCTTTTTGGCCAACCAAGCAAGCTTGCAAAGGAAATCTGCACTACAATGAAGTCTCACTTCCCCCCGGTCAAAAGGGCCATCTGAAAAAAGTGTAAAATCCAGAAAGGCAGGACAGGCCATGGAGAACTGGGAGCCTTGTTATGCTGATGGGCGGGATGTAAATTGCCAACAGCCACTCGGGAGAGGTGTATGGTGTTTCCTGAAACATCTAAAAAACAAAGCAACAGAGCCTAGGGCACTTCCACTTATGGTCCTATAGCTTAGGGAAATTAAAATCAAAAAGACACAGCCACCCCAAAGTTTGGGACGGCTCTGTTTACAAGAACCTCGTTTACGGTACAAGTTCAATATCGCAGAAAGTGAAAAATGGATAAAGAAGTTGTGGTACTTACGTACAATGCAATATCACTCAGCAATGAAATCTATGTCATCAGGCCCGTAGCAGCATAATGAGTGGATTCAGGTATGATGATTCTAACTGAAATAAGTCACACAGAAAAAGAAACATCATAAGATATCACTAATACACGGGATGTAAACTTGGCTACACAGGAACTGGATTACAAAACAGAACAGGGTCTCAAATTTAGAAAACCAACTTATGCTTGCTTAAGGGGAAAGGTGAGTTGGGGTGCTGCATAAAACCAGAGATTGAAATGAGCACAGATAAAGTTCCTTAAGCCAAATATGGAATAGACAAGAACTACTCCTTGCTCAACGAAATGGACTCAACACCCCATATTAAACGCCTAAGAATGTACCTGACTAGTAATTATCTTAAAACCTATGGATTGCTATGTCTCTGAAAATATCAAGCGTGTGTACAGGGGCATAAATGCAGCAGTGATAGGATTGGAGAGGTTCGGTGAGCAAATGAAGACCCTTTGAAGTCATATTGCATGGTACCCATTCCACGGGTCTCAACTCTCCAGGTTTAAGGGATTCTTCCTTCAGCTAAAACATGCACGTGGAACCCAGAGTATGATCAACCATGTGATCGGGAGACGTGTTCCAATATGTCTCAGTTCTCGTCCCCTGGTACTCGGGTGCAACATTCCAGACGCTTTACTAACACTCTCCCGACTTGGAGAGTCAGTGCCTTTAACATCCTGTTTGGCCCAGTTTGCAATTTCTGCGGAAGATGAACAGGAATAGGGAGAACCAATGAGAGACTAGCTGGAGGTGTCTGGACGGGCAAATTTAACTCTCATTTCCCACCAGGAAGAGGAATTAACCAAAGGCTCAGCGTGCCGTGCCGGAACCAGATTAGGGCCTGAAGCAATCCTGCGGTGTTGCGGCCAGCTCACAAGAAAGCGAGTTGAAGAAAGGAGCTCAGGGGCACTGTAATTCACAAACCTGCAGAGTTATAAATGACAGCTATCGTCCAAAAATATACTGAAGTAAGGCTGCCAAGAGGACTTGAAAGCGGGGCAGAATTGCAGGAAACCGATTTCAGGAGGTAGACTGGAATTGCATTTAAAGCATAGGAAAAGAGGCAGAACGTCCACAATGATGCACTTGGCCAAAAAGGGCGTATGCGTTTTTTCCTGAATATATTCAGGAAAAAACGCATACGCCCTTTTTGGCCAACCAAGCAAGCTTGCAAAGGAAATCTGCACTACAATGAAGTCTCACTTCCCCCCGGTCAAAAGGGCCATCTGAAAAAAGTGTAAAATCCAGAAAGGCAGGACAGGCCATGGAGAACTGGGAGCCTTGTTATGCTGATGGGCGGGATGTAAATTGCCAAGAGCCACTCTTGAGAGGTGTATGGTGTTTCCTGAAACATCTAAAAAACAAAGCAACAGAGCCTAGGGCACTTCCACTTATGGTCCTATAGCTTAGGGAAATTAAAATCAAAAAGACACAGCCACCCCAAAGTTTGGGACGGCTCTGTTTACAAGAACCTCGTTTACGGTACAAGTTCAATATCGCAGAAAGTGAAAAATGGATAAAGAAGTTGTGGTACTTACGTACAATGCAATATCACTCAGCAATGAAATCTATGTCATCAGGCCCGTAGCAGCATAATGAGTGGATTCAGGTATGATGATTCTAACTGAAATAAGTCACACAGAAAAAGAAACATCATAAGATATCACTAATACACGGAATGTAAACTTGGCTACACAGGAACTGGATTACAAAACAGAACAGGGTCTCAAATTTAGAAAACCAACTTATGCTTGCTTAAGGGGAAAGGTGAGTTGGGGTGCTGCATAAAACCAGAGATTTAAATGAACACAGATAAAGTTCCTTAAGCCAAATATGGAATAGACAAGAACTACTCCTTGCTCAACGAAATGGACTCAACACCCCATATTAAACGCCTAAGAATGTACCTGACTAGTAAGTATCTTAAAACCTATGAATTGTTATGTCTCTGAAAGAAAATCAAGCGTGTGTACAGGGGCATAAACGCAGCAGTGATAGGATTGGAGAGTTTCGGTGAGCAAATGAAGACCCTTTGAAGTCATATTGCATGGTACCCATTCCACGGGTCTCAACTCTCCAGGTTTAAGGGATTCTGCCTTCAGGTAAAACATGCACGTGGAACCCAGAGTATGATCACCCGTGTGATCGGGAGACATGTTCCAATATGTCTCAGTTCTCGTCCCCTGGTACTCGGGTGCAACATTCCAGACGCTTTACTAACACTCTCCCGACTTGGAGAGTCAGTGCCTTTAACCTCCTGTTTGGCCCAGTTTGCAATTTCTGCGGAAGATGAACAGGAATAGGGAGAACCAATGAGAGACTAGCTGGAGGTGTCTGGACGGGCAAATTTAACTCTTATTTCCCACCAGGAAGAGGAATTAACCAAAGGCTCAGCGTGCCGTGCCGGAACCAGATTAGGGCCTGAAGCAATCCTGCGGTGTTGCGGCCAGCTCACAAGAAAGCGAGTTGAAGAAAGGAGCTCAGGGGCACTGTAATTCACAAACCTGCAGAGTTATAAATGACAGCTATCGTCCAAAAATATACTGAAGTAAGGCTGCCAAGAGGACTTGAAAACGGGGCAGAATTGCAGGAAACCGATTTCAGGAGGTAGACTGGAATTGCATTTAAAGCATAGGAAAAGAGGCAGAACGTCCACAATGATGCACTTGGCCAAAAAGGGCGTATGCGTTTTTTCCTGAATATATTCAGGAAAAAACGCATACGCCCTTTTTGGCCAAACAAGCAAGCTTGCAAAGGAAATCTGCACTACAATGAAGTCTCACTTCCCCCCGGTCAAAAGGGCCATCTGAAAAAAGTGTAAAATCCAGAAAGGCAGGACAGGCCATGGAGAACTGGGAGCCTTGTTATGCTGATGGGCGGGATGTAAATTGCCAAGAGCCACTCCGGAGAGGTGTATGGTGTTTCCTGAAACATCTAAAAAACAAAGCAACAGAGCCTAGGGCACTTCCACTTATGGTCCTATAGCTTAGGGAAATTAAAATCAAAAAGACACAGCCACCCCAAAGTTTGGGACGGCTCTGTTTACAAGAACCTCGTTTACGGTACAAGTTCAATATCGCAGAAAGTGAAAAATGGATAAAGAAGTTGTGGTACTTACGTACAATGCAATATCACTCAGCAATGAAATCTATGTCATCAGGCCCGTAGCAGCATAATGAGTGGATTCAGGTATGATGATTCTAACTGAAATAAGTCACACAGAAAAAGAAACATCATAAGATATCACTAATACACGGAATGTAAACTTGGCTACACAGGAACTGGATTACAAAACAGAACAGGGTCTCAAATTTAGAAAACCAACTTATGCTTGCTTAAGGGGAAAGGTGAGTTGGGGTGCTGCATAAAACCAGAGATTTAAATGAACACAGATAAAGTTCCTTAAGCCAAATATGGAATAGAAAAGAACTACTCCTTGCTCAACGAAATGGACACAACACCCCATATTAAACGCCTAAGAATGTACCTGACTAGTAAGTATCTTAAAACCTATGAATTGTTATGTCTCTGAAAGAAAATCAAGCGTGTGTACAGGGGCATAAACGCAGCAGTGATAGGATTGGAGAGGTTCGGTGAGCAAATGAAGACCCTTTGAAGTCATATTGCATGGTACCCATTCCACGGGTCTCAACTCTCCAGGTTTAAGGGATTCTGCCTTCAGGTAAAACATGCACGTGGAACCCAGAGTATGATCACCCGTGTGATCGGGAGACATGTTCCAATATGTCTCAGTTCTCGTCCCCTGGTACTCGGGTGCAACATTCCAGACGCTTTACTAACACTCTCCCGACTTGGAGAGTCAGTGCCTTTAACCTCCTGTTTGGCCCAGTTTGCAATTTCTGCGGAAAATGAACAGGAATAGGGAGAACCAATGAGAGACTAGCTGGAGGTGACTGCACGGGCAAATTTAACTCTCATTTCCCACCAGGAAGAGGAATTAACCAAAGGCTCAGCGTGCCGTGCCGGAACCAGATTAGGGCCTGAAGCAATCCTGCGGTGTTGCGGCCAGCTCACAAGAAAGCGAGTTGAAGAAAGGAGCTCAGGGGCACTGTAATTCACAAACCTGCAGAGTTATAAATGACAGCTATCGTCCAAAAATATACTGAAGTAAGGCTGCCAAGAGGACTTGAAAGCGGGGCAGAATTGCAGGAAACCGATTTCAGGAGGTAGACTGGTATTGCATTTAAAGCATAGGAAAAGAGGCAGAACGTCCACAATGATGCACTTGGTCAAAAAGGGCGTATGCGTTTTTTCCTGAATATATTCAGGAAAAAACGCATACGCCCTTTTTGGCCAACCAAGCAAGCTTGCAAAGGAAATCTGCACTACAATGAAGTCTCACTTCCCCCCGGTCAAAAGGGCCATCTGAAAAAAGTGTAAAATCCAGAAAGGCAGGACAGGCCATGGAGAACTGGGAGCCTTGTTATGCTGATGGGCGGGATGTAAATTGCCAAGAGCCACTCGGGAGAGGTGTATGGTGTTTCCTGAAACATCTAAAAAACAAAGCAACAGAGCCTAGGGTACTTCCACTTATGGTCCTATAGCTTAGGGAAATTAAAATCAAAAAGACACAGCCACCCCAAAGTTTGGGACGGCTCTGTTTACAAGAACCTCGTTTACGGTACAAGTTCAATATCGCAGAAAGTGAAAAATGGATAAAGAAGGTGTGGTACTTACGTACAATGCAATATCACTCAGCAATGAAATCTATGTCATCAGGCCCGTAGCAGCATAATGAGTGGATTCAGGTATGATGATTCTAACTGAAATAAGTCACACAGAAAAAGAAACATCATAAGATATCACTAATACACGGAATGTAAACTTGGCTACACAGGAACTGGATTACAAAACAGAACAGGGTCTCAAATTTAGAAAACCAACTTATGCTTGCTTAAGGGGAAAGGTGAGTTGGGGTGCTGCATAAAACCAGAGATTGAAATGAACACAGATAAAGTTCCTTAAGCCAAATATGGAATAGACAAGAACTACTCCTTGCTCAACGAAATGGACTCAACACCCCATATTAAACGCATAAGAATGTACCTGACTAGTAAGTATCTTAAAACCTATGAATTGCTATGTCTCTGAAAGAAAATCAAGCGTGTGTACAGGGGCACAAACGCAGCAGTGATAGGATTGGAGAGGTTCGGTGAGCAAATGAAGACCCTTTGAAGTCATATTGCATGGTACCCATTCCACGGGTCTCAACTCTCCAGGTTTAAGGGCTTCTTCCTTCAGCTAAAACATGCACGTGGAACCCAGAGTATGATCAACCGTGTGATCGGGAGACGTGTTCCAATATGTCTCAGTTCTCGTCCCCTGGTACTCGGGTGCAACATTCCAGACGCTTTACTAACACTCTCCCGACTTGGAGAGTCAGTGCCTTTAACCTCCTGTTTGGCCCAGTTTGCAATTTCTGCGGAAGATGAACAGGAATAGGGAGAACCAATGAGAGACTAGCTGGAGGTGACTGCACGGGCAAATTTAACTCTCATTTCCCACCAGGAAGAGGAATTAACCAAAGGCTCAGCGTGCCGTGCCGGAACCAGATTAGGGCCTGAAGCAATCCTGCGGTGTTGCGGCCAGCTCACAAGAAAGCGAGTTGAAGAAAGGAGCTCAGGGGCACTGTAATTCACAAACCTGCAGAGTTATAAATGACAGCTATCGTCCAAAAATATACTGAAGTAAGGCTGCCAAGAGGACCTGAAAGCGGGGCAGAATTGCAGGAAACCGATTTCAGGAGGTAGACTGGAATTGCATTTAAAGCATAGGAAAAGAAGCAGAACGTCCACAATGATGCACTTGGCCAAAAAGGGCGTATGCGTTTTTTCCTGAATATATTCAGGAAAAAACGCATACGCCCTTTTTGGCCAACCAAGCAAGCTTGCAAAGGAAATCTGCACTACAATGAAGTCTCACTTCCCCCCGGTCAAAAGGGCCATCTGAAAAAAGTGTAAAATCCAGAAAGGCAGGACAGGCCATGGAGAACTGGGAGCCTTGTTATGCTGATGGGCGGGATGTAAATTGCCAACAGCCACTCGGGAGAGGTGTATGGTGTTTCCTGAAACATCTAAAAAACAAAGCAACAGAGCCTAGGGCACTTCCACTTATGGTCCTATAGCTTAGGGAAATTAAAATCAAAAAGACACAGCCACCCCAAAGTTTGGGACGGCTCTGTTTACAAGAACCTCGTTTACGGTACAAGTTCAATATCGCAGAAAGTGAAAAATGGATAAAGAAGGTGTGGTACTTACGTACAATGCAATATCACTCAGCAATGAAATCTATGTCATCAGGCCCGTAGCAGCATAATGAGTGGATTCAGGTATGATGATTCTAACTGAAATAAGTCACACAGAAAAAGAAACATCATAAGATATCACTAATACACGGGATGTAAACTTGGTTACACAGGAACTGGATTACAAAACAGAACAGGGTCTCAAATTTAGAAAACCAACTTATGCTTGCTTAAGGGGAAAGGTGAGTTGGGGTGCTGCATAAAACCAGAGATTGAAATGAGCACAGATAAAGTTCCTTAAGCCAAATATAGAATAGACAAGAACTACTCCTTGCTCAACGAAATGGACTCAACACCCCATATTAAACGCCTAAGAATGTACCTGACTAGTAAGTATCTTAAAACCTATGGATTGTTATGTCTCTGAAAGAAAATCAAGCGTGTGTACAGGGGCACAAACGCAGCAGTGATAGGATTGGAGAGGTTCGGTGAGCAAATGAAGACCCTTTGAAGTCATATTGCATGGTACCCATTCCACGGGTCTCAACTCTCCAGGTTTAAGGGATTCTTCCTTCAGCTAAAACATGCACGTGGAACCCAGAGTATGATCAACCGTGTGATCGGGAGACGTGTTCCAATATGTCTCAGTTCTCGTCCCCTGGTACTCGGGTGCAGCATTCCACACGCTTTACTAACACTCTCCCGACTTGGAGAGTCAGTGCCTTTAACCTCCTGTTTGGCCCAGTTTGCAATTTCTGCGGAAGATGAACAGGAATAGGGAGAACCAATGAGAGACTAGCTGGAGGTGTCTGGACGGGCAAATTTAACTCTCATTTCCCACCAGGAAGAGGAATTAACCAAAGGCTCAGCGTGCCGTGCCGGAACCAGATTAGGGCCTGAAGCAATCCTGCGGTGTTGCGGCCAGCTCACAAGAAAGCGAGTTGAAGAAAGGAGCTCAGGGGCACTGTAATTCACAAACCTGCAGAGTTATAAATGACAGCTATCGTCCAAAAATATACTGAAGTAAGGCTGCCAAGAGGACTTGAAAGCGGGGCAGAATTGCAGGAAACCGATTTCAGGAGGTAGACTGGAATTGCATTTAAAGCATAGGAAAAGAGGCAGAACGTCCACAATGATGCACTTGGCCAAAAAGGGCGTATGCGTTTTTTCCTGAATATATTCAGGAAAAAACGCATACGCCCTTTTTGGCCAACCAAGCAAGCTTGCAAAGGAAATCTGCATTACAATGAAGTCTCACTTCCCCCCGGTCAAAAGGGCCATCTGAAAAAAGTGTAAAATCCAGAAAGGCAGGACAGGCCATGGAGAACTGGGAGCCTTGTTATGCTGATGGGCGGGATGTAAATTGCCAAGAGCCACTCCAGAGAAGTGTATGGTGTTTCCTGAAACATCTAAAAAACAAAGCAACAGAGCCTAGGGTACTTCCACTTATGGTCCTATAGCTTAGGGAAATTAAAATCAAAAAGACACAGCCACCCCAAAGTTTGGGACGGCTCTGTTTACAAGAACCTCGTTTACGGTACAAGTTCAATATCGCAGAAAGTAAAAAATGGGTAAAGAAGTTGTGGTACTTACGTACAATGCAATATCACTCAGCAATGAAATCTATGTCATCAGGCCCGTAGCAGCATAATGAGTGGATTCAGGTATGATGATTCTAACTGAAATAAGTCACACAGAAAAAGAAACATCATAAGATATCACTAATACACGGAATGTAAACTTGGCTACACAGGAACTGGATTACAAAACAGAACAGGGTCTCAAATTTAGAAAACCAACTTATGCTTGCTTAAGGGGAAAGGTGAGTTGGGGTGCTGCATAAAACCAGAGATTTAAATGAACACAGATAAAGTTCCTTAAGCCAAATATGGAATAGACAAGAACTACTCCTTGCTCAACGAAATGGACTCAACACCCCATATTAAACGCCTAAGAATGTACCTGACTAGTAAGTATCTTAAAACCTATGAATTGCTATGTCTCTGAAAGAAAATCAAGCGTGTGTGCAGGGGCACAAACGCAGCAGTGATAGGATTGGAGAGGTTCGGTGAGCAAATGAAGACCCTTTGAAGTCATATTGCATGGTACCCATTCCACGGGTCTCAACTCTCCAGGTTTAAGGGATTCTTCCTTCAGCTAAAACATGCACGTGGAACCCAGAGTATGATCAACCGTGTGATCGGGAGACGTGTTCCAATATGTCTCAGTTCTCGTCCCCTGGTACTCGGGTGCAACATTCCAGACGCTTTACTAACACTCTCCCGACTTGGAGAGTCAGTGCCTTTAACCTCCTGTTTGGCCCAGTTTGCAATTTCTGCGGAAGATGAACAGGAATAGGGAGAACCAATGAGAGACTAGCTGGAGGTGACTGGACGGGCAAATTTAACTCTCATTTCCCACCAGGAAGAGGAATTAACCAAAGGCTCAGCGTGCCGTGCCGGAACCAGATTAGGGCCTGAAGCAATCCTGCGGTGTTGCGGCCAGCTCACAAGAAAGCGAGTTGAAGAAAGGAGCTCAGGGGCACTGTAATTCACAAACCTGCAGAGTTATAAATGACAGCTATCGTCCAAAAATATACTGAAGTAAGGCTGCCAAGAGGACTTGAAAGCGGGGCAGAATTGCAGGAAACCGATTTCAGGAGGTAGACTGGAATTGCATTTAAAGCATAGGAAAAGAGGCAGAACGTCCACAATGATGCACTTGGCCAAAAAGGGCGTATGCGTTTTTTCCTGAATATATTCAGGAAAAAACGCATACGCCCTTTTTGGCCAAACAAGCAAGCTTGCAAAGGAAATCTGCACTACAATGAAGTCTCACTTCCCCCCGGTCAAAAGGGCCATCTGAAAAAAGTGTAAAATCCAGAAAGGCAGGACAGGCCATGGAGAACTGGGAGCCTTGTTATGCTGATGGGCGGGATGTAAATTGCCAAGAGCCACTCGGGAGAGGTGTATGGTGTTTCCTGAAACATCTAAAAAACAAAGCAACAGAGCCTAGGGCATTTCCACTTATGGTCCTATAGCTTAGGGAAATTAAAATCAAAAAGACACAGCCACCCCAAAGTTTGGGACGGCTCTGTTTACAAGAACCTCGTTTACGGTACAAGTTCAATATCGCAGAAAGTGAAAAATGGATAAAGAAGTTGTGGTACTTACGTACAATGCAATATCACTCAGCAATGAAATCTATGTCATCAGGCCCGTAGCAGCATAATGAGTGGATTCAGGTATGATGATTCTAACTGAAATAAGTCACACAGAAAAAGAAACATCATAAGATATCACTAATACACGGGATGTAAACTTGGCTACACAGGAACTGGATTACAAAACAGAACAGGGTCTCAAATTTAGAAAACCAACTTATGCTTGCTTAAGGGGAAAGGTGAGTTGGGGTGCTGCATAAAACCAGAGATTGAAATGAGCACAGATAAAGTTCCTTAAGCCAAATATAGAATAGACAAGAACTACTCCTTGCTCAACGAAATGGACTCAACACCCCATATTAAACGCCTAAGAATGTACCTGACTAGTAAGTATCTTAAAACCTATGGATTGCTATGTCTCTGAAAGAAAATCAAGCGTGTGTACAGGGGCACAAACGCAGCAGTGATAGGATTGGAGAGGTTCGGTGAGCAAATGAAGACCCTTTGAAGTCATATTGCATGGTACCCATTCCACGGGTCTCAACTCTCCAGGTTTAAGGGATTCTTCCTTCAGCTAAAACATGCACGTGGAACCCAGAGTATGATCAACCGTGTGATCGGGAGGCGTGTTCCAATATGTCTCAGTTCTCGTCCCCTGGTACTCGGGTGCAACATTCCAGACGCTTTACTAACACTCTCCCAACTTGGAGAGTCAGTGCCTTTAACCTCCTGTTTGGCCCAGTTTGCAATTTCTGCGGAAGATGAACAGGAATAGGGAGAACCAATGAGAGACTAGGTGGAGGTGTCTGGACGGGCAAATTTAACTCTCATTTCCCACCAGGAAGAGGAATTAACCAAAGGCTCAGCGTGCCGTGCCGGAACCAGATTAGGGCCTGAAGCAATCCTGCGGTGTTGCGGCCAGCTCACAAGAAAGCGAGTTGAAGAAAGGAGCTCAGGGGCACTGTAATTCACAAACCTGCAGAGTTATAAATGACAGCTATCGTCCAAAAATATACTGAAGTAAGGCTGCCAAGAGGACTTGAAAGCGGGGCAGAATTGCAGGAAACCGATTTCAGGAGGTAGACTGGAATTGCATTTAAAGCATAGGAAAAGAGGCAGAACGTCCACAATGATGCACTTGGCCAAAAAGGGCGTATGCGTTTTTTCCTGAATATATTCAGGAAAAAACGCATACGCCCTTTTTGGCCAACCAAGCAAGCTTGCAAAGGAAATCTGCACTACAATGAAGTCTCACTTCCCCCCGGTCAAAAGGGCCATCTGAAAAAAGTGTAAAATCCAGAAAGGCAGGACAGGCCATGGAGAACTGGGAGCCTTGTTATGCTGATAGGCGGGATGTAAATTGCCAAGAGCCACTCCGGAGAGGTGTATGGTGTTTCCTGAAACATCTAAAACACAAAGCAACAGAGCCTAGGGTACTTCCACTTATGGTCCTATAGCTTAGGGAAATTAAAATCAAAAAGACACAGCCACCCCAAAGTTTGGGACGGCTCTGTTTACAAGAACCTCGTTTACGGTACAAGTTCTATATCACAGAAAGTGAAAAATGGATAAAGAAGTTGTGGTACTTACGTACAATGCAATATCACTCAGCAATGAAATCTATGTCATCAGGCCCGTAGCAGCATAATGAGTGGATTCAGGTATGATGATTCTAACTGAAATAAGTCACACAGAAAAAGAAACATCATAAGATATCACTAATACACGGAATGTAAACTTGGCTACACAGGAACTGGATTACAAAACAGAACAGGGTCTCAAATTTAGAAAACCAACTTATGCTTGCTTAAGGGGAAAGGTGAGTTGGGGTGCTGCATAAAACCAGAGATTTAAATGAACACAGATAAAGTTCCTTAAGCCAAATATGGAATAGACAAGAACTACTCCTTGCTCAACGAAATGGACTCAACACCCCATATTAAACGCCTAAGAATGTACCTGACTAGTAAGTATCTTAAAACCTATGAATTGCTATGTCTCTGAAAGAAAATCAAGCGTGTGTACAGGGGCATAAACGCAGCAGTGATAGGATTGGAGAGGTTCGGTGAGCAAATGAAGACCCTTTGAAGTCATATTGCATGGTACCCATTCCACGGGTCTCAACTCTCCAGGTTTAAGGGATTCTGCCTTCAGGTAAAACATGCACGTGGAACCCAGAGTATGATCACCCGTGTGATCGGGAGACATATTCCAATATGTCTCAGGTCTCGTCCCCTGGTACTCGGGTGCAACATTCCAGACGCTTTACTAACACTCTCCCGACTTGGAGAGTCAGTGCCTTTAACCTCCTGTTTGGCCCAGTTAGCAATTTCTGCAGAAGATGAACAGGAATAGGGAGAACCAATGAGAGACTAGCTGGAGGTGTCTGGACGGGCAAATTTAACTCTCATTTCCCACCAGGAAGAGGAATTAACCAAAGGCTCAGCGTGCCGTGCCGGAACCAGATTAGGGCCTGAAGCAATCCTGCGGTGTTGCGGCCAGCTCACAAGAAAGCGAGTTGAAGAAAGGAGCTCAGGGGCACTGTAATTCACAAACCTGCAGAGTTATAAATGACAGCTATCGTCCAAAAATATACTGAAGTAAGGCTGCCAAGAGGACTTGAAAGCGGGGCAGAATTGCAGGAAACCGATTTCAGGAGGTAGACTGGAATTGCATTTAAAGCATAGGAAAAGAGGCAGAACGTCCACAATGATGCACTTGGCCAAAAAGGGCGTATGCGTTTTTTCCTGAATATATTCAGGAAAAAACGCATACGTCCTTTTTGGCCAACCAAGCAAGCTTGCAAAGGAAATCTGCACTACAATGAAGTCTCACTTCCCCCCGGTCAAAAGGGCCATCTGAAAAAAGTGTAAAATCCAGAAAGGCAGGACAGGCCATGGAGAACTGGGAGCCTTGTTATGCTGATGGGCGGGATGTAAATTGCCAACAGCCACTCGGGAGAGGTGTATGGTGTTTCCTGAAACATCTAAAAAACAAAGCAACAGAGCCTAGGGCACTTCCACTTATGGTCCTATAGCTTAGGGAAATTAAAATCAAAAAGACACAGCCACCCCAAAGTTTGGGACGGCTCTGTTTACAAGAACCTCGTTTACGGTACAAGTTCAATATCGCAGAAAGTGAAAAATGGATAAAGAAGTTGTGGTACTTACGTACAATGCAATATCACTCAGCAATGAAATCTATGTCATCAGGCCCATAGCAGCATAATGAGTGGATTCAGGTATGATGATTCTAACTGAAATAAGTCACACAGAAAAAGAAACATCATAAGATATCACTAATACACGGAATGTAAACTTGGCTACACAGGAACTGGATTACAAAACAGAACAGGGTCTCAAATTTAGAAAACCAACTTATGCTTGCTTAAGGGGAAAGGTGAGTTGGGGTGCTGCATAAAACCAGAGATTTAAATGAACACAGATAAAGTTCCTTAAGCCAAATATGGAATAGACAAGAACTACTCCTTGCTCAACGAAATGGACTCAACACCCCATATTAAACGCCTAAGAATGTACCTGACTAGTAAGTATCTTAAAACCTATGGATTGCTATGTGTCTGAAAGAAAATCAAGCGTGTGTACAGGGGCATAAACGTAGCAGTGATAGGATTGGAGAGGTTTGGTGAGCAAATGAAGACCCTTTGAAGTCATATTGCATGGTACCCATTCCACGGGTCTCAACTCTCCAGGTTTAAGGGATTCTGCCTTCAGGTAAAACATGCACGTGGAACCCAGAGTATGATCACCCGTGTGATCGGGAGACATGTTCCAATATGTCTCAGTTCTCGTCCCCTGGTACTCGGGTGCAACATTCCAGACGCTTTACTAACACTCTCCCGACGTGGAGAGTCAGTGCCTTTAACCTCCTGTTTGGCCCAGTTTGCAATTTCTGCGGAAGATGAACAGGAATAGGGAGAACCAATGAGAGACTAGGTGGAGGTGTCTGGACGGGCAAATTTAACTCTCATTTCCCACCAGGAAGAGGAATTAACCAAAGGCTCAGCGTGCCGTGCCGGAACCAGATTAGGGCCTGAAGGAATCCTGCGGTGTTGCGGCCAGCTCACAAGAAAGCGAGTTGAAGAAAGGAGCTCAGGGGCACTGTAATTCACAAACCTGCAGAGTTATAAATGACAGCTATCGTCCAAAAATATACTGAAGTAAGGCTGCCAAGAGGACTTGAAAGCGGGGCAGAATTGCAGGAAACCGATTTCAGGACGTAGACTGGAATTGCATTTAAAGCATAGGAAAAGAGGCAGAACGTCCACAATGATGCACTTGGCCAAAAAGGGCGTATGCGTTTTTTCCTGAATATATTCAGGAATATATTCCTGAATATATTCCTGAATATATTCAGGAAAAAACGCATACGCCCTTTTTGGCTAACCAAGCAAGCTTGCAAAGGAAATCTGCACTACAATGAAGTCTCACTTCCCCCCGGTCAAAAGGGCCATCTGAAAAAAGTGTAAAATCCAGAAAGGCAGGACAGGCCATGGAGAACTGGGAGCCTTGTTATGCTGATGGGCGGGATGTAAATTGCCAAGAGCCACTCCGGAGAGTTGTATGGTGTTTCCTGAAACATCTAAAACACAAAGCAACAGAGCCTAGGGTACTTCCACTTATGGTCCTATAGCTTAGGGAAATTAAAATCAAAAAGACACAGCCACCCCAAAGTTTGGGACGGCTCTGTTTACAAGAACCTCGTTTACGGTACAAGTTCTATATCACAGAAAGTGAAAAATGGATAAAGAAGTTGTGGTACTTACGTACAATGCAATATCACTCAGCAATGAAATCTATGTCATCAGGCCCGTAGCAGCATAATGAGTGGATTCAGGTATGATGATTCTAACTGAAATAAGTCACACAGAAAAAGAAACATCATAAGATATCACTAATACACGGAATGTAAACTTGGCTACACAGGAACTGGATTACAAAACAGAACAGGGTCTCAAATTTAGAAAACCAACTTATGCTTGCTTAAGGGGAAAGGTGAGTTGGGGTGCTGCATAAAACCAGAGATTTAAATGAACACAGATAAAGTTCCTTAAGCCAAATATGGAATAGACAAGAACTACTCCTTGCTCAACGAAATGGACTCAACACCCCATATTAAACGCCTAAGAATGTACCTGACTAGTAAGTATCTTAAAACCTATGAATTGCTATGTCTCTGAAAGAAAATCAAGCGTGTGTACAGGGGCATAAACGCAACAGTGATAGGATTGGAGAGGTTCGGTGAGCAAATGAAGACCCTTTGAAGTCATATTGCATGGTACCCATTCCACGGGTCTCAACTCTCCAGGTTTAAGGGATTCTGCCTTCAGGTAAAACATGCACGTGGAACCCAGAGTATGATCACCCGTGTGATCGGGAGACATGTTCCAATATGTCTCAGGTCTCGTCCCCTGGTACTCGGGTGCAACATTCCAGACGCTTTACTAACACTCTCCCGACTTGGAGAGTCAGTGCCTTTAACCTCCTGTTTGGCCCAGTTAGCAATTTCTGCAGAAGATGAACAGGAATAGGGAGAACCAATGAGAGACTAGCTGGAGGTGTCTGGACGGGCAAATTTAACTCTTATTTCCCACCAGGAAGAGGAATTAACCAAAGGCTCAGCGTGCCGTGCCGGAACCAGATTAGGGCCTGAAGCAATCCTGCGGTGTTGCGGCCAGCTCACAAGAAAGCGAGTTGAAGAAAGGAGCTCAGGGGCACTGTAATTCACAAACCTGCAGAGTTATAAATGACAGCTATCGTCCAAAAATATACTGAAGTAAGGCTGCCAAGAGGACTTGAAAGCGGGGCAGAATTGCAGGAAACCGATTTCAGGAGGTAGACTGGAATTGCATTTAAAGCATAGGAAAAGAGGCAGAACGTCCACAATGATGCACTTGGCCAAAAAGGGCGTATGCGTTTTTTCCTGAATATATTCAGGAAAAAACGCATACGCCCTTTTTGGCCAACCAAGCAAGCTTGCAAAGGAAATCTGCACTACAATGAAGTCTCACTTCCCCCCGGTCAAAAGGGCCATCTGAAAAAAGTGTAAAATCCAGAAAGGCAGGACAGGCCATGGAGAACTGGGAGCCTTGTTATGCTGATGGGCGGGATGTAAATTGCCAAGAGCCACTCGGGAGAGGTGTATGGTGTTTCCTGAAACATCTAAAAAACAAAGCAACAGAGCCTAGGGCACTTCCACTTATGGTCCTATAGCTTAGGGAAATTAAAATCAAAAAGACACAGCCACCCCAAAGTTTGGGACGGCTCTGTTTACAAGAACCTCGTTTACGGTACAAGTTCAATATCGCAGAAAGTGAAAAATGGATAAAGAAGTTGTGGTACTTACGTACAATGCAATATCACTCAGCAATGAAATCTATGTCATCAGGCCCGTAGTAGCATAATGAGTGGATTCAGGTATGATGATTCTAACTGAAATAAGTCACACAGAAAAAGAAACATCATAAGATATCACTAATACACGGAATGTAAACTTGGCTACACAGGAACTGGATTACAAAACAGAACAGGGTCTCAAATTTAGAAAACCAACTTATGCTTGCTTAAGGGGAAAGGTGAGTTGGGGTGCTGCATAAAACCAGAGATTGAAATGAGCACAGATAAAGTTCCTTAAGCCAAATATGGAATAGACAAGAACTACTCCTTGCTCAACGAAATGGACTCAACACCCCATATTAAACGCCTAAGAATGTACCTGACTAGTAAGTATCTTAAAACCTATGGATTGCTATGTGTCTGAAAGAAAATCAAGCGTGTGTACAGGGGCATAAACGCAGCAGTGATAGGATTGGAGAGGTTCGGTGAGCAAATGAAGACCCTTTGAAGTCATATTGCATGGTACCCATTCCACGGGTCTCAACTCTCCAGGTTTAAGGGATTCTTCCTTCAGCTAAAACATGCACGTGGAACCCAGAGTATGATCAACCGTGTGATCGGGAGACGTGTTCCAATATGTCTCAGTTCTCGTCCCCTGGTACTCGGGTGCAACATTCCAGACGCTTTACTAACACTCTCCCGACTTGGAGAGTCAGTGCCTTTAACCTCCTGTTTGGCCCAGTTTGCAATTTCTGCGGAAGATGAACAGGAATAGGGAGAACCAATGAGAGACTAGCTGGAGGTGTGTGGACGGGCAAATTTAACTCTCATTTCCCACCAGGAAGAGGAATTAACCAAAGGCTCAGCGTGCCGTGCCGGAACCAGATTAGGGCCTGAAGCAATCCTGCGGTGTTGCGGCCAGCTCACAAGAAAGCGAGTTGAAGAAAGGAGCTCAGGGGCACTGTAATTCACAAACCTGCAGAGTTATAAATGACAGCTATCGTCCAAAAATATACTGAAGTAAGGCTGCCAAGAGGACTTGAAAGCGGGGCAGAATTGCAGGAAACCGATTTCAGGAGGTAGACTGGAATTGCATTTAAAGCATAGGAAAAGAGGCAGAACGTCCACAATGATGCACTTGGCCAAAAAGGGCGTATGCGTTTTTTCCTGAATATATATATTCCTGAATATATATATTCAGGAAAAAACGCATACGTCCTTTTTGGCCAACCAAGCAAGCTTGCAAAGGAAATCTGCACTACAATGAAGTCTCACTTCCCCCCGGTCAAAAGGGCCATCTGAAAAAAGTGTAAAATCCAGAAAGGCAGGACAGGCCATGGAGAACTGGGAGCCTTGTTATGCTGATGGGCGGGATGTAAATTGCCAAGAGCCACTCCGGAGAGGTGTATGGTGTTTCCTGAAACATCTAAAAAACAAAGCAACAGAGCCTAGGGCACTTCCACTTATGGTCCTATAGCTTAGGGAAATTAAAATCAAAAAGACACAGCCACCCCAAAGTTTGGGACGGCTCTGTTTACAAGAACCTCGTTTACGGTACAAGTTCAATATCGCAGAAAGTGAAAAATGGATAAAGAAGTTGTGGTACTTACGTACAATGCAATATCACTCAGCAATGAAATCTATGTCATCAGGCCCGTAGCAGCATAATGAGTGGATTCAGGTATGATGATTCTAACTGAAATAAGTCACACAGAAAAAGAAACATCATAAGATATCACTAATACACGGGATGTAAACTTGGCTACACAGGAACTGGATTACAAAACAGAACAGGGTCTCAAATTTAGAAAACCAACTTATGCTTGCTTAAGGGGAAAGGTGAGTTGGGGTGCTGCATAAAACCAGAGATTGAAATGAGCACAGATAAAGTTCCTTAATCCAAATATAGAATAGACAAGAACTACTCCTTGCTCAACGAAATGGACTCAACACCCCATATTAAACGCCTAAGAATGTACCTGACTAGTAAGTATCTTAAAACCTATGGATTGCTATGTCTCTGAAAGAAAATCAAGCGTGTGTACAGGGGCACAAACGCAGCAGTGATAGGATTGGAGAGGTTCGGTGAGCAAATGAAGACCCTTTGAAGTCATATTGCATGGTACCCATTCCACGGGTCTCAACTCTCCAGGTTTAAGGGATTCTTCCTTCAGCTAAAACATGCACGTGGAACCCAGAGTATGATCAACCGTGTGATCGGGAGACGTGTTCCAATATGTCTCAGTTCTCGTCCCCTGGTACTCGGGTGCAACATTCCAGACGCTTTACTAACACTCTCCCGACTTGGAGAGTCAGTGCCTTTAACCTCCTGTTTGGCCCAGTTTGCAATTTCTGCGGAAGATGAACAGGAATAGGGAGAACCAATGAGAGACTAGCTGGAGGTGTCTGGACGGGCAAATTTAACTCTCATTTCCCACCAGGAAGAGGAATTAACCAAAGGCTCAGCGTGCCGTGCCGGAACCAGATTAGGGCCTGAAGCAATCCTGCGGTGTTGCGGCCAGCTCACAAGAAAGCGAGTTGAAGAAAGGAGCTCAGGGGCACTGTAATTCACACACCTGCAGAGTTATAAATGACAGCTATCGTCCAAAAATATACTGAAGTAAGGCTGCCAAGAGGACTTGAAAGTGGGGCAGAATTGCAGGAAACCGATTTCAGGAGGTAGACTGGAATTGCATTTAAAGCATAGGAAAAGAGGCAGAACGTCCACAATGATGCACTTGGCCAAAAAGGGCGTATGCGTTTTTTCCTGAATATATTCAGGAAAAAACGCATACGCCCTTTTTGGCCAACCAAGCAAGCTTGCAAAGGAAATCTGCACTACAATGAAGTCTCACTTCTCCCCGGTCAAAAGGGCCATCTGAAAAAAGTGTAAAATCCAGAAAGGCAGGACAGGCCATGGAGAACTGGGAGCCTTGTTATGCTGATGGGCGGGATGTAAATTGCCAACAGCCACTCGGGAGAGGTGTATGGTGTTTCCTGAAACATCTAAAAAACAAAGCAACAGAGCCTAGGGCACTTCCACTTATGGTCCTATAGCTTAGGGAAATTAAAATCAAAAAGACACAGCCACCCCAAAGTTTGGGACGGCTCTGTTTACAAGAACCTCGTTTACGGTACAAGTTCAATATCGCAGAAAGTGAAAAATGGATAAAGAAGTTGTGGTACTTACGTACAATGCAATATCACTCAGCAATGAAATCTATGTCATCAGGCCCGTAGCAGCATAATGAGTGGATTCAGGTATGATGATTCTAACTGAAATAAGTCACACAGAAAAAGAAACATCATAAGATATCACTAATACACGGGATGTAAACTTGGCTACACAGGAACTGGATTACAAAACAGAACAGGGTCTCAAATTTAGAAAACCAACTTATGCTTGCTTAAGGGGAAAGGTGAGTTGGGGTGCTGCATAAAACCAGAGATTGAAATGAGCACAGATAAAGTTCCTTAAGCCAAATATAGAATAGACAAGAACTACTCCTTGCTCAACGAAATGGACTCAACACCCCATATTAAACGCCTAAGAATGTACCTGACTAGTAAGTATCTTAAAACCTATGGATTGCTATGTCTCTGAAAGAAAATCAAGCGTGTGTACAGGGGCACAAACGCAGCAGTGATAGGATTGGAGAGGTTCGGTGAGCAAATGAAGACCCTTTGAAGTCATATTGCATGGTACCCATTCCACGGGTCTCAACTCTCCAGGTTTAAGGGATTCTTCCTTCAGCTAAAACATGCACGTGGAACCCAGAGTATGATCAACCGTGTGATCGGGAGGCGTGTTCCAATATGTCTCAGTTCTCGTCCCCTGGTACTCGGGTGCAACATTCCAGACGCTTTACTAACACTCTCCCGACTTGGAGAGTCAGTGCCTTTAACCTCCTGTTTGGCCCAGTTTGCAATTTCTGCGGAAGATGAACAGGAATAGGGAGAACCAATGAGAGACTAGCTGGAGGTGTCTGGACGGGCAAATTTAACTCTCATTTCCCACCAGGAAGAGGAATTAACCAAAGGCTCAGCGTGCCGTGCCAGAACCAGATTAGGGCCTGAAGCAATCCTGCGGTGTTGCGGCCAGCTCACAAGAAAGCGAGTTGAAGAAAGGAGCTCAGGGGCACTGTAATTCACAAACCTGCAGAGTTATAAATGACAGCTATCGTCCAAAAATATACTGAAGTAAGGCTGCCAAGAGGACTTGAAAGCGGGGCAGAATTGCAGGAAACCGATTTCAGGAGGTAGACTGGAATTGCATTTAAAGCATAGGAAAAGAGGCAGAACGTCCACAATGATGCACTTGGCCAAAAAGGGCGTATGCGTTTTTTCCTGAATATATTCAGGAAAAAACGCATACGCCCTTTTTGGCCAACCAAGCAAGCTTGCAAAGGAAATCTGCACTACAATGAAGTCTCACTTCCCCCCGGTCAAAAGGGCCATCTGAAAAAAGTGTAAAATCCAGAAAGGCAGGACAGGCCATGGAGAACTGGGAGCCTTGTTATGCTGATGGGCGGGATGTAAATTGCCAAGAGCCACTCCGGAGAGGTGTATGGTGTTTCCTGAAACATCTAAAACACAAAGCAACAGAGCCTAGGGTACTTCCACTTATGGTCCTATAGCTTAGGGAAATTAAAATCAAAAAGACACAGCCACCCCAAAGTTTGGGACGGCTCTGTTTACAAGAACCTCATTTACGGTACAAGTTCAATATCACAGAAAGTGAAAAATGGATAAAGAAGTTGTGGTACTTACGTACAATGCAATATCACTCAGCAATGAAATCTATGTCATCAGGCCCGTAGCAGCATAATGAGTGGATTCAGGTATGATGATTCTAACTGAAATAAGTCACACAGAAAAAGAAACATCATAAGATATCACTAATACACGGGATGTAAACTTGGCTACACAGGAACTGGATTACAAAACAGAACAGGGTCTCAAATTTAGAAAACCAACTTATGCTTGCTTAAGGGGAAAGGTGAGTTGGGGTGCTGCATAAAACCAGAGATTTAAATGAACACAGATAAAGTTCCTTAAGCCAAATATGGAATAGACAAGAACTACTCCTTGCTCAACGAAATGGACTCAACACCCCATATTAAACGCCTAAGAATGTACCTGACTAGTAAGTATCTTAAAACCTATGAATTGCTATGTCTCTGAAAGAAAATCAAGCGTGTGTACAGGGGCATAAACGCAGCAGTGATAGGATTGGAGAGGTTCGGTGAGCAAATGAAGACCCTTTGAAGTCATATTGCATGGTACCCATTCCACGGGTCTCAACTCTCCAGGTTTAAGGGATTCTGCCTTCAGGTAAAACATGCACGTGGAACCCAGAGTATGATCACCCGTGTGATCGGGAGACATGTTCCAATATGTCTCAGGTCTCGTCCCCTGGTACTCGGGTGCAACATTCCAGACGCTTTACTAACACTCTCCCGACTTGGAGAGTCAGTGCCTTTAACCTCCTGTTTGGCCCAGTTAGCAATTTCTGCGGAAGATGAACAGGAATAGGGAGAACCAATGAGAGACTAGCTGGGGGTGTCTGGACGGGCAAATTTAACTCTTATTTCCCACCAGGAAGAGGAATTAACCAAAGGCTCAGCGTGCCGTGCCGGAACCAGATTAGGGCCTGAAGCAATCCTGCGGTGTTGCGGCCAGCTCACAAGAAAGCGAGTTGAAGAAAGGAGCTCAGGGGCACTGTAATTCACAAACCTGCAGAGTTATAAATGACAGCTATCGTCCAAAAATATACTGAAGTAAGGCTGCCAAGAGGACTTGAAAGCGGGGCAGAATTGCAGGAAACCGATTTCAGGAGGTAGACTGGAATTGCATTTAAAGCATAGGAAAAGAGGCAGAACGTCCACAATGATGCACTTGGCCAAAAAGGGCGTATGCGTTTTTTCCTGAATATATTCAGGAAAAAACGCATACGCCCTTTTTGGCCAACCAAGCAAGCTTGCAAAGGAAATCTGCACTACAATGAAGTCTCACTTCCCCCCGGTCAAAAGGGCCATCTGAAAAAAGTGTAAAATCCAGAAAGGCAGGACAGGCCATGGAGAACTGGGAGCCTTGTTATGCTGATGGGCGGGATGTAAATTGCCAAGAGCCACTCGGGAGAGGTGTATGGTGTTTCCTGAAACATCTAAAAAACAAAGCAACAGAGCCTAGGGCACTTCCACTTATGGTCCTATAGCTTAGGGAAATTAAAATCAAAAAGACACAGCCACCCCAAAGTTTGGGACGGCTCTGTTTACAAGAACCTCGTTTACGGTACAAGTTCAATATCGCAGAAAGTGAAAAATGGATAAAGAAGTTGTGGTACTTACGTACAATGCAATATCACTCAGCAATGAAATCTATGTCATCAGGCCCATAGCAGCATAATGAGTGGATTCAGGTATGATGATTCTAACTGAAATAAGTCACACAGAAAAAGAAACATCATAAGATATCACTAATACACGGAATGTAAACTTGGCTACACAGGAACTGGATTACAAAACAGAACAGGGTCTCAAATTTAGAAAACCAACTTATGCTTGCTTAAGGGGAAAGGTGAGTTGGGGTGCTGCATAAAACCAGAGATTGAAATGAGCACAGATAAAGTTCCTTAAGCCAAATATGGAATAGACAAGAACTACTCCTTGCTCAACGAAATGGACTCAACACCCCATATTAAACGCCTAAGAATGTACCTGACTAGTAAGTATCTTAAAACCTATGGATTGCTATGTCTCTGAAAGAAAATCAAGCGTGTGTACAGGGGCATAAACGTAGCAGTGATAGGATTGGAGAGGTTCGGTGAGCAAATGAAGACCCTTTGAAGTCATATTGCATGGTACCCATTCCACGGGTCTCAACTCTCCAGGTTTAAGGGATTCTGCCTTCAGGTAAAACATGCACGTGGAACCCAGAGTATGATCACCCGTGTGATCGGGAGACATGTTCCAATATGTCTCAGTTCTCGTCCCCTGGTACTCGGGTGCAACATTCCAGACGCTTTACTAACACTCTCCCGACGTGGAGAGTCAGTGCCTTTAACCTCCTGTTTGGCCCAGTTTGCAATTTCTGCGGAAGATGAACAGGAATAGGGAGAACCAATGAGAGACTAGGTGGAGGTGTCTGGACGGGCAAATTTAACTCTCATTTCCCACCAGGAAGAGGAATTAACCAAAGGCTCAGCGTGCCGTGCCGGAACCAGATTAGGGCCTGAAGCAATCCTGCGGTGTTGCGGCCAGCTCACAAGAAAGCGAGTTGAAGAAAGGAGCTCAGGGGCACTGTAATTCACAAACCTGCAGAGTTATAAATGACAGCTATCGTCCAAAAATATACTGAAGTAAGGCTGCCAAGAGGACTTGAAAGCGGGGCAGAATTGCAGGAAACCGATTTCAGGAGGTAGACTGGAATTGCATTTAAAGCATAGGAAAAGAGGCAGAACGTCCACAATGATGCACTTGGCCAAAAAGGGCGTATGCGTTTTTTCCTGAATATATTCAGGAATATATTCCTGAATATATTCCTGAATATATTCAGGAAAAAACGCATACGCCCTTTTTGGCCAACCAAGCAAGCTTGCAAAGGAAATCTGCACTACAATGAAGTCTCACTTCCCCCCGGTCAAAAGGGCCATCTGAAAAAAGTGTAAAATCCAGAAAGGCAGGACAGGCCATGGAGAACTGGGAGCCTTGTTATGCTGATGGGCGGGATGTAAATTGCCAAGAGCCACTCCGGAGAGGTGTATGGTGTTTCCTGAAACATCTAAAACACAAAGCAACAGAGCCTAGGGTACTTCCACTTATGGTCCTATAGCTTAGGGAAATTAAAATCAAAAAGACACAGCCACCCCAAAGTTTGGGACGGCTCTGTTTACAAGAACCTCGTTTACGGTACAAGTTCTATATCACAGAAAGTGAAAAATGGATAAAGAAGTTGTGGTACTTACGTACAATGCAATATCACTCAGCAATGAAATCTATGTCATCAGGCCCGTAGCAGCATAATGAGTGGATTCAGGTATGATGATTCTAACTGAAATAAGTCACACAGAAAAAGAAACATCATAAGATATCACTAATACACGGAATGTAAACTTGGCTACACAGGAACTGGATTACAAAACAGAACAGGGTCTCAAATTTAGAAAACCAACTTATGCTTGCTTAAGGGGAAAGGTGAGTTGGGGTGCTGCATAAAACCAGAGATTTAAATGAACACAGATAAAGTTCCTTAAGCCAAATATGGAATAGACAAGAACTACTCCTTGCTCAACGAAATGGACTCAACACCCCATATTAAACGCCTAAGGATGTACCTGACTAGTAAGTATCTTAAAACCTATGAATTGCTATGTCTCTGAAAGAAAATCAAGCGTGTGTACAGGGGCATAAACGCAGCAGTGATAGGATTGGAGAGGTTCGGTGAGCAAATGAAGACCCTTTGAAGTCATATTGCATGGTACCCATTCCACGGGTCTCAACTCTCCAGGTTTAAGGGATTCTGCCTTCAGGTAAAACATGCACGTGGAACCCAGAGTATGATCACCCGTGTGATCGGGAGACATGTTCCAATATG
This sequence comes from Leucopleurus acutus, assembly GCF_964270905.1. Lineage (NCBI taxonomy): Eukaryota > Metazoa > Chordata > Mammalia > Artiodactyla > Delphinidae > Leucopleurus > Leucopleurus acutus. The sequence continues at coordinate 227,208 of NW_028139073.1, read as the reverse complement.
TCTCAGGTCTCGTCCCCTGGTACTCGGGTGCAACATTCCAGACGCTTTACTAACACTCTCCCGACTTGGAGAGTCAGTGCCTTTAACCTCCTGTTTGGCCCAGTTAGCAATTTCTGCAGAAGATGAACAGGAATAGGGAGAACCAATGAGAGACTAGCTGGAGGTGTCTGGACGGGCAAATTTAACTCTTATTTCCCACCAGGAAGAGGAATTAACCAAAGGCTCAGCGTGCCGTGCCGGAACCAGATTAGGGCCTGAAGCAATCCTGCGGTGTTGCGGCCAGCTCACAAGAAAGCGAGTTGAAGAAAGGAGCTCAGGGGCACTGTAATTCACAAACCTGCAGAGTTATAAATGACAGCTAGCGTCCAAAAATATACTGAAGTAAGGCTGCCAAGAGGACTTGAAAGCGGGGCAGAATTGCAGGAAACCGATTTCAGGAGGTAGACTGGAATTGCATTTAAAGCATAGGAAAAGAGGCAGAACGTCCACAATGATGCACTTGGCCAAAAAGGGCGTATGCGTTTTTTCCCAGGAAAAAACGCATACGCCCTTTTTGGCCAACCAAGCAAGCTTGCAAAGGAAATCTGCACTACAATGAAGTCTCACTTCCCCCCGGTCAAAAGGGCCATCTGAAAAAAGTGTAAAATCCAGAAAGGCAGGACAGGCCATGGAGAACTGGGAGCCTTGTTATGCTGATGGGCGGGATGTAAATTGCCAAGAGCCACTCAGGAGAGGTGTATGGTGTTTCCTGAAACATCTAAAACACAAAGCAACAGAGCCTAGGGTACTTCCACTTATGGTCCTATAGCTTAGGGAAATTAAAATCAAAAAGACACAGCCACCCCAAAGTTTGGGACGGCTCTGTTTACAAGAACCTCGTTTACGGTACAAGTTCTATATCACAGAAAGTGAAAAATGGATAAAGAAGTTGTGGTACTTACGTACAATGCAATATCACTCAGCAATGAAATCTATGTCATCAGGCCCGTAGCAGCATAATGAGTGGATTCAGGTATGATGATTCTAACTGAAATAAGTCACACAGAAAAAGAAACGTCATAAGATATCACTAATACACGGAATGTAAACTTGGCTACACAGGAACTGGATTACAAAACAGAACAGGGTCTCAAATTTAGAAAACCAACTTATGCTTGCTTAAGGGGAAAGGTGAGTTGGGGTGCTGCATAAAACCAGAGATTTAAATGAACACAGATAAAGTTCCTTAAGCCAAATATGGAATAGACAAGAACTACTCCTTGCTCAACGAAATGGACTCAACACCCCATATTAAACGCCTAAGAATGTACCTGACTAGTAAGTATCTTAAAACCTATGAATTGCTATGTCTCTGAAAGAAAATCAAGCGTGTGTACAGGGGCATAAACGCAGCAGTGATAGGATTGGAGAGGTTCGGTGAGCAAATGAAGACCCTTTGAAGTCATATTGCATGGTACCCATTCCACGGGTCTCAACTCTCCAGGTTTAAGGGATTCTGCCTTCAGGTAAAACATGCACGTGGAACCCAGAGTATGATCACCCGTGTGATCGGGAGACATGTTCCAATATGTCTCAGGTCTCGTCCCCTGGTACTCGGGTGCAACATTCCAGACGCTTTACTAACACTCTCCCGACTTGGAGAGTCAGTGCCTTTAACCTCCTGTTTGGCCCAGTTAGCAATTTCTGCAGAAGATGAACAGGAATAGGGAGAACCAATGAGAGACTAGCTGGAGGTGTCTGGACGGGCCAATTTAACTCTCATTTCCCACCAGGAAGAGGAATTAACCAAAGGCTCAGCGTGCCGTGCCGGAACCAGATTAGGGCCTGAAGCAATCCTGCGGTGTTGCGGCCAGCTCACAAGAAAGCGAGTTGAAGAAAGGAGCTCAGGGGCACTGTAATTCACAAACCTGCAGAGTTATAAATGACAGCTATCGTCCAAAAATATACTGAAGTAAGGCTGCCAAGAGGACTTGAAAGCGGGGCAGAATTGCAGGAAACCGATTTCAGGAGGTAGACTGGAATTGCATTTAAAGCATAGGAAAAGAGGCAGAACGTCCACAATGATGCACTTGGCCAAAAAGGGCGTATGCGTTTTTTCCTGAATATATTCAGGAAAAAACGCATACGCCCTTTTTGGCCAACCAAGCAAGCTTGCAAAGGAAATCTGCACTACAATGAAGTCTCACTTCCCCCCGGTCAAAAGGGCCATCTGAAAAAAGTGTAAAATCCAGAAAGGCAGGACAGGCCATGGAGAACTGGGAGCCTTGTTATGCTGATGGGCGGGATGTAAATTGCCAAGAGCCACTCGGGAGAGGTGTATGGTGTTTCCTGAAACATCTAAAAAACAAAGCAACAGAGCCTAGGGCACTTCCACTTATGGTCCTATAGCTTAGGGAAATTAAAATCAAAAAGACACAGCCACCCCAAAGTTTGGGACGGCTCTGTTTACAAGAACCTCGTTTACGGTACAAGTTCAATATCGCAGAAAGTGAAAAATGGATAAAGAAGTTGTGGTACTTACGTACAATGCAATATCACTCAGCAATGAAATCTATGTCATCAGGCCCATAGCAGCATAATGAGTGGATTCAGGTATGATGATTCTAACTGAAATAAGTCACACAGAAAAAGAAACATCATAAGATATCACTAATACACGGAATGTAAACTTGGCTACACAGGAACTGGATTACAAAACAGAACAGGGTCTCAAATTTAGAAAACCAACTTATGCTTGCTTAAGGGGAAAGGTGAGTTGGGGTGCTGCATAAAACCAGAGATTTAAATGAACACAGATAAAGTTCCTTAAGCCAAATATGGAATAGACAAGAACTACTCCTTGCTCAACGAAATGGACTCAACACCCCATATTAAACGCCTAAGAATGTACCTGACTAGTAAGTATCTTAAAACCTATGAATTGCTATGTCTCTGAAAGAAAATCAAGCGTGTGTACAGGGGCATAAACGTAGCAGTGATAGGATTGGAGAGGTTCGGTGAGCAAATGAAGACCCTTTGAAGGCATATTGCATGGTACCCATTCCACGGGTCTCAACTCTCCAGGTTTAAGGGATTCTGCCTTCAGGTAAAACATGCACGTGGAACCCAGAGTATGATCACCCGTGTGATCGGGAGACATGTTCCAATATGTCTCAGTTCTCGTCCCCTGGTACTCGGGTGCAACATTCCAGACGCTTTACTAACACTCTCCCGACGTGGAGAGTCAGTGCCTTTAACCTCCTGTTTGGCCCAGTTTGCAATTTCTGCGGAAGATGAACAGGAATAGGGAGAACCAATGAGAGACTAGGTGGAGGTGTCTGGACGGGCAAATTTAACTCTCATTTCCCACCAGGAAGAGGAATTAACCAAAGGCTCAGCGTGCCGTGCCGGAACCAGATTAGGGCCTGAAGCAATCCTGCGGTGTTGCGGCCAGCTCACAAGAAAGCGAGTTGAAGAAAGGAGCTCAGGGGCACTGTAATTCACAAACCTGCAGAGTTATAAATGACAGCTATCGTCCAAAAATATACTGAAGTAAGGCTGCCAAGAGGACTTGAAAGCGGGGCAGAATTGCAGGAAACCGATTTCAGGAGGTAGACTGGAATTGCATTTAAAGCATAGGAAAAGAGGCAGAACGTCCACAATGATGCACTTGGCCAAAAAGGGCGTATGCGTTTTTTCCTGAATATATTCAGGAATATATTCCTGAATATATTCCTGAATATATTCAGGAAAAAACGCATACGCCCTTTTTGGCCAACCAAGCAAGCTTGCAAAGGAAATCTGCACTACAATGAAGTCTCACTTCCCCCCGGTCAAAAGGGCCATCTGAAAAAAGTGTAAAATCCAGAAAGGCAAGACAGGCCATGGAGAACTGGGAGCCTTGTTATGCTGATGGGCGGGATGTAAATTGCCAAGAGCCACTCCGGAGAGGTGTATGGTGTTTCCTGAAACATCTAAAACACAAAGCAACAGAGCCTAGGGTACTTCCACTTATGGTCCTATAGCTTAGGGAAATTAAAATCAAAAAGACACAGCCACCCCAAAGTTTGGGACGGCTCTGTTTACAAGAACCTCGTTTACGGTACAAGTTCTATATCACAGAAAGTGAAAAATGGATAAAGAAGTTGTGGTACTTACGTACAATGCAATATCACTCAGCAATGAAATCTATGTCATCAGGCCCGTAGCAGCATAATGAGTGGATTCAGGTATGATGATTCTAACTGAAATAAGTCACACAGAAAAAGAAACATCATAAGATATCACTAATACACGGAATGTAAACTTGGCTACACAGGAACTGGATTACAAAACAGAACAGGGTCTCAAATTTAGAAAACCAACTTATGCTTGCTTAAGGGGAAAGGTGAGTTGGGGTGCTGCATAAAACCAGAGATTTAAATGAACACAGATAAAGTTCCTTAAGCCAAATATGGAATAGACAAGAACTACTCCTTGCTCAACGAAATGGACTCAACACCCCATATTAAACGCCTAAGAATGTACCTGACTAGTAAGTATCTTAAAACCTATGAATTGCTATGTCTCTGAAAGAAAATCAAGCGTGTGTACAGGGGCATAAACGCAGCAGTGATAGGATTGGAGAGGTTCGGTGAGCAAATGAAGACCCTTTGAAGTCATATTGCATGGTACCCATTCCACGGGTCTCAACTCTCCAGGTTTAAGGGATTCTGCCTTCAGGTAAAACATGCACGTGGAACCCAGAGTATGATCACCCGTGTGATCGGGAGACATGTTCCAATATGTCTCAGGTCTCGTCCCCTGGTACTCGGGTGCAACATTCCAGACGCTTTACTAACACTCTCCCGACTTGGAGAGTCAGTGCCTTTAACCTCCTGTTTGGCCCAGTTAGCAATTTCTGCAGAAGATGAACAGGAATAGGGAGAACCAATGAGAGACTAGCTGGAGGTGTCTGGACGGGCAAATTTAACTCTTATTTCCCACCAGGAAGAGGAATTAACCAAAGGCTCAGCGTGCCGTGCCGGAACCAGATTAGGGCCTGAAGCAATCCTGCGGTGTTGCGGCCAGCTCACAAGAAAGCGAGTTGAAGAAAGGAGCTCAGGGGCACTGTAATTCACAAACCTGCAGAGTTATAAATGACAGCTATCGTCCAAAAATATACTGAAGTAAGGCTGCCAAGAGGACTTGAAAGCGGGGCAGAATTGCAGGAAACCGATTTCAGGAGGTAGACTGGAATTGCATTTAAAGCATAGGAAAAGAGGCAGAACGTCCACAATGATGCACTTGGCCAAAAAGGGCGTATGCGTTTTTTCCTGAATATATTCAGGAAAAAACGCATACGCCCTTTTTGGCCAACCAAGCAAGCTTGCAAAGGAAATCTGCACTACAATGAAGTCTCACTTCCCCCCGGTCAAAAGGGCCATCTGAAAAAAGTGTAAAATCCAGAAAGGCAGGACAGGCCATGGAGAACTGGGAGCCTTGTTATGCTGATGGGCGGGATGTAAATTGCCAAGAGCCACTCCGGAGAGGTGTATGGTGTTTCCTGAAACATCTAAAACACAAAGCAACAGAGCCTAGGGTACTTCCACTTATGGTCCTATAGCTTAGGGAAATTAAAATCAAAAAGACACAGCCACCCCAAAGTTTGGGACGGCTCTGTTTACAAGAACCTCGTTTACGGTACAAGTTCTATATCACAGAAAGTGAAAAATGGATAAAGAAGTTGTGGTACTTACGTACAATGCAATATCACTCAGCAATGAAATCTATGTCATCAGGCCCGTAGCAGCATAATGAGTGGATTCAGGTATGATGATTCTAACTGAAATAAGTCACACAGAAAAAGAAACGTCATAAGATATCACTAATACACGGAATGTAAACTTGGCTACACAGGAACTGGATTACAAAACAGAACAGGGTCTCAAATTTAGAAAACCAACTTATGCTTGCTTAAGGGGAAAGGTGAGTTGGGGTGCTGCATAAAACCAGAGATTTAAATGAACACAGATAAAGTTCCTTAAGCCAAATATGGAATAGACAAGAACTACTCCTTGCTCAACGAAATGGACTCAACACCCCATATTAAACGCCTAAGAATGTACCTGACTAGTAAGTATCTTAAAACCTATGAATTGCTATGTCTCTGAAAGAAAATCAAGCGTGTGTACAGGGGCATAAACGCAGCAGTGATAGGATTGGAGAGGTTCGGTGAGCAAATGAAGACCCTTTGAAGTCATATTGCATGGTACCCATTCCACGGGTCTCAACTCTCCAGGTTTAAGGGATTCTGCCTTCAGGTAAAACATGCACGTGGAACCCAGAGTATGATCACCCATGTGATCGGGAGACATGTTCCAATATGTCTCAGGTCTCGTCCCCTGGTACTCGGGTGCAACATTCCAGACGCTTTACTAACACTCTCCCGACTTGGAGAGTCAGTGCCTTTAACCTCCTGTTTGGCCCAGTTAGCAATTTCTGCAGAAGATGAACAGGAATAGGGAGAACCAATGAGAGACTAGCTGGAGGTGTCTGGACGGGCAAATTTAACTCTTATTTCCCACCAGGAAGAGGAATTAACCAAAGGCTCAGCGTGCCGTGCCGGAACCAGATTAGGGCCTGAAGCAATCCTGCGGTGTTGCGGCCAGCTCACAAGAAAGCGAGTTGAAGAAAGGAGCTCAGGGGCACTGTAATTCACAAACCTGCAGAGTTATAAATGACAGCTATCGTCCAAAAATATACTGAAGTAAGGCTGCCAAGAGGACTTGAAAGCGGGGCAGAATTGCAGGAAACCGATTTCAGGAGGTAGACTGGAATTGCATTTAAAGCATAGGAAAAGAGGCAGAACGTCCACAATGATGCACTTGGCCAAAAAGGGCGTATGCGTTTTTTCCTATTCAGGAAAAAACGCATACGCCCTTTTTGGCCAACCAAGCAAGCTTGCAAAGGAAATCTGCACTACAATGAAGTCTCACTTCCCCCCGGTCAAAAGGGCCATCTGAAAAAAGTGTAAAATCCAGAAAGGCAGGACAGGCCATGGAGAACTGGGAGCCTTGTTATGCTGATGGGCGGGATGTAAATTGCCAACAGCCACTCGGGAGAGGTGTATGGTGTTTCCTGAAACATCTAAAAAACAAAGCAACAGAGCCTAGGGCACTTCCACTTATGGTCCTATAGCTTAGGGAAATTAAAATCAAAAAGACACAGCCACCCCAAAGTTTGGGACGGCTCTGTTTACAAGAACCTCGTTTACGGTACAAGTTCAATATCGCAGAAAGTGAAAAATGGATAAAGAAGTTGTGGTACTTACGTACAATGCAATATCACTCAGCAATGAAATCTATGTCATCAGGCCCATAGCAGCATAATGAGTGGATTCAGGTATGATGATTCTAACTGAAATAAGTCACACAGAAAAAGAAACATCATAAGATATCACTAATACACGGAATGTAAACTTGGCTACACAGGAACTGGATTACAAAACAGAACAGGGTCTCAAATTTAGAAAACCAACTTATGCTTGCTTAAGGGGAAAGGTGAGTTGGGGTGCTGCATAAAACCAGAGATTTAAATGAACACAGATAAAGTTCCTTAAGCCAAATATGGAATAGACAAGAACTACTCCTTGCTCAACGAAATGGACTCAACACCCCATATTAAACGCCTAAGAATGTACCTGACTAGTAAGTATCTTAAAACCTATGAATTGCTATGTCTCTGAAAGAAAATCAAGCGTGTGTACAGGGGCATAAACGTAGCAGTGATAGGATTGGAGAGGTTCGGTGAGCAAATGAAGACCCTTTGAAGTCATATTGCATGGTACCCATTCCACGGGTCTCAACTCTCCAGGTTTAAGGGATTCTGCCTTCAGGTAAAACATGCACGTGGAACCCAGAGTATGATCACCCGTGTGATCGGGAGACATGTTCCAATATGTCTCAGTTCTCGTCCCCTGGTACTCGGGTGCAACATTCCAGACGCTTTACTAACACTCTCCCGACGTGGAGAGTCAGTGCCTTTAACCTCCTGTTTGACCCAGTTTGCAATTTCTGCGGAAGATGAACAGGAATAGGGAGAACCAATGAGAGACTAGGTGGAGGTGTCTGGACGGGCAAATTTAACTCTCATTTCCCACCAGGAAGAGGAATTAACCAAAGGCTCAGCGTGTCGTGCCGGAACCAGATTAGGGCCTGAAGCAATCCTGCGGTGTTGCGGCCAGCTCACAAGAAAGCGAGTTGAAGAAAGGAGCTCAGGGGCACTGTAATTCACAAACCTGCAGAGTTATAAATGACAGCTATCGTCCAAAAATATACTGAAGTAAGGCTGCCAAGAGGACTTGAAAGCGGGGCAGAATTGCAGGAAACCGATTTCAGGAGGTAGACTGGAATTGCATTTAAAGCATAGGAAAAGAGGCAGAACGTCCACAATGATGCACTTGGCCAAAAAGGGCGTATGCGTTTTTTCCTGAATATATTCCTGAATATATTCCTGAATATATTCCTGAATATATTCCTGAATATATTCAGGAAAAAACGCATACGCCATTTTTGGCCAACCAAGCAAGCTTGCAAAGGAAATCTGCACTACAATGAAGTCTCACTTCCCCCCGGTCAAAAGGGCCATCTGAAAAAAGTGTAAAATCCAGAAAGGCAGGACAGGCCATGGAGAACTGGGAGCCTTGTTATGCTGATGGGCGGGATGTAAATTGCCAAGAGCCACTCGGGAGAGGTGTATGGTGTTTCCTGAAACATCTAAAAAACAAAGCAACAGAGCCTAGGGCACTTCCACTTATGGTCCTATAGCTTAGGGAAATTAAAATCAAAAAGACACAGCCACCCCAAAGTTTGGGACGGCTCTGTTTACAAGAACCTCGTTTACGGTACAAGTTCAATATCGCAGAAAGTGAAAAATGGATAAAGAAGTTGTGGTACTTACGTACAATGCAATATCACTCAGCAATGAAATCTATGTCATCAGGCCCGTAGTAGCATAATGAGTGGATTCAGGTATGATGATTCTTACTGAAATAAGTCACACAGAAAAAGAAACATCATAAGATATCACTAATACACGGAATGTAAACTTGGCTACACAGGAACTGGATTACAAAACAGAACAGGGTCTCAAATTTAGAAAACCAACTTATGCTTGCTTAAGGGGAAAGGTGAGTTGGGGTGCTGCATAAAACCAGAGATTGAAATGAGCACAGATAAAGTTCCTTAAGCCAAATATGGAATAGACAAGAACTACTCCTTGCTCAACGAAATGGACTCAACACCCCATATTAAACGCCTAAGAATGTACCTGACTAGTAAGTATCTTAAAACCTATGGATTGCTATGTGTCTGAAAGAAAATCAAGCGTGTGTACAGGGGCATAAACGCAGCAGTGATAGGATTGGAGAGGTTCGGTGAGCAAATGAAGACCCTTTGAAGTCATATTGCATGGTACCCATTCCACGGGTCTCAACTCTCCAGGTTTAAGGGATTCTTCCTTCAGCTAAAACATGCACGTGGAACCCAGAGTATGATCAACCGTGTGATCGGGAGACGTGTTCCAATATGTCTCAGTTCTCGTCCCCTGGTACTCGGGTGCAACATTCCAGACGCTTTACTAACACTCTCCCGACTTGGAGAGTCAGTGCCTTTAACCTCCTGTTTGGCCCAGTTTGCAATTTCTGCGGAAGATGAACAGGAATAGGGAGAACCAATGAGAGACTAGCTGGAGGTGTGTGGACGGGCAAATTTAACTCTCATTTCCCACCAGGAAGAGGAATTAACCAAAGGCTCAGCGTGCCGTGCCGGAACCAGATTAGGGCCTGAAGCAATCCTGCGGTGTTGCGGCCAGCTCACAAGAAAGCGAGTTGAAGAAAGGAGCTCAGGGGCACTGTAATTCACAAACCTGCAGAGTTATAAATGACAGCTATCGTCCAAAAATATACTGAAGTAAGGCTGCCAAGAGGACTTGAAAGCGGGGCAGAATTGCAGGAAACCGATTTCAGGAGGTAGACTGGAATTGCATTTAAAGCATAGGAAAAGAGGCAGAACGTCCACAATGATGCACTTGGCCAAAAAGGGCGTATGCGTTTTTTCCTGAATATATTCAGGAAAAAACGCATACGTCCTTTTTGGCCAACCAAGCAAGCTTGCAAAGGAAATCTGCACTACAATGAAGTCTCACTTCCCCCCGGTCAAAAGGGCCATCTGAAAAAAGTGTAAAATCCAGAAAGGCAGGACAGGCCATGGAGAACTGGGAGCCTTGTTATGCTGATGGGCGGGATGTAAATTGCCAAGAGCCACTCCGGAGAGGTGTATGGTGTTTCCTGAAACATCTAAAAAACAAAGCAACAGAGCCTAGGGCACTTCCACTTATGGTCCTATAGCTTAGGGAAATTAAAATCAAAAAGACACAGCCACCCCAAAGTTTGGGACGGCTCTGTTTACAAGAACCTCGTTTACGGTACAAGTTCAATATCGCAGAAAGTGAAAAATGGATAAAGAAGTTGTGGTACTTACGTACAATGCAATATCACTCAGCAATGAAATCTATGTCATCAGGCCCGTAGCAGCATAATGAGTGGATTCAGGTATGATGATTCTAACTGAAATAAGTCACACAGAAAAAGAAACATCATAAGATATCACTAATACACGGGATGTAAACTTGGCTACACAGGAACTGGATTACAAAACAGAACAGGGTCTCAAATTTAGAAAACCAACTTATGCTTGCTTAAGGGGAAAGGTGAGTTGGGGTGCTGCATAAAACCAGAGATTGAAATGAGCACAGATAAAGTTCCTTAAGCCAAATATAGAATAGACAAGAACTACTCCTTGCTCAACGAAATGGACTCAACACCCCATATTAAACGCCTAAGAATGTACCTGACTAGTAAGTATCTTAAAACCTATGGATTGCTATGTCTCTGAAAGAAAATCAAGCGTGTGTACAGGGGCACAAACGCAGCAGTGATAGGATTGGAGTGGTTCGGTGAGCAAATGAAGACCCTTTGAAGTCATATTGCATGGTACCCATTCCACGGGTCTCAACTCTCCAGGTTTAAGGGATTCTTCCTTCAGCTAAAACATGCACGTGGAACCCAGAGTATGATCAACCGTGTGATCGGGAGACGTGTTCCAATATGTCTCAGTTCTCGTCCCCTGGTACTCGGGTGCAACATTCCAGACGCTTTACTAACACTCTCCCGACTTGGAGAGTCAGTGCCTTTAACCTCCTGTTTGGCCCAGTTTGCAATTTCTGCGGAAGATGAACAGGAATAGGGAGAACCAATGAGAGACTAGGTGGAGGTGTGTGGACGGGCAAATTTAACTCTCATTTCCCACCAGGAAGAGGAATTAACCAAAGGCTCAGCGTGCCGTGCCGGAACCAGATTAGGGCCTGAAGCAATCCTGCGGTGTTGCGGCCAGCTCACAAGAAAGCGAGTTGAAGAAAGGAGCTCAGGGGCACTGTAATTCACAAACCTGCAGAGTTATAAATGACAGCTATCGTCCAAAAATATACTGAAGTAAGGCTGCCAAGAGGACTTGAAAGCGGGGCAGAATTGCAGGAAACCGATTTCAGGAGGTAGACTGGAATTGCATTTAAAGCATAGGAAAAGAGGCAGAACGTCCACAATGATGCACTTGGCCAAAAAGGGCGTATGCGTTTTTTCCTGAATATATTCAGGAAAAAACGCATACGTCCTTTTTGGCCAACCAAGCAAGCTTGCAAAGGAAATCTGCACTACAATGAAGTCTCACTTCCCCCCCGGTCAAAAGGGCCATCTGAAAAAAGTGTAAAATCCAGAAAGGCAGGACAGGCCATGGAGAACTGGGAGCCTTGTTATGCTGATGGGCGGGATGTAAATTGCCAAGAGCCACTCCGGAGAGGTGTATGGTGTTTCCTGAAACATCTAAAAAACAAAGCAACAGAGCCTAGGGCACTTCCACTTATGGTCCTATAGCTTAGGGAAATTAAAATCAAAAAGACACAGCCACCCCAAAGTTTGGGACGGCTCTGTTTACAAGAACCTCGTTTACGGTACAAGTTCAATATCGCAGAAAGTGAAAAATGGATAAAGAAGGTGTGGTACTTACGTACAATGCAATATCACTCAGCAATGAAATCTATGTCATCAGGCCCGTAGCAGCATAATGAGTGGATTCAGGTATGATGATTCTAACTGAAATAAGTCACACAGAAAAAGAAACATCATAAGATATCACTAATACACGGGATGTAAACTTGGCTACACAGGAACTGGATTACAAAACAGAACAGGGTCTCAAATTTAGAAAACCAACTTATGCTTGCTTAAGGGGAAAGGTGAGTTGGGGTGCTGCATAAAACCAGAGATTGAAATGAGCACAGATAAAGTTCCTTAAGCCAAATATAGAATAGACAAGAACTACTCCTTGCTCAACGAAATGGACTCAACACCCCATATTAAACGCCTAAGAATGTACCTGACTAGTAAGTATCTTAAAACCTATGGATTGCTATGTCTCTGAAAGAAAATCAAGCGTGTGTACAGGGGCACAAACGCAGCAGTGATAGGATTGGAGAGGTTCGGTGAGCAAATGAAGACCCTTTGAAGTCATATTGCATGGTACCCATTCCACGGGTCTCAACTCTCCAGGTTTAAGGGATTCTTCCTTCAGCTAAAACATGCACGTGGAACCCAGAGTATGATCAACCGTGTGATCGGGAGACGTGTTCCAATATGTCTCAGTTCTCGTCCCCTGGTACTCGGGTGCAACATTCCAGACGCTTTACTAACACTCTCCCGACTTGGAGAGTCAGTGCCTTTAACCTCCTGTTTGGCCCAGTTTGCAATTTCTGCGGAAGATGAACAGGAATAGGGAGAACCAATGAGAGATTAGGTGGAGGTGTCCGGACGGGCCAATTTAACTCTCATTTCCCACCAGGAAGAGAAATTAACCAAAGGCTCAGCGTGCCGTGCCGGAACCAGATTAGGGCCTGAAGCAATCCTGCGGTGTTGCGGCCAGCTCACAAGAAAGCGAGTTGAAGAAAGGAGCTCAGGGGCACTGTAATTCACAAACCTGCAGAGTTATAAATGACAGCTATCGTCCAAAAATATACTGAAGTAAGGCTGCCAAGAGGACTTGAAAGCGGGGCAGAATTGCAGGAAACCGATTTCAGGAGGTAGACTGGAATTGCATTTAAAGCATAGGAAAAGAGGCAGAACGTCCACAATGATGCACTTGGCCAAAAAGGGCGTATGCGTTTTTTCCTGAATATATTCAGGAAAAAACGCATACGTCCTTTTTGGCCAACCAAGCAAGCTTGCAAAGGAAATCTGCACTACAATGAAGTCTCACTTCCCCCCGGTCAAAAGGGCCATCTGAAAAAAGTGTAAAATCCAGAAAGGCAGGACAGGCCATGGAGAACTGGGAGCCTTGTTATGCTGATGGGCGGGATGTAAATTGCCAAGAGCCACTCCGGAGAGGTGTATGGTGTTTCCTGAAACATCTAAAAAACAAAGCAACAGAGCCTAGGGCAGTTCCACTTATGGTCCTATAGATTAGGGAAATTAAAATCAAAAAGACACAGCCACCCCAAAGTTTGGGACGGCTCTGTTTACAAGAACCTCGTTTACGGTACAAGTTCAATATCGCAGAAAGTGAAAAATGGATAAAGAAGTTGTGGTACTTACGTACAATGCAATATCACTCAGCAATGAAATCTATGTCATCAGGCCCGTAGCAGCATAATGAGTGGATTCAGGTATGATGATTCTAACTGAAATAAGTCACACAGAAAAAGAAACATCATAAGATATCACTAATACACGGAATGTAAACTTGGCTACACAGGAACTGGATTACAAAACAGAACAGGGTCTCAAATTTAGAAAACCAACTTATGCTTGCTTAAGGGGAAAGGTGAGTTGGGGTGCTGCATAAAACCAGAGATTTAAATGAACACAGATAAAGTTCCTTAAGCCAAATATGGAATAGACAAGAACTACTCCTTGCTCAACGAAATGGACTCAACACCCCATATTAAACGCCTAAGAATGTACCTGACTAGTAAGTATCTTAAAACCTATGAATTGCTATGTCTCTGAAAGAAAATCAAGCGTGTGTACAGGGGCATAAACGCAGCAGTGATAGGATTGGAGAGGTTCGGTGAGCAAATGAAGACCCTTTGAAGTCATATTGCATGGTACCCATTCCACGGGTCTCAACTCTCCAGGTTTAAGGGATTCTGCCTTCAGGTAAAACATGCACGTGGAACCCAGAGTATGATCAACCGTGTGATCGGGAGACATGTTCCAATATGTCTCAGTTCTCGTCCCCTGGTACTCGGGTGCAACATTCCAGACGCTTTACTAACACTCTCCCGACTTGGAGAGTCAGTGCCTTTAACCTCCTGTTTGGCCCAGTTTGCAATTTCTGCGGAAGATGAACAGGAATAGGGAGAACCAATGAGAGACTAGCTGGAGGTGTCTGGACGGGCAAATTTAACTCTCATTTCCCACCAGGAAGAGGAATTAACCAAAGGCTCAGCGTGCCGTGCCGGAACCAGATTAGGGCCTGAAGCAATCCTGCGGTGTTGCGGCCAGCTCACAAGAAAGCGAGTTGAAGAAAGGAGCTCAGGGGCACTGTAATTCACAAACCTGCAGAGTTATAAATGACAGCTATCGTCCAAAAATATACTGAAGTAAGGCTGCCAAGAGGACTTGAAAGCGGGGCAGAATTGCAGGAAACCGATTTCAGGAGGTAGACTGGAATTGCATTTAAAGCATAGGAAAAGAGGCAGAACGTCCACAATGATGCACTTGGCCAAAAAGGACGTATGCGTTTTTTCCTGAATATATTCAGGAAAAAACGCATACGCCCTTTTTGGCCAACCAAGCAAGCTTGCAAAGGAAATCTGCACTACAATGAAGTCTCACTTCCCCCCGGTCAAAAGGGCCATCTGAAAAAAGTGTAAAATCCAGAAAGGCAGGACAGGCCATGGAGAACTGGGAGCCTTGTTATGCTGATGGGCGGGATGTAAATTGCCAAGAGCCACTCCGGAGAGGTGTATGGTGTTTCCTGAAACATCTAAAAAACAAAGCAACAGAGCCTAGGGCACTTCCACTTATGGTCCTATAGCTTAGGGAAATTAAAATCAAAAAGACACAGCCACCCCAAAGTTTGGGACGGCTCTGTTTACAAGAACCTCGTTTACGGTACAAGTTCAATATCGCAGAAAGTGAAAAACGGATAAAGAAGTTGTGGTACTTACGTACAATGCAATATCACTCAGCAATGAAATCTATGTCATCAGGCCCGTAGCAGCATAATGAGTGGATTCAGGTATGATGATTCTAACTGAAATAAGACACACAGAAAAAGAAACATCATAAGATATCACTAATACACGGAATGTTAACTTGGCTACACAGGAACTGGATTACAAAACAGAACAGGGTCTCAAATTTAGAAAACCAACTTATGCTTGCTTAAGGGGAAAGGTGAGTTGGGGTGCTGCATAAAACCAGAGATTTAAATGAACACAGATAAAGTTCCTTAAGCCAAATATGGAATAGACAAGAACTACTCCTTGCTCAACGAAATGGACTCAACACCCCATATTAAACGCCTAAGAATGTACCTGACTAGTAAGTATCTTAAAACCTATGAATTGTTATGTCTCTGAAAGAAAATCAAGCGTGTGTACAGGGGCATAAACGCAGCAGTGATAGGATTGGAGAGGTTCGGTGAGCAAATGAAGACCCTTTGAAGTCATATTGCATGGTACCCATTCCACGGGTCTCAACTCTCCAGGTTTAAGGGATTCTGCCTTCAGGTAAAACATGCACGTGGAACCCAGAGTATGATCACCCGTGTGATCGGGAGACATGTTCCAATATGTCTCAGTTCTCGTCCCCTGGTACTCGGGTGCAACATTCCAGACGCTTTACTAACACTCTCCCGACTTGGAGAGTCAGTGCCTTTAACCTCCTGTTTGGCCCAGTTTGCAATTTCTGCGGAAAATGAACAGGAATAGGGAGAACCAATGAGAGACTAGCTGGAGGTGTCTGGACGGGCAAATTTAACTCTCATTTCCCACCAGGAAGAGGAATTAACCAAAGGCTCAGCGTGCCGTGCCGGAACCAGATTAGGGCCTGAAGCAATCCTGCGGTGTTGCGGCCAGCTCACAAGAAAGCGAGTTGAAGAAAGGAGCTCAGGGGCACTGTAATTCACAAACCTGCAGAGTTATAAATGACAGCTATCGTCCAAAAATATACTGAAGTAAGGCTGCCAAGAGGACTTGAAAGCGGGGCAGAATTGCAGGAAACCGATTTCAGGAGGTAGACTGGAATTGCATTTAAAGCATAGGAAAAGAGGCAGAACGTCCACAATGATGCACTTGGCCAAAAAGGGTGTATGCGTTTTTTCCTGAATATATTCAGGAAAAAACGCATACGTCCTTTTTGGCCAACCAAGCAAGCTTGCAAAGGAAATCTGCACTACAATGAAGTCTCACTTCCCCCCGGTCAAAAGGGCCATCTGAAAAAAGTGTAAAATCCAGAAAGGCAGGACAGGCCATGGAGAACTGGGAGCCTTGTTATGCTGATGGGCGGGATGTAAATTGCCAAGAGCCACTCCGGAGAGGTGTATGGTGTTTCCTGAAACATCTAAAAAACAAAGCAACAGAGCCTAGGGCAGTTCCACTTATGGTCCTATAGCTTAGGGAAATTAAAATCAAAAAGACACAGCCACCCCAAAGTTTGGGACGGCTCTGTTTACAAGAACCTCGTTTACGGTACAAGTTCAATATCGCAGAAAGTGAAAAATGGATAAAGAAGTTGTGGTACTTACGTACAATGCAATATCACTCAGCAATGAAATCTATGTCATCAGGCCCGTAGCAGCATAATGAGTGGATTCAGGTATGATGATTCTAACTGAAATAAGTCACACAGAAAAAGAAACATCATAAGATATCACTAATACACGGGATGTAAACTTGGCTACACAGGAACTGGATTACAAAACAGAACAGGGTCTCAAATTTAGAAAACCAACTTATGCTTGCTTAAGGGGAAAGGTGAGTTGGGGTGCTGCATAAAACCAGAGATTGAAATGAACACAGATAAAGTTCCTTAAGCCAAATATGGAATAGACAAGAGCTACTCCTTGCTCAACGAAATGGACTCAACACCCCATATTAAACGCCTAAGAATGTACCTGACTAGTAAGTATCTTAAAACCTATGAATTAATTGCTATGTCTCTGAAAGAAAATCAAGCGTGTGTACAGGGGCATAAACGCAGCAGTGATAGGATTGGAGAGGTTCGGTGAGCAAATGAAGACCCTTTGAAGTCATATTGCATGGTACCCATTCCACGGGTCTCAACTCTCCAGGTTTAAGGGATTCTGCCTTCAGGTAAAACATGCACGTGGAACCCAGAGTATGATCACCCGTGTGATCGGGAGACATGTTCCAATATGTCTCAGTTCTCGTCCCCTGGTACTCGGGTGCAACATTCCAGACGCTTTACTAACACTCTCCCGACTTGGAGAGTCAGTGCCTTTAACCTCCTGTTTGGCCCAGTTTGCAATTTCTGTGGAAAATGAACAGGAATAGGGAGAACCAATGAGAGACTAGCTGGAGGTGTCTGGACGGGCAAATTTAACTCTCATTTCCCACCAGGAAGAGGAATTAACCAAAGGCTCAGCGTGCCGTGCTGGAACCAGATTAGGGCCTGAAGCAATCCTGCGGTGTTGCGGCCAGCTCACAAGAAAGCGAGTTGAAGAAAGGAGCTCAGGGGCACTGTAATTCACAAACCTGCAGAGTTATAAATGACAGCTATCGTCCAAAAATATACTGAAGTAAGGCTGCCAAGAGGACTTGAAAGCGGGGCAGAATTGCAGGAAACCGATTTCAGGAGGTAGACTGGAATTGCATTTAAAGCATAGGAAAAGAGGCAGAACGTCCACAATGATGCACTTGGCCAAAAAGGACGTATGCGTTTTTTCCTGAATATATTCAGGAAAAAACGCATACGCCCTTTTTGGCCAACCAAGCAAGCTTGCAAAGGAAATCTGCACTACAATGAAGTCTCACTTCCCCCCGGTCAAAAGGGCCATCTGAAAAAAGTGTAAAATCCAGAAAGGCAGGACAGGCCATGGAGAACTGGGAGCCTTGTTATGCTGATGGGCGGGATGTAAATTGCCAAGAGCCACTCCGGAGAGGTGTATGGTGTTTCCTGAAACATCTAAAAAACAAAGCAACAGAGCCTAGGGCACTTCCACTTATGGTCCTATAGCTTAGGGAAATTAAAATCAAAAAGACACAGCCACCCCAAAGTTTGGGACGGCTCTGTTTACAAGAACCTCGTTTACGGTACAAGTTCAATATCGCAGAAAGTGAAAAATGGATAAAGAAGTTGTGGTACTTACGTACAATGCAATATCACTCAGCAATGAAATCTATGTCATCAGGCCCGTAGCAGCATAATGAGTGGATTCAGGTATGATGATTCTAACTGAAATAAGTCACACAGAAAAAGAAACATCATAAGATATCTCTAATACACGGAATGTAAACTTGGCTACACAGGAACTGGATTACAAAACAGAACAGGGTCTCAAATTTAGAAAACCAACTTATGCTTGCTTAAGGGGAAAGGTGAGTTGGGGTGCTGCATCAAACTAGAGATTGAAATGAGCACAGATAAAGTTCCTTAAGCCAAATATAGAATAGACAAGAACTACTCCTTGCTCAACGAAATGGACTCAACACCCCATATTAAACGCCTAAGAATGTACCTGACTAGTAAGTATCTTAAAACCTATGGATTGCTATGTGTCTGAAAGAAAATCAAGCGTGTGTACAGGGGCATAAACGCAGCAGTGATAGGATTGGAGAGGTTCGGTGAGCAAATGAAGACCCTTTGAAGTCATATTGCATGGTACCCATTCCACGGGTCTCAACTCTCCAGGTTTAAGGGATTCTTCCTTCAGCTAAAACATGCACGTGGAACCCAGAGTATGATCAACCGTGTGATCGGGAGACGTGTTCCAATATGTCTCAGTTCTCGTCCCCTGGTACTCGGGTGCAACATTCCAGACGCTTTACTAACACTCTCCCGACTTGGAGAGTCAGTGCCTTTAACCTCCTGTTTGGCCCAGTTTGCAATTTCTGCGGAAGATGAACAGGAATAGGGAGAACCAATGAGAGACTAGCTGGAGGTGTCTGGACGGGCCAATTTAACTCTCATTTCCCACCAGGAAGAGGAATTAACCAAAGGCTCAGCGTGCCGTGCCGGAACCAGATTAGGGCCTGAAGCAATCCTGCGGTGTTGCGGCCAGCTCACAAGAAAGCGAGTTGAAGAAAGGAGCTCAGGGGCACTGTAATTCACAAACCTGCAGAGTTATAAATGACAGCTATCGTCCAAAAATATACTGAAGTAAGGCTGCCAAGAGGACTTGAAAGCGGGGCAGAATTGCAGGAAACCGATTTCAGGAGGTAGACTGGAATTGCATTTAAAGCATAGGAAAAGAGGCAGAACGTCCACAATGATGCACTTGGCCAAAAAGGGCGTATGCGTTTTTTCCTGAATATATTCAGGAAAAAACGCATACGCCCTTTTTGGCCAACCAAGCAAGCTTGCAAAGGAAATCTGCACTACAATGAAGTCTCACTTCCCCCCGGTCAAAAGGGCCATCTGAAAAAAGTGTAAAATCCAGAAAGGCAGGACAGGCCATGGAGAACTGGGAGCCTTGTTATGCTGATGGGCGGGATGTAAATTGCCAACAGCCACTCGGGAGAGGTGTATGGTGTTTCCTGAAACATCTAAAAAACAAAGCAACAGAGCCTAGGGCACTTCCACTTATGGTCCTATAGCTTAGGGAAATTAAAATCAAAAAGACACAGCCACCCCAAAGTTTGGGACGGCTCTGTTTACAAGAACCTCGTTTACGGTACAAGTTCAATATCGCAGAAAGTGAAAAATGGATAAAGAAGTTGTGGTACTTACGTACAATGCAATATCACTCAGCAATGAAATCTATGTCATCAGGCCCGTAGCAGCATAATGAGTGGATTCAGGTATGATGATTCTAACTGAAATAAGTCACACAGAAAAAGAAACATCATAAGATATCACTAATACACGGAATGTAAACTTGGCTACACAGGAACTGGATTACAAAACAGAACAGGGTCTCAAATTTAGAAAACCAACTTATGCTTGCTTAAGGGGAAAGGTGAGTTGGGGTGCTGCATAAAACCAGAGATTGAAATGAGCACAGATAAAGTTCCTTAAGCCAAATATGGAATAGACAAGAACTACTCCTTGCTCAACGAAATGGACTCAACACCCCATATTAAACGCCTAAGAATGTACCTGACTAGTAAGTATCTTAAAACCTATGGATTGCTATGTGTCTGAAAGAAAATCAAGCGTGTGTACAGGGGCATAAACGCAGCAGTGATAGGATTGGAGAGGTTCGGTGAGCAAATGAAGACCCTTTGAAGTCATATTGCATGGTACCCATTCCACGGGTCTCAACTCTCCAGGTTTAAGGGATTCTTCCTTCAGCTAAAACATGCACGTGGAACCCAGAGTATGATCAACCGTGTGATCGGGAGACGTGTTCCAATATGTCTCAGTTCTCGTCCCCTGGTACTCGGGTGCAACATTCCAGACGCTTTACTAACACTCTCCCGACTTGGAGAGTCAGTGCCTTTAACCTCCTGTTTGGCCCAGTTTGCAATTTCTGCGGAAGATGAACAGGAATAGGGAGAACCAATGAGAGACTAGCTGGAGGTGTCTGGACGGGCCAATTTAACTCTCATTTCCCACCAGGAAGAGGAATTAACCAAAGGCTCAGCGTGCCGTGCCGGAACCAGATTAGGGCCTGAAGCAATCCTGCGGTGTTGCGGCCAGCTCACAAGAAAGCGAGTTGAAGAAAGGAGCTCAGGGGCACTGTAATTCACAAACCTGCAGAGTTATAAATGACAGCTATCGTCCAAAAATATACTGAAGTAAGGCTGCCAAGAGGACTTGAAAGCGGGGCAGAATTGCAGGAAACCGATTTCAGGAGGTAGACTGGAATTGCATTTAAAGCATAGGAAAAGAGGCAGAACGTCCACAATGATGCACTTGGCCAAAAAGGGCGTATGCGTTTTTTCCTGAATATATTCAGGAAAAAACGCATACGCCCTTTTTGGCCAACCAAGCAAGCTTGCAAAGGAAATCTGCACTACAATGAAGTCTCACTTCCCCCCGGTCAAAAGGGCCATCTGAAAAAAGTGTAAAATCCAGAAAGGCAGGACAGGCCATGGAGAACTGGGAGCCTTGTTATGCTGATGGGCGGGATGTAAATTGCCAAGAGCCACTCGGGAGAGGTGTATGGTGTTTCCTGAAACATCTAAAAAACAAAGCAACAGAGCCTAGGGCACTTCCACTTATGGTCCTATAGCTTAGGGAAATTAAAATCAAAAAGACACAGCCACCCCAAAGTTTGGGACGGCTCTGTTTACAAGAACCTCGTTTACGGTACAAGTTCAATATCGCAGAAAGTGAAAAATGGATAAAGAAGTTGTGGTACTTACGTACAATGCAATATCACTCAGCAATGAAATCTATGTCATCAGGCCCGTAGCAGCATAATGAGTGGATTCAGGTATGATGATTCTAACTGAAATAAGTCACACAGAAAAAGAAACATCATAAGATATCTCTAATACACGGAATGTAAACTTGGCTACACAGGAACTGGATTACAAAACAGAACAGGGTCTCAAATTTAGAAAACCAACTTATGCTTGCTTAAGGGGAAAGGTGAGTTGGGGTGCTGCATCAAACTAGAGATTGAAATGAGCACAGATAAAGTTCCTTAAGCCAAATATAGAATAGACAAGAACTACTCCTTGCTCAACGAAATGGACTCAACACCCCATATTAAACGCCTAAGAATGTACCTGACTAGTAAGTATCTTAAAACCTATGGATTGCTATGTGTCTGAAAGAAAATCAAGCGTGTGTACAGGGGCATAAACGCAGCAGTGATAGGATTGGAGAGGTTCGGTGAGCAAATGAAGACCCTTTGAAGTCATATTGCATGGTACCCATTCCACGGGTCTCAACTCTCCAGGTTTAAGGGATTCTTCCTTCAGCTAAAACATGCACGTGGAACCCAGAGTATGATCAACCGTGTGATCGGGAGACGTGTTCCAATATGTCTCAGTTCTCGTCCCCTGGTACTCGGGTGCAACATTCCAGACGCTTTACTAACACTCTCCCGACTTGGAGAGTCAGTGCCTTTAACCTCCTGTTTGGCCCAGTTTGCAATTTCTGCGGAAGATGAACAGGAATAGGGAGAACCAATGAGAGACTAGCTGGAGGTGTCTGGACGGGCCAATTTAACTCTCATTTCCCACCAGGAAGAGGAATTAACCAAAGGCTCAGCGTGCCGTGCCGGAACCAGATTAGGGCCTGAAGCAATCCTGCGGTGTTGCGGCCAGCTCACAAGAAAGCGAGTTGAAGAAAGGAGCTCAGGGGCACTGTAATTCACAAACCTGCAGAGTTATAAATGACAGCTATCGTCCAAAAATATACTGAAGTAAGGCTGCCAAGAGGACTTGAAAGCGGGGCAGAATTGCAGGAAACCGATTTCAGGAGGTAGACTGGAATTGCATTTAAAGCATAGGAAAAGAGGCAGAACGTCCACAATGATGCACTTGGCCAAAAAGGGCGTATGCGTTTTTTCCTGAATATATTCAGGAAAAAACGCATACGCCCTTTTTGGCCAACCAAGCAAGCTTGCAAAGGAAATCTGCACTACAATGAAGTCTCACTTCCCCCCGGTCAAAAGGGCCATCTGAAAAAAGTGTAAAATCCAGAAAGGCAGGACAGGCCATGGAGAACTGGGAGCCTTGTTATGCTGATGGGCGGGATGTAAATTGCCAACAGCCACTCGGGAGAGGTGTATGGTGTTTCCTGAAACATCTAAAAAACAAAGCAACAGAGCCTAGGGCACTTCCACTTATGGTCCTATAGCTTAGGGAAATTAAAATCAAAAAGACACAGCCACCCCAAAGTTTGGGACGGCTCTGTTTACAAGAACCTCGTTTACGGTACAAGTTCAATATCGCAGAAAGTGAAAAATGGATAAAGAAGTTGTGGTACTTACGTACAATGCAATATCACTCAGCAATGAAATCTATGTCATCAGGCCCGTAGCAGCATAATGAGTGGATTCAGGTATGATGATTCTAACTGAAATAAGTCACACAGAAAAAGAAACATCATAAGATATCACTAATACACGGAATGTAAACTTGGCTACACAGGAACTGGATTACAAAACAGAACAGGGTCTCAAATTTAGAAAACCAACTTATGCTTGCTTAAGGGGAAAGGTGAGTTGGGGTGCTGCATAAAACCAGAGATTGAAATGAGCACAGATAAAGTTCCTTAAGCCAAATATGGAATAGACAAGAACTACTCCTTGCTCAACGAAATGGACTCAACACCCCATATTAAACGCCTAAGAATGTACCTGACTAGTAAGTATCTTAAAACCTATGGATTGCTATGTGTCTGAAAGAAAATCAAGCGTGTGTACAGGGGCATAAACGCAGCAGTGATAGGATTGGAGAGGTTCGGTGAGCAAATGAAGACCCTTTGAAGTCATATTGCATGGTACCCATTCCACGGGTCTCAACTCTCCAGGTTTAAGGGATTCTTCCTTCAGCTAAAACATGCACGTGGAACCCAGAGTATGATCAACCGTGTGATCGGGAGACGTGTTCCAATATGTCTCAGTTCTCGTCCCCTGGTACTCGGGTGCAACATTCCAGACGCTTTACTAACACTCTCCCGACTTGGAGAGTCAGTGCCTTTAACCTCCTGTTTGGCCCAGTTTGCAATTTCTGCGGAAAATGAACAGGAATAGGGAGAACCAATGAGAGACTAGCTGGAGGTGTCTGGACGGGCAAATTTAACTCTCATTTCCCACCAGGAAGAGGAATTAACCAAAGGCTCAGCGTGCCGTGCCGGAACCAGATTAGGGCCTGAAGCAATCCTGCGGTGTTGCGGCCAGCTCACAAGAAAGCGAGTTGAAGAAAGGAGCTCAGGGGCACTGTAATTCACAAACCTGCAGAGTTATAAATGACAGCTATCGTCCAAAAATATACTGAAGTAAGGCTGCCAAGAGGACTTGAAAGCGGGGCAGAATTGCAGGAAACCGATTTCAGGAGGTAGACTGGAATTGCATTTAAAGCATAGGAAAAGAGGCAGAACGTCCACAATGATGCACTTGGCCAAAAAGGGCGTATGCGTTTTTTCCTGAATATATTCAGGAAAAAACGCATACGCCCTTTTTGGCCAACCAAGCAAGCTTGCAAAGGAAATCTGCACTACAATGAAGTCTCACTTCCCCCCGGTCAAAAGGGCCATCTGAAAAAAGTGTAAAATCCAGAAAGGCAGGACAGGCCATGGAGAACTGGGAGCCTTGTTATGCTGATGGGCGGGATGTAAATTGCCAAGAGCCACTCCGGAGAGGTGTATGGTGTTTCCTGAAACATCTAAAAAACAAAGCAACAGAGCCTAGGGCACTTCCACTTATGGTCCTATAGCTTAGGGAAATTAAAATCAAAAAGACACAGCCACCCCAAAGTTTGGGACGGCTCTGTTTACAAGAACCTCGTTTACGGTACAAGTTCAATATCGCAGAAAGTGAAAAATGGATAAAGAAGTTGTGGTACTTACGTACAATGCAATATCACTCAGCAATGAAATCTATGTCATCAGGCCCGTAGCAGCATAATGAGTGGATTCAGGTATGATGATTCTAACTGAAATAAGTCACACAGAAAAAGAAACATCATAAGATATCACTAATACACGGGATGTAAACTTGGCTACACAGGAACTGGATTACAAAACAGAACAGGGTCTCAAATTTAGAAAACCAACTTATGCTTGCTTAAGGGGAAAGGTGAGTTGGGGTGCTGCATAAAACCAGAGATTGAAATGAGCACAGATAAAGTTCCTTAAGCCAAATATGGAATAGACAAGAACTACTCCTTGCTCAACGAAATGGACTCAACACCCCATATTAAACGCCTAAGAATGTACCTGACTAGTAAGTATCTTAAAACCTATGGATTGCTATGTGTCTGAAAGAAAATCAAGCGTGTGTACAGGGGCATAAACGCAGCAGTGATAGGATTGGAGAGGTTCGGTGAGCAAATGAAGACCCTTTGAAGTCATATTGCATGGTACCCATTCCACGGGTCTCAACTCTCCAGGTTTAAGGGATTCTTCCTTCAGCTAAAACATGCACGTGGAACCCAGAGTATGATCAACCGTGTGATCGGGAGACGTGTTCCAATATGTCTCAGTTCTCGTCCCCTGGTACTCGGGTGCAACATTCCAGACGCTTTACTAACACTCTCCCGACTTGGAGAGTCAGTGCCTTTAACCTCCTGTTTGGCCCAGTTTGCAATTTCTGCGGAAGATGAACAGGAATAGGGAGAACCAATGAGAGACTAGCTGGAGGTGTCTGGACGGGCCAATTTAACTCTCATTTCCCACCAGGAAGAGGAATTAACCAAAGGCTCAGCGTGCCGTGCCGGAACCAGATTAGGGCCTGAAGCAATCCTGCGGTGTTGCGGCCAGCTCACAAGAAAGCGAGTTGAAGAAAGGAGCTCAGGGGCACTGTAATTCACAAACCTGCAGAGTTATAAATGACAGCTATCGTCCAAAAATATACTGAAGTAAGGCTGCCAAGAGGACTTGAAAGCGGGGCAGAATTGCAGGAAACCGATTTCAGGAGGTAGACTGGAATTGCATTTAAAGCATAGGAAAAGAGGCAGAACGTCCACAATGATGCACTTGGCCAAAAAGGGCGTATGCGTTTTTTCCTGAATATATTCAGGAAAAAACGCATACGCCCTTTTTGGCCAACCAAGCAAGCTTGCAAAGGAAATCTGCACTACAATGAAGTCTCACTTCCCCCCGGTCAAAAGGGCCATCTGAAAAAAGTGTAAAATCCAGAAAGGCAGGACAGGCCATGGAGAACTGGGAGCCTTGTTATGCTGATGGGCGGGATGTAAATTGCCAACAGCCACTCGGGAGAGGTGTATGGTGTTTCCTGAAACATCTAAAAAACAAAGCAACAGAGCCTAGGGCACTTCCACTTATGGTCCTATAGCTTAGGGAAATTAAAATCAAAAAGACACAGCCACCCCAAAGTTTGGGACGGCTCTGTTTACAAGAACCTCGTTTACGGTACAAGTTCAATATCGCAGAAAGTGAAAAATGGATAAAGAAGTTGTGGTACTTACGTACAATGCAATATCACTCAGCAATGAAATCTATGTCATCAGGCCCGTAGCAGCATAATGAGTGGATTCAGGTATGATGATTCTAACTGAAATAAGTCACACAGAAAAAGAAACATCATAAGATATCACTAATACACGGGATGTAAACTTGGCTACACAGGAACTGGATTACAAAACAGAACAGGGTCTCAAATTTAGAAAACCAACTTATGCTTGCTTAAGGGGAAAGGTGAGTTGGGGTGCTGCATAAAACCAGAGATTGAAATGAGCACAGATAAAGTTCCTTAAGCCAAATATGGAATAGACAAGAACTACTCCTTGCTCAACGAAATGGACTCAACACCCCATATTAAACGCCTAAGAATGTACCTGACTAGTAAGTATCTTAAAACCTATGGATTGCTATGTGTCTGAAAGAAAATCAAGCGTGTGTACAGGGGCATAAACGCAGCAGTGATAGGATTGGAGAGGTTCGGTGAGCAAATGAAGACCCTTTGAAGTCATATTGCATGGTACCCATTCCACGGGTCTCAACTCTCCAGGTTTAAGGGATTCTTCCTTCAGCTAAAACATGCACGTGGAACCCAGAGTATGATCAACCGTGTGATCGGGAGACGTGTTCCAATATGTCTCAGTTCTCGTCCCCTGGTACTCGGGTGCAACATTCCAGACGCTTTACTAACACTCTCCCGACTTGGAGAGTCAGTGCCTTTAACCTCCTGTTTGGCCCAGTTTGCAATTTCTGCGGAAGATGAACAGGAATAGGGAGAACCAATGAGAGACTAGCTGGAGGTGTCTGGACGGGCAAATTTAACTCTCATTTCCCACCAGGAAGAGGAATTAACCAAAGGCTCAGCGTGCCGTGCCGGAACCAGATTAGGGCCTGAAGCAATCCTGCGGTGTTGCGGCCAGCTCACAAGAAAGCGAGTTGAAGAAAGGAGCTCAGGGGCACTGTAATTCACAAACCTGCAGAGTTATAAATGACAGCTATCGTCCAAAAATATACTGAAGTAAGGCTGCCAAGAGGACTTGAAAGCGGGGCAGAATTGCAGGAAACCGATTTCAGGAGGTAGACTGGAATTGCATTTAAAGCATAGGAAAAGAGGCAGAACGTCCACAATGATGCACTTGGCCAAAAAGGGCGTATGCGTTTTTTCCTGAATATATTCAGGAAAAAACGCATACGCCCTTTTTGGCCAACCAAGCAAGCTTGCAAAGGAAATCTGCACTACAATGAAGTCTCACTTCCCCCCGGTCAAAAGGGCCATCTGAAAAAAGTGTAAAATCCAGAAAGGCAGGACAGGCCATGGAGAACTGGGAGCCTTGTTATGCTGATGGGCGGGATGTAAATTGCCAAGAGCCACTCCGGAGAGGTGTATGGTGTTTCCTGAAACATCTAAAAAACAAAGCAACAGAGCCTAGGGCACTTCCACTTATGGTCCTATAGCTTAGGGAAATTAAAATCAAAAAGACACAGCCACCCCAAAGTTTGGGACGGCTCTGTTTACAAGAACCTCGTTTACGGTACAAGTTCAATATCGCAGAAAGTGAAAAATGGATAAAGAAGTTGTGGTACTTACGTACAATGCAATATCACTCAGCAATGAAATCTATGTCATCAGGCCCGTAGCAGCATAATGAGTGGATTCAGGTATGATGATTCTAACTGAAATAAGTCACACAGAAAAAGAAACATCATAAGATATCACTAATACACGGAATGTAAACTTGGCTACACAGGAACTGGATTACAAAACAGAACAGGGTCTCAAATTTAGAAAACCAACTTATGCTTGCTTAAGGGGAAAGGTGAGTTGGGGTGCTGCATAAAACCAGAGATTGAAATGAGCACAGATAAAGTTCCTTAAGCCAAATATGGAATAGACAAGAACTACTCCTTGCTCAACGAAATGGACTCAACACCCCATATTAAACGCCTAAGAATGTACCTGACTAGTAAGTATCTTAAAACCTATGGATTGCTATGTGTCTGAAAGAAAATCAAACGTGTGTACAGGGGCATAAACGCAGCAGTGATAGGATTGGAGAGGTTCGGTGAGCAAATGAAGACCCTTTGAAGTCATATTGCATGGTACCCATTCCACGGGTCTCAACTCTCCAGGTTTAAGGGATTCTTCCTTCAGCTAAAACATGCACGTGGAACCCAGAGTATGATCAACCGTGTGATCGGGAGACGTGTTCCAATATGTCTCAGTTCTCGTCCCCTGGTACTCGGGTGCAACATTCCAGACGCTTTACTAACACTCTCCCGACTTGGAGAGTCAGTGCCTTTAACCTCCTGTTTGGCCCAGTTTGCAATTTCTGCGGAAGATGAACAGGAATAGGGAGAACCAATGAGAGACTAGCTGGAGGTGTCTGGACGGGCAAATTTAACTCTCATTTCCCACCAGGAAGAGGAATTAACCAAAGGCTCAGCGTGCCGTGCCGGAACCAGATTAGGGCCTGAAGCAATCCTGCGGTGTTGCGGCCAGCTCACAAGAAAGCGAGTTGAAGAAAGGAGCTCAGGGGCACTGTAATTCACAAACCTGCAGAGTTATAAATGACAGCTATCGTCCAAAAATATACTGAAGTAAGGCTGCCAAGAGGACTTGAAAGCGGGGCAGAATTGCAGGAAACCGATTTCAGGAGGTAGACTGGAATTGCATTTAAAGCATAGGAAAAGAGGCAGAACGTCCACAATGATGCACTTGGCCAAAAAGGGCGTATGCGTTTTTTCCTGAATATATTCAGGAAAAAACGCATACGCCCTTTTTGGCCAACCAAGCAAGCTTGCAAAGGAAATCTGCACTACAATGAAGTCTCACTTCCCCCCGGTCAAAAGGGCCATCTGAAAAAAGTGTAAAATCCAGAAAGGCAGGACAGGCCATGGAGAACTGGGAGCCTTGTTATGCTGATGGGCGGGATGTAAATTGCCAAGAGCCACTCTTGAGAGGTGTATGGTGTTTCCTGAAACATCTAAAAAACAAAGCAACAGAGCCTAGGGCACTTCCACTTATGGTCCTATAGCTTAGGGAAATGAAAATCAAAAAGACACAGCCACCCCAAAGTTTGGGACGGCTCTGTTTACAAGAACCTCGTTTACGGTACAAGTTCAATATCGCAGAAAGTGAAAAATGGATAAAGAAGTTGTGGTACTTACGTACAATGCAATATCACTCAGCAATGAAATCTATGTCATCAGGCCCGTAGCAGCATAATGAGTGGATTCAGGTATGATGATTCTAACTGAAATAAGTCACACAGAAAAAGAAACATCATAAGATATCACTAATACACGGAATGTAAACTTGGCTACACAGGAACTGGATTACAAAACAGAACAGGGTCTCAAATTTAGAAAACCAACTTATGCTTGCTTAAGGGGAAAGGTGAGTTGGGGTGCTGCATAAAACCAGAGATTGAAATGAGCACAGATAAAGTTCCTTAAGCCAAATATGGAATAGACAAGAACTACTCCTTGCTCAACGAAATGGACTCAACACCCCATATTAAACGCCTAAGAATGTACCTGACTAGTAAGTATCTTAAAACCTATGGATTGCTATGTGTCTGAAAGAAAATCAAGCGTGTGTACAGGGGCATAAACGCAGCAGTGATAGGATTGGAGAGGTTCGGTGAGCAAATGAAGACCCTTTGAAGTCATATTGCATGGTACCCATTCCACGGGTCTCAACTCTCCAGGTTTAAGGGATTCTTCCTTCAGCTAAAACATGCACGTGGAACCCAGAGTATGATCAACCGTGTGATCGGGAGACGTGTTCCAATATGTCTCAGTTCTCGTCCCCTGGTACTCGGGTGCAACATTCCAGACGCTTTACTAACACTCTCCCGACTTGGAGAGTCAGTGCCTTTAACCTCCTGTTTGGCCCAGTTTGCAATTTCTGCGGAAGATGAACAGGAATAGGGAGAACCAATGAGAGACTAGCTGGAGGTGTCTGGACGGGCAAATTTAACTCTCATTTCCCACCAGGAAGAGGAATTAACCAAAGGCTCAGCGTGCCGTGCCGGAACCAGATTAGGGCCTGAAGCAATCCTGCGGTGTTGCGGCCAGCTCACAAGAAAGCGAGTTGAAGAAAGGAGCTCAGGGGCACTGTAATTCACAAACCTGCAGAGTTATAAATGACAGCTATCGTCCAAAAATATACTGAAGTAAGGCTGCCAAGAGGACTTGAAAGCGGGGCAGAATTGCAGGAAACCGATTTCAGGAGGTAGACTGGAATTGCATTTAAAGCATAGGAAAAGAGGCAGAACGTCCACAATGATGCACTTGGCCAAAAAGGGCGTATGCGTTTTTTCCTGAATATATTCAGGAAAAAACGCATACGCCCTTTTTGGCCAACCAAGCAAGCTTGCAAAGGAAATCTGCACTACAATGAAGTCTCACTTCCCCCCGGTCAAAAGGGCCATCTGAAAAAAGTGTAAAATCCAGAAAGGCAGGACAGGCCATGGAGAACTGGGAGCCTTGTTATGCTGATGGGCGGGATGTAAATTGCCAAGAGCCACTCTTGAGAGGTGTATGGTGTTTCCTGAAACATCTAAAAAACAAAGCAACAGAGCCTAGGGCACTTCCACTTATGGTCCTATAGCTTAGGGAAATGAAAATCAAAAAGACACAGCCACCCCAAAGTTTGGGACGGCTCTGTTTACAAGAACCTCGTTTACGGTACAAGTTCAATATCGCAGAAAGTGAAAAATGGATAAAGAAGTTGTGGTACTTACGTACAATGCAATATCACTCAGCAATGAAATCTATGTCATCAGGCCCGTAGCAGCATAATGAGTGGATTCAGGTATGATGATTCTAACTGAAATAAGTCACACAGAAAAAGAAACATCATAAGATATCACTAATACACGGAATGTAAACTTGGCTACACAGGAACTGGATTACAAAACAGAACAGGGTCTCAAATTTAGAAAACCAACTTATGCTTGCTTAAGGGGAAAGGTGAGTTGGGGTGCTGCATAAAACCAGAGATTGAAATGAGCACAGATAAAGTTCCTTAAGCCAAATATGGAATAGACAAGAACTACTCCTTGCTCAACGAAATGGACTCAACACCCCATATTAAACGCCTAAGAATGTACCTGACTAGTAAGTATCTTAAAACCTATGGATTGCTATGTGTCTGAAAGAAAATCAAGCGTGTGTACAGGGGCATAAACGCAGCAGTGATAGGATTGGAGAGGTTCGGTGAGCAAATGAAGACCCTTTGAAGTCATATTGCATGGTACCCATTCCACGGGTCTCAACTCTCCAGGTTTAAGGGATTCTTCCTTCAGCTAAAACATGCACGTGGAACCCAGAGTATGATCAACCGTGTGATCGGGAGACGTGTTCCAATATGTCTCAGTTCTCATCCCCTGGTACTCGGGTGCAACATTCCAGACGCTTTACTAACACTCTCCTGACTTGGAGAGTCAGTGCCTTTAACCTCCTGTTTGGCCCAGTTTGCAATTTCTGCGGAAGATGAACAGGAATAGGGAGAACCAATGAGAGACTAGCTGGAGGTGTCTGGACGGGCAAATTTAACTCTCATTTCCCACCAGGAAGAGGAATTAACCAAAGGCTCAGCGTGCCGTGCCGGAACCAGATTAGGGCCTGAAGCAATCCTGCGGTGTTGCGGCCAGCTCACAAGAAAGCGAGTTGAAGAAAGGAGCTCAGGGGCACTGTAATTCACAAACCTGCAGAGTTATAAATGACAGCTATCGTCCAAAAATATACTGAAGTAAGGCTGCCAAGAGGACTTGAAAGCGGGGCAGAATTGCAGGAAACCGATTTCAGGAGGTAGACTGGAATTGCATTTAAAGCATAGGAAAAGAGGCAGAACGTCCACAATGATGCACTTGGCCAAAAAGGGCGTATGCGTTTTTTCCTGAATATATTCAGGAAAAAACGCATACGCCCTTTTTGGCCAACCAAGCAAGCTTGCAAAGGAAATCTGCACTACAATGAAGTCTCACTTCCCCCCGGTCAAAAGGGCCATCTGAAAAAAGTGTAAAATCCAGAAAGGCAGGACAGGCCATGGAGAACTGGGAGCCTTGTTATGCTGATGGGCGGGATGTAAATTGCCAAGAGCCACTCGGGAGAGGTGTATGGTGTTTCCTGAAACATCTAAAAAACAAAGCAACAGAGCCTAGGGCACTTCCACTTATGGTCCTATAGCTTAGGGAAATTAAAATCAAAAAGACACAGCCACCCCAAAGTTTGGGACGGCTCTGTTTACAAGAACCTCGTTTACGGTACAAGTTCAATATCGCAGAAAGTGAAAAATGGATAAAGAAGTTGTGGTACTTACGTACAATGCAATATCACTCAGCAATGAAATCTATGTCATCAGGCCCGTAGCAGCATAATGAGTGGATTCAGGTATGATGATTCTAACTGAAATAAGTCACACAGAAAAAGAAACATCATAAGATATCACTAATACACGGAATGTAAACTTGGCTACACAGGAACTGGATTACAAAACAGAACAGGGTCTCAAATTTAGAAAACCAACTTATGCTTGCTTAAGGGGAAAGGTGAGTTGGGGTGCTGCATCAAACCAGAGATTGAAATGAGCACAGATAAAGTTCCTTAAGCCAAATATGGAATAGACAAGAACTACTCCTTGCTCAACGAAATGGACTCAACACCCCATATTAAACGCCTAAGAATGTACCTGACTAGTAAGTATCTTAAAACCTATGGATTGCTATGTGTCTGAAAGAAAATCAAGCGTGTGTACAGGGGCATAAACGCAGCAGTGATAGGATTGGAGAGTTTCGGTGAGCAAATGAAGACCCTTTGAAGTCATATTGCATGGTACCCATTCCACGGGTCTCAACTCTCCAGGTTTAAGGGATTCTTCCTTCAGCTAAAACATGCACGTGGAACCCAGAGTATGATCAACCGTGTGATCGGGAGACGTGTTCCAATATGTCTCAGTTCTCGTCCCCTGGTACTCGGGTGCAACATTCCAGACGCTTTACTAACACTCTCCCGACTTGGGGAGTCAGTGCCTTTAACCTCCTGTTTGGCCCAGTTTGCAATTTCTGCGGAAGATGAACAGGAATAGGGAGAACCAATGAGAGACTAGCTGGAGGTGTCTGGACGGGCAAATTTAACTCTCATTTCCCACCAGGAAGAGGAATTAACCAAAGGCTCAGCGTGCCGTGCCGGAACCAGATTAGGGCCTGAAGCAATCCTGCGGTGTTGCGGCCAGCTCACAAGAAAGCGAGTTGAAGAAAGGAGCTCAGGGGCACTGTAATTCACAAACCTGCAGAGTTATAAATGACAGCTATCGTCCAAAAATATACTGAAGTAAGGCTGCCAAGAGGACTTGAAAGCGGGGCAGAATTGCAGGAAACCGATTTCAGGAGGTAGACTGGAATTGCATTTAAAGCATAGGAAAAGAGGCAGAACGTCCACAATGATGCACTTGGCCAAAAAGGGCGTATGCGTTTTTTCCTGAATATATTCAGGAAAAAACGCATACGCCCTTTTTGGCCAACCAAGCAAGCTTGCAAAGGAAATCTGCACTACAATGAAGTCTCACTTCCCCCCGGTCAAAAGGGCCATCTGAAAAAAGTGTAAAATCCAGAAAGGCAGGACAGGCCATGGAGAACTGGGAGCCTTGTTATGCTGATGGGCGGGATGTAAATTGCCAAGAGCCACTCGGGAGAGGTGTATGGTGTTTCCTGAAACATCTAAAAAACAAAGCAACAGAGCCTAGGGCACTTCCACTTATGGTCCTATAGCTTAGGGAAATTAAAATCAAAAAGACACAGCCACCCCAAAGTTTGGGACGGCTCTGTTTACAAGAACCTCGTTTACGGTACAAGTTCAATATCGCAGAAAGTGAAAAATGGATAAAGAAGTTGTGGTACTTACGTACAATGCAATATCACTCAGCAATGAAATCTATGTCATCAGGCCCGTAGCAGCATAATGAGTGGATTCAGGTATGATGATTCTAACTGAAATAAGTCACACAGAAAAAGAAACATCATAAGATATCACTAATACACGGAATGTAAACTTGGCTACACAGGAACTGGATTACAAAACAGAACAGGGTCTCAAATTTAGAAAACCAACTTATGCTTGCTTAAGGGGAAAGGTGAGTTGGGGTGCTGCATAAAACCAGAGATTGAAATGAGCACAGATAAAGTTCCTTAAGCCAAATATGGAATAGACAAGAACTACTCCTTGCTCAACGAAATGGACTCAACACCCCATATTAAACGCCTAAGAATGTACCTGACTAGTAAGTATCTTAAAACCTATGGATTGCTATGTGTCTGAAAGAAAATCAAGCGTGTGTACAGGGGCATAAACGCAGCAGTGATAGGATTGGAGAGGTTCGGTGAGCAAATGAAGACCCTTTGAAGTCATATTGCATGGTACCCATTCCACGGGTCTCAACTCTCCAGGTTTAAGGGATTCTTCCTTCAGCTAAAACATGCACGTGGAACCCAGAGTATGATCAACCGTGTGATCGGGAGACGTGTTCCAATATGTCTCAGTTCTCGTCCCCTGGTACTCGGGTGCAACATTCCAGACGCTTTACTAACACTCTCCCGACTTGGAGAGTCAGTGCCTTTAACCTCCTGTTTGGCCCAGTTTGCAATTTCTGCGGAAGATGAACAGGAATAGGGAGAACCAATGAGAGACTAGCTGGAGGTGTCTGGACGGGCAAATTTAACTCTCATTTCCCACCAGGAAGAGGAATTAACCAAAGGCTCAGCGTGCCGTGCCGGAACCAGATTAGGGCCTGAAGCAATCCTGCGGTGTTGCGGCCAGCTCACAAGAAAGCGAGTTGAAGAAAGGAGCTCAGGGGCACTGTAATTCACAAACCTGCAGAGTTATAAATGACAGCTATCGTCCAAAAATATACTGAAGTAAGGCTGCCAAGAGGACTTGAAAGCGGGGCAGAATTGCAGGAAACCGATTTCAGGAGGTAGACTGGAATTGCATTTAAAGCATAGGAAAAGAGGCAGAACGTCCACAATGATGCACTTGGCCAAAAAGGGCATATGCGTTTTTTCCTGAATATATTCAGGAAAAAACGCATACGCCCTTTTTGGCCAACCAAGCAAGCTTGCAAAGGAAATCTGCACTACAATGAAGTCTCACTTCCCCCCGGTCAAAAGGGCCATCTGAAAAAAGTGTAAAATCCAGAAAGGCAGGACAGGCCATGGAGAACTGGGAGCCTTGTTATGCTGATGGGCGGGATGTAAATTGCCAAGAGCCACTCGGGAGAGGTGTATGGTGTTTCCTGAAACATCTAAAAAACAAAGCAACAGAGCCTAGGGCACTTCCACTTATGGTCCTATAGCTTAGGGAAATTAAAATCAAAAAGACACAGCCACCCCAAAGTTTGGGACGGCTCTGTTTACAAGAACCTCGTTTACGGTACAAGTTCAATATCGCAGAAAGTGAAAAATGGATAAAGAAGTTGTGGTACTTACGTACAATGCAATATCACTCAGCAATGAAATCTATGTCATCAGGCCCGTAGCAGCATAATGAGTGGATTCAGGTATGATGATTCTAACTGAAATAAGTCACACAGAAAAAGAAACATCATAAGATATCACTAATACACGGGATGTAAACTTGGCTACACAGGAACTGGATTACAAAACAGAACAGGGTCTCAAATTTAGAAAACCAACTTATGCTTGCTTAAGGGGAAAGGTGAGTTGGGGTGCTGCATAAAACCAGAGATTGAAATGAGCACAGATAAAGTTCCTTAAGCCAAATATGGAATAGACAAGAACTACTCCTTGCTCAACGAAATGGACTCAACACCCCATATTAAACGCCTAAGAATGTACCTGACTAGTAAGTATCTTAAAACCTATGGATTGCTATGTGTCTGAAAGAAAATCAAGCGTGTGTACAGGGGCATAAACGCAGCAGTGATAGGATTGGAGAGGTTCGGTGAGCAAATGAAGACCCTTTGAAGTCATATTGCATGGTACCCATTCCACGGGTCTCAACTCTCCAGGTTTAAGGGATTCTTCCTTCAGCTAAAACATGCACGTGGAACCCAGAGTATGATCAACCGTGTGATCGGGAGACGTGTTCCAATATGTCTCAGTTCTCGTCCCCTGGTACTCGGGTGCAACATTCCAGACGCTTTACTAACACTCTCCCGACTTGGAGAGTCAGTGCCTTTAACCTCCTGTTTGGCCCAGTTTGCAATTTCTGCGGAAGATGAACAGGAATAGGGAGAACCAATGAGAGACTAGCTGGAGGTGTCTGGACGGGCAAATTTAACTCTCATTTCCCACCAGGAAGAGGAATTAACCAAAGGCTCAGCGTGCCGTGCCGGAACCAGATTAGGGCCTGAAGCAATCCTGCGGTGTTGCGGCCAGCTCACAAGAAAGCGAGTTGAAGAAAGGAGCTCAGGGGCACTGTAATTCACAAACCTGCAGAGTTATAAATGACAGCTATCGTCCAAAAATATACTGAAGTAAGGCTGCCAAGAGGACTTGAAAGCGGGGCAGAATTGCAGGAAACCGATTTCAGGAGGTAGACTGGAATTGCATTTAAAGCATAGGAAAAGAGGCAGAACGTCCACAATGATGCACTTGGCCAAAAAGGGCGTATGCGTTTTTTCCTGAATATATTCAGGAAAAAACGCATACGCCCTTTTTGGCCAACCAAGCAAGCTTGCAAAGGAAATCTGCACTACAATGAAGTCTCACTTCCCCCCGGTCAAAAGGGCCATCTGAAAAAAGTGTAAAATCCAGAAAGGCAGGACAGGCCATGGAGAACTGGGAGCCTTGTTATGCTGATGGGCGGGATGTAAATTGCCAAGAGCCACTCTTGAGAGGTGTATGGTGTTTCCTGAAACATCTAAAAAACAAAGCAACAGAGCCTAGGGCACTTCCACTTATGGTCCTATAGCTTAGGGAAATTAAAATCAAAAAGACACAGCCACCCCAAAGTTTGGGACGGCTCTGTTTACAAGAACCTCGTTTACGGTACAAGTTCAATATCGCAGAAAGTGAAAAATGGATAAAGAAGTTGTGGTACTTACGTACAATGCAATATCACTCAGCAATGAAATCTATGTCATCAGGCCCGTAGCAGCATAATGAGTGGATTCAGGTATGATGATTCTAACTGAAATAAGTCACACAGAAAAAGAAACATCATAAGATATCACTAATACACGGAATGTAAACTTGGCTACACAGGAACTGGATTACAAAACAGAACAGGGTCTCAAATTTAGAAAACCAACTTATGCTTGCTTAAGGGGAAAGGTGAGTTGGGGTGCTGCATAAAACCAGAGATTGAAATGAGCACAGATAAAGTTCCTTAAGCCAAATATGGAATAGACAAGAACTACTCCTTGCTCAACGAAATGGACTCAACACCCCATATTAAACGCCTAAGAATGTACCTGACTAGTAAGTATCTTAAAACCTATGGATTGCTATGTGTCTGAAAGAAAATCAAGCGTGTGTACAGGGGCATAAACGCAGCAGTGATAGGATTGGAGAGGTTCGGTGAGCAAATGAAGACCCTTTGAAGTCATATTGCATGGTACCCATTCCACGGGTCTCAACTCTCCAGGTTTAAGGGATTCTTCCTTCAGCTAAAACATGCACGTGGAACCCAGAGTATGATCAACCGTGTGATCGGGAGACGTGTTCCAATATGTCTCAGTTCTCATCCCCTGGTACTCGGGTGCAACATTCCAGACGCTTTACTAACACTCTCCCGACTTGGAGAGTCAGTGCCTTTAACCTCCTGTTTGGCCCAGTTTGCAATTTCTGCGGAAGATGAACAGGAATAGGGAGAACCAATGAGAGACTAGCTGGAGGTGTCTGGACGGGCAAATTTAACTCTCATTTCCCACCAGGAAGAGGAATTAACCAAAGGCTCAGCGTGCCGTGCCGGAACCAGATTAGGGCCTGAAGCAATCCTGCGGTGTTGCGGCCAGCTCACAAGAAAGCGAGTTGAAGAAAGGAGCTCAGGGGCACTGTAATTCACAAACCTGCAGAGTTATAAATGACAGCTATCGTCCAAAAATATACTGAAGTAAGGCTGCCAAGAGGACTTGAAAGCGGGGCAGAATTGCAGGAAACCGATTTCAGGAGGTAGACTGGAATTGCATTTAAAGCATAGGAAAAGAGGCAGAACGTCCACAATGATGCACTTGGCCAAAAAGGGCGTATGCGTTTTTTCCTGAATATATTCAGGAAAAAACGCATACGCCCTTTTTGGCCAACCAAGCAAGCTTGCAAAGGAAATCTGCACTACAATGAAGTCTCACTTCCCCCCGGTCAAAAGGGCCATCTGAAAAAAGTGTAAAATCCAGAAAGGCAGGACAGGCCATGGAGAACTGGGAGCCTTGTTATGCTGATGGGCGGGATGTAAATTGCCAACAGCCACTCGGGAGAGGTGTATGGTGTTTCCTGAAACATCTAAAAAACAAAGCAACAGAGCCTAGGGCACTTCCACTTATGGTCCTATAGCTTAGGGAAATTAAAATCAAAAAGACACAGCCACCCCAAAGTTTGGGACGGCTCTGTTTACAAGAACCTCGTTTACGGTACAAGTTCAATATCGCAGAAAGTGAAAAATGGATAAAGAAGTTGTGGTACTTACGTACAATGCAATATCACTCAGCAATGAAATCTATGTCATCAGGCCCGTAGCAGCATAATGAGTGGATTCAGGTATGATGATTCTAACTGAAATAAGTCACACAGAAAAAGAAACATCATAAGATATCACTAATACACGGAATGTAAACTTGGCTACACAGGAACTGGATTACAAAACAGAACAGGGTCTCAAATTTAGAAAACCAACTTATGCTTGCTTAAGGGGAAAGGTGAGTTGGGGTGCTGCATAAAACCAGAGATTGAAATGAGCACAGATAAAGTTCCTTAAGCCAAATATGGAATAGACAAGAACTACTCCTTGCTCAACGAAATGGACTCAACACCCCATATTAAACGCCTAAGAATGTACCTGACTAGTAAGTATCTTAAAACCTATGGATTGCTATGTGTCTGAAAGAAAATCAAGCGTGTGTACAGGGGCATAAACGCAGCAGTGATAGGATTGGAGAGTTTCGGTGAGCAAATGAAGACCCTTTGAAGTCATATTGCATGGTACCCATTCCACGGGTCTCAACTCTCCAGGTTTAAGGGATTCTTCCTTCAGCTAAAACATGCACGTGGAACCCAGAGTATGATCAACCGTGTGATCGGGAGACGTGTTCCAATATGTCTCAGTTCTCGTCCCCTGGTACTCGGGTGCAACATTCCAGACGCTTTACTAACACTCTCCCGACTTGGGGAGTCAGTGCCTTTAACCTCCTGTTTGGCCCAGTTTGCAATTTCTGCGGAAGATGAACAGGAATAGGGAGAACCAATGAGAGACTAGCTGGAGGTGTCTGGACGGGCAAATTTAACTCTCATTTCCCACCAGGAAGAGGAATTAACCAAAGGCTCAGCGTGCCGTGCCGGAACCAGATTAGGGCCTGAAGCAATCCTGCGGTGTTGCGGCCAGCTCACAAGAAAGCGAGTTGAAGAAAGGAGCTCAGGGGCACTGTAATTCACAAACCTGCAGAGTTATAAATGACAGCTATCGTCCAAAAATATACTGAAGTAAGGCTGCCAAGAGGACTTGAAAGCGGGGCAGAATTGCAGGAAACCGATTTCAGGAGGTAGACTGGAATTGCATTTAAAGCATAGGAAAAGAGGCAGAACGTCCACAATGATGCACTTGGCCAAAAAGGGCGTATGCGTTTTTTCCTGAATATATTCAGGAAAAAACGCATACGCCCTTTTTGGCCAACCAAGCAAGCTTGCAAAGGAAATCTGCACTACAATGAAGTCTCACTTCCCCCCGGTCAAAAGGGCCATCTGAAAAAAGTGTAAAATCCAGAAAGGCAGGACAGGCCATGGAGAACTGGGAGCCTTGTTATGCTGATGGGCGGGATGTAAATTGCCAAGAGCCACTCGGGAGAGGTGTATGGTGTTTCCTGAAACATCTAAAAAACAAAGCAACAGAGCCTAGGGCACTTCCACTTATGGTCCTATAGCTTAGGGAAATTAAAATCAAAAAGACACAGCCACCCCAAAGTTTGGGACGGCTCTGTTTACAAGAACCTCGTTTACGGTACAAGTTCAATATCGCAGAAAGTGAAAAATGGATAAAGAAGTTGTGGTACTTACGTACAATGCAATATCACTCAGCAATGAAATCTATGTCATCAGGCCCGTAGCAGCATAATGAGTGGATTCAGGTATGATGATTCTAACTGAAATAAGTCACACAGAAAAAGAAACATCATAAGATATCACTAATACACGGAATGTAAACTTGGCTACACAGGAACTGGATTACAAAACAGAACAGGGTCTCAAATTTAGAAAACCAACTTATGCTTGCTTAAGGGGAAAGGTGAGTTGGGGTGCTGCATAAAACCAGAGATTGAAATGAGCACAGATAAAGTTCCTTAAGCCAAATATGGAATAGACAAGAACTACTCCTTGCTCAACGAAATGGACTCAACACCCCATATTAAACGCCTAAGAATGTACCTGACTAGTAAGTATCTTAAAACCTATGGATTGCTATGTGTCTGAAAGAAAATCAAGCGTGTGTACAGGGGCATAAACGCAGCAGTGATAGGATTGGAGAGGTTCGGTGAGCAAATGAAGACCCTTTGAAGTCATATTGCATGGTACCCATTCCACGGGTCTCAACTCTCCAGGTTTAAGGGATTCTTCCTTCAGCTAAAACATGCACGTGGAACCCAGAGTATGATCAACCGTGTGATCGGGAGACGTGTTCCAATATGTCTCAGTTCTCGTCCCCTGGTTCTCGGGTGCAACATTCCAGACGCTTTACTAACACTCTCCCGACTTGGAGAGTCAGTGCCTTTAACCTCCTGTTTGGCCCAGTTTGCAATTTCTGCGGAAGATGAACAGGAATAGGGAGAACCAATGAGAGACTAGCTGGAGGTGTCTGGACGGGCAAATTTAACTCTCATTTCCCACCAGGAAGAGGAATTAACCAAAGGCTCAGCGTGCCGTGCCGGAACCAGATTAGGGCCTGAAGCAATCCTGCGGTGTTGCGGCCAGCTCACAAGAAAGCGAGTTGAAGAAAGGAGCTCAGGGGCACTGTAATTCACAAACCTGCAGAGTTATAAATGACAGCTATCGTCCAAAAATATACTGAAGTAAGGCTGCCAAGAGGACTTGAAAGCGGGGCAGAATTGCAGGAAACCGATTTCAGGAGGTAGACTGGAATTGCATTTAAAGCATAGGAAAAGAGGCAGAACGTCCACAATGATGCACTTGGCCAAAAAGGGCATATGCGTTTTTTCCTGAATATATTCAGGAAAAAACGCATACGCCCTTTTTGGCCAACCAAGCAAGCTTGCAAAGGAAATCTGCACTACAATGAAGTCTCACTTCCCCCCGGTCAAAAGGGCCATCTGAAAAAAGTGTAAAATCCAGAAAGGCAGGACAGGCCATGGAGAACTGGGAGCCTTGTTATGCTGATGGGCGGGATGTAAATTGCCAAGAGCCACTCGGGAGAGGTGTATGGTGTTTCCTGAAACATCTAAAAAACAAAGCAACAGAGCCTAGGGCACTTCCACTTATGGTCCTATAGCTTAGGGAAATTAAAATCAAAAAGACACAGCCACCCCAAAGTTTGGGACGGCTCTGTTTACAAGAACCTCGTTTACGGTACAAGTTCAATATCGCAGAAAGTGAAAAATGGATAAAGAAGTTGTGGTACTTACGTACAATGCAATATCACTCAGCAATGAAATCTATGTCATCAGGCCCGTAGCAGCATAATGAGTGGATTCAGGTATGATGATTCTAACTGAAATAAGTCACACAGAAAAAGAAACATCATAAGATATCACTAATACACGGGATGTAAACTTGGCTACACAGGAACTGGATTACAAAACAGAACAGGGTCTCAAATTTAGAAAACCAACTTATGCTTGCTTAAGGGGAAAGGTGAGTTGGGGTGCTGCATAAAACCAGAGATTGAAATGAGCACAGATAAAGTTCCTTAAGCCAAATATGGAATAGACAAGAACTACTCCTTGCTCAACGAAATGGACTCAACACCCCATATTAAACGCCTAAGAATGTACCTGACTAGTAAGTATCTTAAAACCTATGGATTGCTATGTCTCTGAAAGAAAATCAAGCGTGTGTACAGGGGCATAAACGCAGCAGTGATAGGATTGGAGACGTTCGGTGAGCAAATGAAGACCCTTTGAAGTCATATTGCATGGTACCCATTCCACGGGTCTCAACTCTCCAGGTTTAAGGGATTCTGCCTTCAGGTAAAACATGCACGTGGAACCCAGAGTATGATCAACCGTGTGATCGGGAGACGTGTTCCAATATGTCTCAGTTCTCGTCCCCTGGTACTCGGGTGCAACATTCCACACGCTTTACTAACACTCTCCCGACTTGGAGAGTCAGTGCCTTTATCCTCCTGTTTGGCCCATTTGCAATTTCTGAGGAAGATGAACAGGAATAGGGAGAACCAATGAGAGACTAGCTGGAGGTGTCTGGACGGGCAAATTTAACTCTCATTTCCCACCAGGAAGAGGAATTAACCAAAAGCTCAGCGTGCCGTGCCAGAACCAGAATAGGGCCTGAAGCAATCCTGGGGTGTTGCGGCCAGCTCACAAGAAAGCGAGTTGAAGAAAGGAGCTCAGGGGCACTGTAATTCACAAACCTGCAGAGTTATAAATGACAGCTATCGTCCAAAAATATACTGAAGTAAGGCTGCCAAGAGGACTTGAAAGCGGGGCAGAATTGCAGGAAACCGATTTCAGGAGGTAGACTGGAATTGCATTTAAAGCATAGGAAAAGAGGCAGAACGTCCACAATGATGCACTTGGCCAAAAAGGGCGTATGCGTTTTTTCCTGAATATATTCAGGAAAAAACGCATACGCCCTTTTTGGCCAACCAAGCAAGCTTGCAAAGGAAATCTGCACTACAATGAAGTCTCACTTCCCCCCGGTCAAAAGGGCCATCTGAAAAAAGTGTAAAATCCAGAAAGGCAGGACAGGCCATGGAGAACTGGGAGCCTTGTTATGCTGATGGGCGGGATGTAAATTGCCAACAGCCACTCGGGAGAGGTGTATGGTGTTTCCTGAAACATCTAAAAAACAAAGCAACAGAGCCTAGGGCACTTCCACTTATGGTCCTATAGCTTAGGGAAATTAAAATCAAAAAGACACAGCCACC
The DNA here is from genome assembly GCF_964270905.1 of Leucopleurus acutus. NCBI lineage: Eukaryota > Metazoa > Chordata > Mammalia > Artiodactyla > Delphinidae > Leucopleurus > Leucopleurus acutus. Next base: position 183,623 of record NW_028139073.1, on the reverse strand, counting down.
CCAAAGTTTGGGACGGCTCTGTTTACAAGAACCTCGTTTACGGTACAAGTTCAATATCGCAGAAAGTGAAAAATGGATAAAGAAGTTGTGGTACTTACGTACAATGCAATATCACTCAGCAATGAAATCTATGTCATCAGGCCCGTAGCAGCATAATGAGTGGATTCAGGTATGATGATTCTAACTGAAATAAGTCACACAGAAAAAGAAACATCATAAGATATCACTAATACACGGAATGTAAACTTGGCTACACAGGAACTGGATTACAAAACAGAACAGGGTCTCAAATTTAGAAAACCAACTTATGCTTGCTTAAGGGGAAAGGTGAGTTGGGGTGCTGCATAAAACCAGAGATTGAAATGAGCACAGATAAAGTTCCTTAAGCCAAATATGGAATAGACAAGAACTACTCCTTGCTCAACGAAATGGACTCAACACCCCATATTAAACGCCTAAGAATGTACCTGACTAGTAAGTATCTTAAAACCTATGGATTGCTATGTGTCTGAAAGAAAATCAAGCGTGTGTACAGGGGCATAAACGCAGCAGTGATAGGATTGGAGAGGTTCGGTGAGCAAATGAAGACCCTTTGAAGTCATATTGCATGGTACCCATTCCACGGGTCTCAACTCTCCAGGTTTAAGGGATTCTTCCTTCAGCTAAAACATGCACGTGGAACCCAGAGTATGATCAACCGTGTGATCGGGAGACGTGTTCCAATATGTCTCAGTTCTCGTCCCCTGGTACTCGGGTGCAACATTCCAGACGCTTTACTAACACTCTCCCGACTTGGAGAGTCAGTGCCTTTAACCTCCTGTTTGGCCCAGTTTGCAATTTCTGCGGAAGATGAACAGGAATAGGGAGAACCAATGAGAGACTAGCTGGAGGTGTCTGGACGGGCAAATTTAACTCTCATTTCCCACCAGGAAGAGGAATTAACCAAAGGCTCAGCGTGCCGTGCCGGAACCAGATTAGGGCCTGAAGCAATCCTGCGGTGTTGCGGCCAGCTCACAAGAAAGCGAGTTGAAGAAAGGAGCTCAGGGGCACTGTAATTCACAAACCTGCAGAGTTATAAATGACAGCTATCGTCCAAAAATATACTGAAGTAAGGCTGCCAAGAGGACTTGAAAGCGGGGCAGAATTGCAGGAAACCGATTTCAGGAGGTAGACTGGAATTGCATTTAAAGCATAGGAAAAGAGGCAGAACGTCCACAATGATGCACTTGGCCAAAAAGGGCGTATGCGTTTTTTCCTGAATATATTCAGGAAAAAACGCATACGCCCTTTTTGGCCAACCAAGCAAGCTTGCAAAGGAAATCTGCACTACAATGAAGTCTCACTTCCCCCCGGTCAAAAGGGCCATCTGAAAAAAGTGTAAAATCCAGAAAGGCAGGACAGGCCATGGAGAACTGGGAGCCTTGTTATGCTGATGGGCGGGATGTAAATTGCCAAGAGCCACTCGGGAGAGGTGTATGGTGTTTCCTGAAACATCTAAAAAACAAAGCAACAGAGCCTAGGGCACTTCCACTTATGGTCCTATAGCTTAGGGAAATTAAAATCAAAAAGACACAGCCACCCCAAAGTTTGGGACGGCTCTGTTTACAAGAACCTCGTTTACGGTACAAGTTCAATATTGCTGAAAGTGAAAAATGGATAAAGAAGTTGTGGTACTTACGTACAATGCAATATCACTCAGCAATGAAATCTATGTCATCAGGCCCGTAGCAGCATAATGAGTGGATTCAGGTATGATGATTCTAACTGAAATAAGTCACACAGAAAAAGAAACATCATAAGATATCACTAATACACGGGATGTAAACTTGGCTACACAGGAACTGGATTACAAAACAGAACAGGGTCTCAAATTTAGAAAACCAACTTATGCTTGCTTAAGGGGAAAGGTGAGTTGGGGTGCTGCATAAAACCAGAGATTGAAATGAGCACAGATAAAGTTCCTTAAGCCAAATATAGAATAGACAAGAACTACTCCTTGCTCAACGAAATGGACTCAACACCCCATATTAAACGCCTAAGAATGTACCTGACTAGTAAGTATCTTAAAACCTATGCACTGCTATGTCCCTGAAAGAAAATCAAGCATGTGTACAGGGGCATAAACGCAGCAGTGATAGGATTGGAGAGGTTCGGTGAGCAAATGAAGACCCTTTGAAGTCATATTGCATGGTACCCATTCCACGGGTCTCAACTCTCCAGGTTTAAGGGATTCTTCCTTCAGCTAAAACATGCACGTGGAACCCAGAGTATGATCAACCGTGTGATCGGGAGACGTGTTCCAATATGTCTCAGTTCTCATCCCCTGGTACTCGGGTGCAACATTCCAGACGCTTTACTAACACTCTCCCGACTTGGAGAGTCAGTGCCTTTAACCTCCTGTTTGGCCCAGTTTGCAATTTCTGCGGAAGATGAACAGGAATAGGGAGAACCAATGAGAGACTAGCTGGAGGTGTCTGGACGGGCAAATTTAACTCTCATTTCCCACCAGGAAGAGGAATTAACCAAAGGCTCAGCGTGCCGTGCCGGAACCAGATTAGGGCCTGAAGCAATCCTGCGGTGTTGCGGCCAGCTCACAAGAAAGCGAGTTGAAGAAAGGAGCTCAGGGGCACTGTAATTCACAAACCTGCAGAGTTATAAATGACAGCTATCGTCCAAAAATATACTGAAGTAAGGCTGCCAAGAGGACTTGAAAGCGGGGCAGAATTGCAGGAAACCGATTTCAGGAGGTAGACTGGAATTGCATTTAAAGCATAGGAAAAGAGGCAGAACGTCCACAATGATGCACTTGGCCAAAAAGGGCGTATGCGTTTTTTCCTGAATATATTCAGGAAAAAACGCATACGCCCTTTTTGGCCAACCAAGCAAGCTTGCAAAGGAAATCTGCACTACAATGAAGTCTCACTTCCCCCCGGTCAAAAGGGCCATCTGAAAAAAGTGTAAAATCCAGAAAGGCAGGACAGGCCATGGAGAACTGGGAGCCTTGTTATGCTGATGGGCGGGATGTAAATTGCCAACAGCCACTCGGGAGAGGTGTATGGTGTTTCCTGAAACATCTAAAAAACAAAGCAACAGAGCCTAGGGCACTTCCACTTATGGTCCTATAGCTTAGGGAAATTAAAATCAAAAAGACACAGCCACCCCAAAGTTTGGGACGGCTCTGTTTACAAGAACCTCGTTTACGGTACAAGTTCAATATCGCAGAAAGTGAAAAATGGATAAAGAAGTTGTGGTACTTACGTACAATGCAATATCACTCAGCAATGAAATCTATGTCATCAGGCCCGTAGCAGCATAATGAGTGGATTCAGGTATGATGATTCTAACTGAAATAAGTCACACAGAAAAAGAAACATCATAAGATATCACTAATACACGGGATGTAAACTTGGCTACACAGGAACTGGATTACAAAACAGAACAGGGTCTCAAATTTAGAAAACCAACTTATGCTTGCTTAAGGGGAAAGGTGAGTTGGGGTGCTGCATAAAACCAGAGATTGAAATGAGCACAGATAAAGTTCCTTAAGCCAAATATGGAATAGACAAGAACTACTCCTTGCTCAACGAAATGGACTCAACACCCCATATTAAACGCCTAAGAATGTACCTGACTAGTAAGTATCTTAAAACCTATGGATTGCTATGTGTCTGAAAGAAAATCAAGCGTGTGTACAGGGGCATAAACGCAGCAGTGATAGGATTGGAGAGGTTCGGTGAGCAAATGAAGACCCTTTGAAGTCATATTGCATGGTACCCATTCCACGGGTCTCAACTCTCCAGGTTTAAGGGATTCTTCCTTCAGCTAAAACATGCACGTGGAACCCAGAGTATGATCAACCGTGTGATCGGGAGACGTGTTCCAATATGTCTCAGTTCTCGTCCCCTGGTACTCGGGTGCAACATTCCAGACGCTTTACTAACACTCTCCCGACTTGGAGAGTCAGTGCCTTTAACCTCCTGTTTGGCCCAGTTTGCAATTTCTGCGGAAGATGAACAGGAATAGGGAGAACCAATGAGAGACTAGCTGGAGGTGTCTGGACGGGCAAATTTAACTCTCATTTCCCACCAGGAAGAGGAATTAACCAAAGGCTCAGCGTGCCGTGCCGGAACCAGATTAGGGCCTGAAGCAATCCTGCGGTGTTGCGGCCAGCTCACAAGAAAGCGAGTTGAAGAAAGGAGCTCAGGGGCACTGTAATTCACAAACCTGCAGAGTTATAAATGACAGCTATCGTCCAAAAATATACTGAAGTAAGGCTGCCAAGAGGACTTGAAAGCGGGGCAGAATTGCAGGAAACCGATTTCAGGAGGTAGACTGGAATTGCATTTAAAGCATAGGAAAAGAGGCAGAACGTCCACAATGATGCACTTGGCCAAAAAGGGCATATGCGTTTTTTCCTGAATATATTCAGGAAAAAACGCATACGCCCTTTTTGGCCAACCAAGCAAGCTTGCAAAGGAAATCTGCACTACAATGAAGTCTCACTTCCCCCCGGTCAAAAGGGCCATCTGAAAAAAGTGTAAAATCCAGAAAGGCAGGACAGGCCATGGAGAACTGGGAGCCTTGTTATGCTGATGGGCGGGATGTAAATTGCCAAGAGCCACTCGGGAGAGGTGTATGGTGTTTCCTGAAACATCTAAAAAACAAAGCAACAGAGCCTAGGGCACTTCCACTTATGGTCCTATAGCTTAGGGAAATTAAAATCAAAAAGACACAGCCACCCCAAAGTTTGGGACGGCTCTGTTTACAAGAACCTCGTTTACGGTACAAGTTCAATATCGCAGAAAGTGAAAAATGGATAAAGAAGTTGTGGTACTTACGTACAATGCAATATCACTCAGCAATGAAATCTATGTCATCAGGCCCGTAGCAGCATAATGAGTGGATTCAGGTATGATGATTCTAACTGAAATAAGTCACACAGAAAAAGAAACATCATAAGATATCACTAATACACGGGATGTAAACTTGGCTACACAGGAACTGGATTACAAAACAGAACAGGGTCTCAAATTTAGAAAACCAACTTATGCTTGCTTAAGGGGAAAGGTGAGTTGGGGTGCTGCATAAAACCAGAGATTGAAATGAGCACAGATAAAGTTCCTTAAGCCAAATATGGAATAGACAAGAACTACTCCTTGCTCAACGAAATGGACTAAACACCCCATATTAAACGCCTAAGAATGTACCTGACTAGTAAGTATCTTAAAACCTATGGATTGCTATGTGTCTGAAAGAAAATCAAGCGTGTGTACAGGGGCATAAACGCAGCAGTGATAGGATTGGAGAGGTTCGGTGAGCAAATGAAGACCCTTTGAAGTCATATTGCATGGTACCCATTCCACGGGTCTCAACTCTCCAGGTTTAAGGGATTCTGCCTTCAGGTAAAACCTGCACGTGGAACCCAGAGTATGATCACCCGTGTGATCGGGAGACATGTTCCAATATGTCTCAGTTCTCGTCCCCTGGTACTCGGGTGCAACATTCCAGACGCTTTACTAACACTCTCCCGACTTGGAGAGTCAGTGCCTTTAACCTCCTGTTTGGCCCAGTTTGCAATTTCTGCGGAAGATGTACAGGAAAAGGGAGAACCAATGAGAGACTAGCTGGAGGTGTCTGGACGGGCAAATTTAACTCTTATTTCCAACCAGGAAGAGGAATTAACCAAAGGCTCAGCGTGCCGTGCCGGAACCAGATTAGGGCCTGAAGCAATCCTGCGGTGTTGCGGCCAGCTCACAAGAAAGCGAGTTGAAGAAAGGAGCTCAGGGGCACTGTAATTCACAAACCTGCAGAGTTATAAATGACAGCTATCGTCCAAAAATATACTGAAGTAAGGCTGCCAAGAGGACTTGAAAGCGGGGCAGAATTGCAGGAAACCGATTTCAGGAGGTAGACTGGAATTGCATTTAAAGCATAGGAAAAGAGGCAGAACGCCCACAATGATGCGCTTGGCCAAAAAGGGCGTATGCGTTTTTTCCTGAATATATTCAGGAAAAAACGCATACGCCCTTTTTGGCCAACCAAGCAAGCTTGCAAAGGAAATCTGCACTACAATGAAGTCTCACTTCCCCCCGGTCAAAAGGGCCATCTGAAAAAAGTGTAAAATCCAGAAAGGCAGGACAGGCCATGGAGAACTGGGAGCCTTGTTATGCTGATGGGCGGGATGTAAATTGCCAACAGCCACTCGGGAGAGGTGTATGGTGTTTCCTGAAACATCTAAAAAACAAAGCAACAGAGCCTAGGGCACTTCCACTTATGGTCCTATAGCTTAGGGAAATTAAAATCAAAAAGACAGAGCCACCCCAAAGTTTGGGACGGCTCTGTTTACAAGAACCTCGTTTACGGTACAAGTTCAATATCGCAGAAAGTGAAAAATGGATAAAGAAGTTGTGGTACTTACGTACAATGCAATATCACTCAGCAATGAAATCTATGTCATCAGGCCCGTAGCAGCATAATGAGTGGATTCAGGTATGATGATTCTAACTGAAATAAGTCACACAGAAAAAGAAACATCATAAGATATCAATAATACACGGAATGTAAACTTGGCTACACAGGAACTGGATTACAAAACAGAACAGGGTCTCAAATTTAGAAAACCAACTTATGCTTGCTTAAGGGGAAAGGTGAGTTGGGGTGCTGCATAAAACCAGAGATTTAAATGAGCACAGATAAAGTTCCTTAAGCCAAATATAGAATAGACAAGAACTACTCCTTGCTCAACGAAATGGACTCAATACCCCATATTAAATGCCTAAGAATGTACCTGACTAGTAAGTATCTTAAAACCTATGCACTGCTATGTCTCTGAAAGAAAATCAAGAGTGTGTACAGGGGCATAAACGCAGCAGTGATAGGATTGGAGAGGTTCGGTGAGCAAATGAAGACCCTTTGAAGTCATATTGCATGGTACCCATTCCACGGGTCTCAACTCTCCAGGTTTAAGGGATTCTTCCTTCAGCTAAAACATGCACGTGGAACCCAGAGTATGATCAACCGTGTGATCGGGAGACGTGTTCCAATATGTCTCAGTTCTCGTCCCCTGGTACTCGGGTGCAACATTCCAGACGCTTTACTAACACTCTCCCGACTTGGAGAGTCAGTGCCTTTAACCTCCTGTTTGGCCCAGTTTGCAATTTCTGCGGAAGATGAACAGGAATAGGGAGAACCAATGAGAGACTAGCTGGAGGTGTCTGGACGGGCAAATTTAACTCTCATTTCCCACCAGGAAGAGGAATTAACCAAAGGCTCAGCGTGCCGTGCCGGAACCAGATTAGGGCCTGAAGCAATCCTGCGGTGTTGCGGCCAGCTCACAAGAAAGCGAGTTGAAGAAAGGAGCTCAGGGGCACTGTAATTCACAAACCTGCAGAGTTATAAATGACAGCTATCGTCCAAAAATATACTGAAGTAAGGCTGCCAAGAGGACTTGAAAGCGGGGCAGAATTGCAGGAAACCGATTTCAGGAGGTAGACTGGAATTGCATTTAAAGCATAGGAAAAGAGGCAGAACGTCCACAATGATGCACTTGGCCAAAAAGGGCGTATGCGTTTTTTCCTGAATATATTCAGGAAAAAACGCATACGCCCTTTTTGGCCAACCAAGCAAGCTTGCAAAGGAAATCTGCACTACAATGAAGTCTCACTGCCCCCCGGTCAAAAGGGCCATCTGAAAAAAGTGTAAAATCCAGAAAGGCAGGACAGGCCATGGAGAACTGGGAGCCTTGTTATGCTGATGGGCGGGATGTAAATTGCCAGCAGCCACTCTGGAGAAGTGTATGGTGTTTCCTGAAACATCCAAAAAACAAAGCAACAGAGCCTAGGGCACTTCCACTTATGGTCCTATAGCTTAGGGAAATTAAAATCAAAAAGACACAGCCACCCCAAAGTTTGGGCCGGCTCTGTTTACAAGAACCTCGTTTACGGTACAAGTTCAATATCGCAGAAAGCGAAAAATGGATAAAGAAATTGTGGTACTTACGTACAATGCAATATCACTCAGCAATAAAATCTATGTCATCAGGCCCGTAGCAGCATAATGAGTGGATTCAGGTATGATGATTCTAACTGAAATAAGTCACACAGAAAAAGAAACATCATAAGATATCACTAATACACGGAATGTAAACTTGGCTACACAGGAACTGGATTACAAAACAGAACAGGGTCTCAAATTTAGAAAACCAACTTATGCTTGCTTAAGGGGAAAGGTGAGTTGGGGTGCTGCATCAAACCAGAGATTGAAATGAGCACAGATAAAGTTCCTTAAGCCAAATATAGAATAGACAAGAACTACTCCTTGCTCAACAAAATGGACTCAACACCCCATATTAAACGCCTAAGAATGTACCTGACTAGTAAGTATCTTAAAACCTATGCACTGCTATGTCTCTGAAAGAAAATCAAGCATGTGTACAGGGGCATAAACGCAGCAGTGATAGGATTGGAGAGGTTCGGTGAGCAAATGAAGACCCTTTGAAGTCATATTGCATGGTACCCATTCCACGGGTCTCAACTCTCCAGGTTTAAGGGATTCTTCCTTCAGCTAAAACATGCACGTGGAACCCAGAGTATGATCAACCGTGTGATCGGGAGACGTGTTCCAATATGTCTCAGTTCTCGTCCCCTGGTACTCGGGTGCAACATTCCAGACGCTTTACTAACACTCTCCCGACTTGGAGAGTCAGTGCCTTTAACCTCCTGTTTGGCCCAGTTTGCAATTTCTGCGGAAGATGTACAGGAAAAGGGAGAACCAATGAGAGACTAGCTGGAGGTGTCTGGACGGGCAAATTTAACTCTTATTTCCAACCAGGAAGAGGAATTAACCAAAGGCTCAGCGTGCCGTGCCGGAACCAGATTAGGGCCTGAAGCAATCCTGCGGTGTTGCGGCCAGCTCACAAGAAAGCGAGTTGAAGAAAGGAGCTCAGGGGCACTGTAATTCACAAACCTGCAGAGTTATAAATGACAGCTATCGTCCAAAAATATACTGAAGTAAGGCTGCCAAGAGGACTTGAAAGCGGGGCAGAATTGCAGGAAACCGATTTCAGGAGGTAGACTGGAATTGCATTTAAAGCATAGGAAAAGAGGCAGAACGCCCACAATGATGCGCTTGGCCAAAAAGGGCGTATGCGTTTTTTCCTGAATATATTCAGGAAAAAACGCATACGCCCTTTTTGGCCAACCAAGCAAGCTTGCAAAGGAAATCTGCACTACAATGAAGTCTCACTTCCCCCCCGGTCAAAAGGGCCATCTGAAAAAAGTGTAAAATCCAGAAAGGCAGGACAGGCCATGGAGAACTGGGAGCCTTGTTATGCTGATGGGCGGGATGTAAATTGCCAACAGCCACTCGGGAGAGGTGTATGGTGTTTCCTGAAACATCTAAAAAACAAAGCAACAGAGCCTAGGGCACTTCCACTTATGGTCCTATAGCTTAGGGAAATTAAAATCAAAAAGACAGAGCCACCCCAAAGTTTGGGACGGCTCTGTTTACAAGAACCTCGTTTACGGTACAAGTTCAATATCGCAGAAAGTGAAAAATGGATAAAGAAGTTGTGGTACTTACGTACAATGCAATATCACTCAGCAATGAAATCTATGTCATCAGGCCCGTAGCAGCATAATGAGTGGATTCAGGTATGATGATTCTAACTGAAATAAGTCACACAGAAAAAGAAACATCATAAGATATCAATAATACACGGAATGTAAACTTGGCTACACAGGAACTGGATTACAAAACAGAACAGGGTCTCAAATTTAGAAAACCAACTTATGCTTGCTTAAGGGGAAAGGTGAGTTGGGGTGCTGCATAAAACCAGAGATTTAAATGAGCACAGATAAAGTTCCTTAAGCCAAATATAGAATAGACAAGAACTACTCCTTGCTCAACGAAATGGACTCAACACCCCATATTAAATGCCTAAGAATGTACCTGACTAGTAAGTAGCTTAAAACCTATGCACTGCTATGTCTCTGAAAGAAAATCAAGAGTGTGTACAGGGGCATAAACGCAGCAGTGATAGGATTGCTGAGGTTCGGTGAGCAAATGAAGACCCTTTGAAGTCATATTGCATGGTACCCATTCCACGGGTCTCAACTCTCCAGGTTTAAGGGATTCTTCCTTCAGCTAAAACATGCACGTGGAACCCAGAGTATGATCAACCGTGTGATCGGGAGACGTGTTCCAATATGTCTCAGTTCTCGTCCCCTGGTACTCGGGTGCAACATTCCAGACGCTTTACTAACACTCTCCCGACTTGGAGAGTCAGTGCCTTTAACCTCCTGTTTGGCCCAGTTTGCAATTTCTGCGGAAGATGAACAGGAATAGGGAGAACCAATGAGAGACTAGCTGGAGGTGTCTGGACGGGCAAATTTAACTCTCATTTCCCACCAGGAAGAGGAATTAACCAAAGGCTCAGCGTGCCGTGCCGGAACCAGATTAGGGCCTGAAGCAATCCTGCGGTGTTGCGGCCAGCTCACAAGAAAGCGAGTTGAAGAAAGGAGCTCAGGGGCACTGTAATTCACAAACCTGCAGAGTTATAAATGACAGCTATCGTCCAAAAATATACTGAAGTAAGGCTGCCAAGAGGACTTGAAAACGGGGCAGAATTGCAGGAAACCGATTTCAGGAGGTAGACTGGAATTGCATTTAAAGCATAGGAAAAGAGGCAGAACGTCCACAATGATGCACTTGGCCAAAAAGGGCGTATGCGTTTTTTCCTGAATATATTCAGGAAAAAACGCATACGCCCTTTTTGGCCAACCAAGCAAGCTTGCAAAGGAAATCTGCACTACAATGAAGTCTCACTGCCCCCCAGTCAAAAGGGCCATCTGAAAAAAGTGTAAAATCCAGAAAGGCAGGACAGGCCATGGAGAACTGGGAGCCTTGTTATGCTGATGGGCGGGATGTAAATTGCCAGCAGCCACTCTGGAGAAGTGTATGGTGTTTCCTGAAACATCCAAAAAACAAAGCAACAGAGCCTAGGGCACTTCCACTTATGGTCCTATAGCTTAGGGAAATTAAAATCAAAAAGACACAGCCACCCCAAAGTTTGGGACAGCTCTGTTTACAAGAACCTCGTTTACGGTACAAGTTCAATATCGCAGAAAGCGAAAAATGGATAAAGAAATTGTGGTACTTACGTACAATGCAATATCACTCAGCAATAAAATCTATGTCATCAGGCCCGTAGCAGCATAATGAGTGGATTCAGGTATGATGATTCTAACTGAAATAAGTCACACAGAAAAAGAAACATCATAAGATATCACTAATACACGGAATGTAAACTTGGCTACACAGGAACTGGATTACAAAACAGAACAGGGTCTCAAATTTAGAAAACCAACTTATGCTTGCTTAAGGGGAAAGGTGAGTTGGGGTGCTGCATCAAACCAGAGATTGAAATGAGCACAGATAAAGTTCCTTAAGCCAAATATAGAATAGACAAGAACTACTCCTTGCTCAACAAAATGGACTCAACACCCCATATTAAACGCCTAAGAATGTACCTGACTAGTAAGTATCTTAAAACCTATGCACTGCTATGTCTCTGAAAGAAAATCAAGCATGTGTACAGGGGCATAAACGCAGCAGTGATAGGATTGGAGAGGTTCGGTGAGCAAATGAAGACCCTTTGAAGTCATATTGCATGGTACCCATTCCACGGGTCTCAACTCTCCAGGTTTAAGGGATTCTTCCTTCAGCTAAAACATGCACGTGGAACCCAGAGTATGATCAACCGTGTGATCGGGAGACGTGTTCCAATATGTCTCAGTTCTCGTCCCCTGGTACTCGGGTGCAACATTCCAGACGCTTTACTAACACTCTCCCGACTTGGAGAGTCAGTGCCTTTAACCTCCTGTTTGGCCCAGTTTGCAATTTCTGCGGAAGATGAACAGGAATAGGGAGAACCAATGAGAGACTAGCTGGAGGTGTCTGGACGGGCAAATTTAACTCTCATTTCCCACCAGGAAGAGGAATTAACCAAAGGCTCAGCGTGCCGTGCCGGAACCAGATTAGGGCCTGAAGCAATCCTGCGGTGTTGCGGCCAGCTCACAAGAAAGCGAGTTGAAGAAAGGAGCTCAGGGGCACTGTAATTCACAAACCTGCAGAGTTATAAATGACAGCTATCGTCCAAAAATATACTGAAGTAAGGCTGCCAAGAGGACTTGAAAGCGGGGCAGAATTGCAGGAAACCGATTTCAGGAGGTAGACTGGAATTGCATTTAAAGCATAGGAAAAGAGGCAGAACGCCCACAATGATGCACTTGGCCAAAAAGGGCGTATGCGTTTTTTCCTGAATATATTCAGGAAAAAACGCATACGCCCTTTTTGGCCAACCAAGCAAGCTTGCAAAGGAAATCTGCACTACAATGAAGTCTCACTTCCCCCCGGTCAAAAGGGCCATCTGAAAAAAGTGTAAAATCCAGAAAGGCAGGACAGGCCATGGAGAACTGGGAGCCTTGTTATGCTGATGGGCGGGATGTAAATTGCCAACAGCCACTCGGGAGAGGTGTATGGTGTTTCCTGAAACATCTAAAAAACAAAGCAACAGAGCCTAGGGCACTTCCACTTATGGTCCTATAGCTTAGGGAAATGAAAATCAAAAAGACACAGCCACCCCAAAGTTTGGGACGGCTCTGTTTACAAGAACCTCGTTTACGGTACAAGTTCAATATCGCAGAAAGTGAAAAATGGATAAAGAAGTTGTGGTACTTACGTACAATGCAATATCACTCAGCAATGAAATCTATGTCATCAGGCCCGTAGCAGCATAATGAGTGGATTCAGGTATGATGATTCTAACTGAAATAAGTCACACAGAAAAAGAAACATCATAAGATATCACTAATACACGGGATGTAAACTTGGCTACACAGGAACTGGATTACAAAACAGAACAGGGTCTCAAATTTAGAAAACCAACTTATGCTTGCTTAAGGGGAAAGGTGAGTTGGGGTGCTGCATAAAACCAGAGATTGAAATGAGCACAGATAGTTCCTTAAGCCAAATATGGAATAGACAAGAACTACTCCTTGCTCAACGAAATGGACTCAACACCCCATATTAAACGCCTAAGAATGTACCTGACTAGTAAGTATCTTAAAACCTATGAATTGTTATGTCTCTGAAAGAAAATCAAGCGTGTGTACAGGGGCATAAACGCAGCAGTGATAGGATTGGAGAGTTTCGGTGAGCAAATGAAGACCCTTTGAAGTCATATTGCATGGTACCCATTCCACGGGTCTCAACTCTCCAGGTTTAAGGGATTCTGCCTTCAGGTAAAACATGCACGTGGAACCCAGAGTATGATCACCCGTGTGATCGGGAGACATGTTCCAATATGTCTCAGTTCTCGTCCCCTGGTACTCGGGTGCAACATTCCAGACGCTTTACTAACACTCTCCCGACTTGGAGAGTCAGTGCCTTTAACCTCCTGTTTGGCCCAGTTTGCAATTTCTGCGGAAGATGAACAGGAATAGGGAGAACCAATGAGAGACTAGCTGGAGGTGTCTGGACGGGCAAATTTAACTCTTATTTCCCACCAGGAAGAGGAATTAACCAAAGGCTCAGCGTGCCGTGCCGGAACCAGATTAGGGCCTGAAGCAATCCTGCGGTGTTGCGGCCAGCTCACAAGAAAGCGAGTTGAAGAAAGGAGCTCAGGGGCACTGTAATTCACAAACCTGCAGAGTTATAAATGACAGCTATCGTCCAAAAATATACTGAAGTAAGGCTGCCAAGAGGACTTGAAAACGGGGCAGAATTGCAGGAAACCGATTTCAGGAGGTAGACTGGAATTGCATTTAAAGCATAGGAAAAGAGGCAGAACGTCCACAATGATGCACTTGGCCAAAAAGGGCGTATGCGTTTTTTCCTGAATATATTCAGGAAAAAACGCATACGCCCTTTTTGGCCAAACAAGCAAGCTTGCAAAGGAAATCTGCACTACAATGAAGTCTCACTTCCCCCCGGTCAAAAGGGCCATCTGAAAAAAGTGTAAAATCCAGAAAGGCAGGACAGGCCATGGAGAACTGGGAGCCTTGTTATGCTGATGGGCGGGATGTAAATTGCCAAGAGCCACTCCGGAGAGGTGTATGGTGTTTCCTGAAACATCTAAAAAACAAAGCAACAGAGCCTAGGGCACTTCCACTTATGGTCCTATAGCTTAGGGAAATTAAAATCAAAAAGACACAGCCACCCCAAAGTTTGGGACGGCTCTGTTTACAAGAACCTCGTTTACGGTACAAGTTCAATATCGCAGAAAGTGAAAAATGGATAAAGAAGTTGTGGTACTTACGTACAATGCAATATCACTCAGCAATGAAATCTATGTCATCAGGCCCGTAGCAGCATAATGAGTGGATTCAGGTATGATGATTCTAACTGAAATAAGTCACACAGAAAAAGAAACATCATAAGATATCACTAATACACGGAATGTAAACTTGGCTACACAGGAACTGGATTACAAAACAGAACAGGGTCTCAAATTTAGAAAACCAACTTATGCTTGCTTAAGGGGAAAGGTGAGTTGGGGTGCTGCATAAAACCAGAGATTTAAATGAACACAGATAAAGTTCCTTAAGCCAAATATGGAATAGAAAAGAACTACTCCTTGCTCAACGAAATGGACACAACACCCCATATTAAACGCCTAAGAATGTACCTGACTAGTAAGTATCTTAAAACCTATGAATTGTTATGTCTCTGAAAGAAAATCAAGCGTGTGTACAGGGGCATAAACGCAGCAGTGATAGGATTGGAGAGGTTCGGTGAGCAAATGAAGACCCTTTGAAGTCATATTGCATGGTACCCATTCCACGGGTCTCAACTCTCCAGGTTTAAGGGATTCTGCCTTCAGGTAAAACATGCACGTGGAACCCAGAGTATGATCACCCGTGTGATCGGGAGACATGTTCCAATATGTCTCAGTTCTCGTCCCCTGGTACTCGGGTGCAACATTCCAGACGCTTTACTAACACTCTCCCGACTTGGAGAGTCAGTGCCTTTAACCTCCTGTTTGGCCCAGTTTGCAATTTCTGCGGAAAATGAACAGGAATAGGGAGAACCAATGAGAGACTAGCTGGAGGTGTCTGGACGGGCAAATTTAACTCTCATTTCCCACCAGGAAGAGGAATTAACCAAAGGCTCAGCGTGCCGTGCCGGAACCAGATTAGGGCCTGAAGCAATCCTGCGGTGTTGCGGCCAGCTCACAAGAAAGCGAGTTGAAGAAAGGAGCTCAGGGGCACTGTAATTCACAAACCTGCAGAGTTATAAATGACAGCTATCGTCCAAAAATATACTGAAGTAAGGCTGCCAAGAGGACTTGAAAGCGGGGCAGAATTGCAGGAAACCGATTTCAGGAGGTAGACTGGTATTGCATTTAAAGCATAGGAAAAGAGGCAGAACGTCCACAATGATGCACTTGGTCAAAAAGGGCGTATGCGTTTTTTCCTGAATATATTCAGGAAAAAACGCATACGCCCTTTTTGGCCAACCAAGCAAGCTTGCAAAGGAAATCTGCACTACAATGAAGTCTCACTTCCCCCCGGTCAAAAGGGCCATCTGAAAAAAGTGTAAAATCCAGAAAGGCAGGACAGGCCATGGAGAACTGGGAGCCTTGTTATGCTGATGGGCGGGATGTAAATTGCCAAGAGCCACTCGGGAGAGGTGTATGGTGTTTCCTGAAACATCTAAAAAACAAAGCAACAGAGCCTAGGGTACTTCCACTTATGGTCCTATAGCTTAGGGAAATTAAAATCAAAAAGACACAGCCACCCCAAAGTTTGGGACGGCTCTGTTTACAAGAACCTCGTTTACGGTACAAGTTCAATATCGCAGAAAGTGAAAAATGGATAAAGAAGGTGTGGTACTTACGTACAATGCAATATCACTCAGCAATGAAATCTATGTCATCAGGCCCGTAGCAGCATAATGAGTGGATTCAGGTATGATGATTCTAACTGAAATAAGTCACACAGAAAAAGAAACATCATAAGATATCACTAATACACGGAATGTAAACTTGGCTACACAGGAACTGGATTACAAAACAGAACAGGGTCTCAAATTTAGAAAACCAACTTATGCTTGCTTAAGGGGAAAGGTGAGTTGGGGTGCTGCATAAAACCAGAGATTGAAATGAACACAGATAAAGTTCCTTAAGCCAAATATGGAATAGACAAGAACTACTCCTTGCTCAACGAAATGGACTCAACACCCCATATTAAACGCATAAGAATGTACCTGACTAGTAAGTATCTTAAAACCTATGGATTGCTATGTGTCTGAAAGAAAATCAAGCGTGTGTACAGGGGCACAAACGCAGCAGTGATAGGATTGGAGAGGTTCGGTGAGCAAATGAAGACCCTTTGAAGTCATATTGCATGGTACCCATTCCACGGGTCTCAACTCTCCAGGTTTAAGGGATTCTTCCTTCAGCTAAAACATGCACGTGGAACCCAGAGTATGATCAACCGTGTGATCGGGAGACGTGTTCCAATATGTCTCAGTTCTCGTCCCCTGGTACTCGGGTGCAACATTCCAGACGCTTTACTAACACTCTCCCGACTTGGAGAGTCAGTGCCTTTAACCTCCTGTTTGGCCCAGTTTGCAATTTCTGCGGAAGATGAACAGGAATAGGGAGAACCAATGAGAGACTAGCTGGAGGTGTCTGGACGGGCAAATTTAACTCTCATTTCCCACCAGGAAGAGGAATTAACCAAAGGCTCAGCGTGCCGTGCCGGAACCAGATTAGGGCCTGAAGCAATCCTGCGGTGTTGCGGCCAGCTCACAAGAAAGCGAGTTGAAGAAAGGAGCTCAGGGGCACTGTAATTCACAAACCTGCAGAGTTATAAATGACAGCTATCGTCCAAAAATATACTGAAGTAAGGCTGCCAAGAGGACTTGAAAGCGGGGCAGAATTGCAGGAAACCGATTTCAGGAGGTAGACTGGAATTGCATTTAAAGCATAGGAAAAGAGGCAGAACGTCCACAATGATGCACTTGGCCAAAAAGGGCGTATGCGTTTTTTCCTGAATATATTCAGGAAAAAACGCATACGCCCTTTTTGGCCAACCAAGCAAGCTTGCAAAGGAAATCTGCACTACAATGAAGTCTCACTTCCCCCCGGTCAAAAGGGCCATCTGAAAAAAGTGTAAAATCCAGAAAGGCAGGACAGGCCATGGAGAACTGGGAGCCTTGTTATGCTGATGGGCGGGATGTAAATTGCCAACAGCCACTCGGGAGAGGTGTATGGTGTTTCCTGAAACATCTAAAAAACAAAGCAAAAGAGCCTAGGGCACTTCCACTTATGGTCCTATAGCTTAGGGAAATTAAAATCAAAAAGACACAGCCACCCCAAAGTTTGGGACGGCTCTGTTTACAAGAACCTCGTTCACGGTACAAGTTCAATATCGCAGAAAGTGAAAAATGGATAAAGAAGTTGTGGTACTTACGTACAATGCAATATCACTCAGCAATGAAATCTATGTCATCAGGCCCGTAGCAGCATAATGAGTGGATTCAGGTATGATGATTCTAACTGAAATAAGTCACACAGAAAAAGAAACATCATAAGATATCACTAATACACGGGATGTAAACTTGGCTACACAGGAACTGGATTACAAAACAGAACAGGGTCTCAAATTTAGAAAACCAACTTATGCTTGCTTAAGGGGAAAGGTGAGTTGGGGTGCTGCATAAAACCAGAGATTGAAATGAGCACAGATAAAGTTCCTTAAGCCAAATATGGAATAGACAAGAACTACTCCTTGCTCAACGAAATGGACTCAACACCCCATATTAAACGCCTAAGAATGTACCTGACTAGTAAGTATCTTAAAACCTATGGATTGCTATGTGTCTGAAAGAAAATCAAGCGTGTGTACAGGGGCATAAACGCAGCAGTGATAGGATTGGAGAGGTTCGGTGAGCAAATGAAGACCCTTTGAAGTCATATTGCATGGTACCCATTCCACGGGTCTCAACTCTCCAGGTTTAAGGGATTCTGCCTTCAGGTAAAACATGCACGTGGAACCCAGAGTATGATCACCCGTGTGATCGGGAGACATGTTCCAATATGTCTCAGTTCTCGTCCCCTGGTACTCGGGTGCAACATTCCAGACGCTTTACTAACACTCTCCCGACTTGGAGAGTCAGTGCCTTTAACCTCCTGTTTGGCCCAGTTTGCAATTTCTGCGGAAAATGAACAGGAATAGGGAGAACCAATGAGAGACTAGCTGGAGGTGTCTGGACGGGCAAATTTAACTCTCATTTCCCACCAGGAAGAGGAATTAACCAAAGGCTCAGCGTGCCGTGCCGGAACCAGATTAGGGCCTGAAGCAATCCTGCGGTGTTGCGGCCAGCTCACAAGAAAGCGAGTTGAAGAAAGGAGCTCAGGGGCACTGTAATTCACAAACCTGCAGAGTTATAAATGACAGCTATCGTCCAAAAATATACTGAAGTAAGGCTGCCAAGAGGACTTGAAAGCGGGGCAGAATTGCAGGAAACCGATTTCAGGAGGTAGACTGGAATTGCATTTAAAGCATAGGAAAAGAGGCAGAACGTCCACAATGATGCACTTGGCCAAAAAGGGCGTATGCGTTTTTTCCTGAATATATTCAGGAAAAAACGCATACGCCCTTTTTGGCCAACCAAGCAAGCTTGCAAAGGAAATCTGCACTACAATGAAGTCTCACTTCCCCCCGGTCAAAAGGGCCATCTGAAAAAAGTGTAAAATCCAGAAAGGCAGGACAGGCCATGGAGAACTGGGAGCCTTGTTATGCTGATGGGCGGGATGTAAATTGCCAACAGCCACTCGGGAGAGGTGTATGGTGTTTCCTGAAACATCTAAAAAACAAAGCAACAGAGCCTAGGGCACTTCCACTTATGGTCCTATAGCTTAGGGAAATTAAAATCAAAAAGACACAGCCACCCCAAAGTTTGGGACGGCTCTGTTTACAAGAACCTCGTTTACAGTACAAGTTCAATATCGCAGAAAGTGAAAAATGGATAAAGAAGTTGTGGTACTTACGTACAATGCAATATCACTCAGCAATGAAATCTATGTCATCAGGCCCGTAGAAGCATAATGAGTGGATTCAGGTATGATGATTCTAACTGAAATAAGTCACACAGAAAAAGAAACATCATAAGATATCACTAATACACGGAATGTAAACTTGGCTACACAGGAAC
Source organism: Leucopleurus acutus (assembly GCF_964270905.1). Lineage (NCBI taxonomy): Eukaryota > Metazoa > Chordata > Mammalia > Artiodactyla > Delphinidae > Leucopleurus > Leucopleurus acutus. The sequence goes on along the minus strand of NW_028139073.1, from coordinate 164,402 downwards.
TGGATTACAAAACAGAACAGGGTCTCAAATTTAGAAAACCAACTTATGCTTGCTTAAGGGGAAAGGTGAGTTGGGGTGCTGCATAAAACCAGAGATTTAAATGAGCACAGATAAAATTCCTTAAGCCAAATATGGAATAGACAAGAACTACTCCTTGCTCAACGAAATGGACAAAACACCCCATATTAAACGCCTAAGAATGTACCTGACTAGTAAGTATCTTAAAACCTATGGATTGCTATGTGTCTGAAAGAAAATCAAGCGTGTGTACAGGGGCATAAACGCAGCAGTGATAGGATTGGAGAGGTTCGGTGAGCAAATGAAGACCCTTTGAAGTCATATTGCATGGTACCCATTCCACGGGTCTCAACTCTCCAGGTTTAAGGGATTCTTCCTTCAGTTAAAACATGCACGTGGAACCCAGAGTATGATCAACCGTGTGATCGGGAGACGTGTTCCAATATGTCTCAGTTCTCGTCCCCTGGTACTCGGGTGCAACATTCCAGACGCTTTACTAACACTCTCCCGACTTGGAGAGTCAGTGCCTTTAACCTCCTGTTTGGCCCAGTTTGCAATTTCTGCGGAAGATGAACAGGAATAGGGAGAACCAATGAGAGACTAGCTGGAGGTGTCTGGACGGGCAAATTTAACTCTCATTTCCCACCAGGAAGAGGAATTAACCAAAGGCTCAGCGTGCCGTGCCGGAACCAGATTAGGGCCTGAAGCAATCCTGCGGTGTTGCGGCCAGCTCACAAGAAAGCGAGTTGAAGAAAGGAGCTCAGGGGCACTGTAATTCACAAACCTGCAGAGTTATAAATGACAGCTATCGTCCAAAAATATACTGAAGTAAGGCTGCCAAGAGGACTTGAAAGCGGGGCAGAATTGCAGGAAACCGATTTCAGGAGGTAGACTGGAATTGCATTTAAAGCATAGGAAAAGAGGCAGAACGTCCACAATGATGCACTTGGCCAAAAAGGGCGTATGCGTTTTTTCCTGAATATATTCAGGAAAAAACGCATACGCCCTTTTTGGCCAACCAAGCAAGCTTGCAAAGGAAATCTGCACTACAATGAAGTCTCACTTCCCCCCGGTCAAAAGGGCCATCTGAAAAAAGTGTAAAATCCAGAAAGGCAGGACAGGCCATGGAGAACTGGGAGCCTTGTTATGCTGATGGGCGGGATGTAAATTGCCAAGAGCCACTCCGGAGAGGTGTATGGTGTTTCCTGAAACATCTAAAAAACAAAGCAACAGAGCCTAGGGCACTTCCACTTATGGTCCTATAGCTTAGGGAAATTAAAATCAAAAAGACACAGCCACCCCAAAGTTTGGGACGGCTCTGTTTACAAGAACCTCGTTTACGGTACAAGTTCAATATCGCAGAAAGTGAAAAATGGATAAAGAAGTTGTGGTACTTACGTACAATGCAATATCACTCAGCAATGAAATCTATGTCATCAGGCCCGTAGCAGCATAATGAGTGGATTCAGGTATGATGATTCTAACTGAAATAAGTCACACAGAAAAAGAAACATCATAAGATATCACTAATACACGGAATGTAAACTTGGCTACACAGGAACTGGATTACAAAACAGAACAGGGTCTCAAATTTAGAAAACCAACTTATGCTTGCTTAAGGGGAAAGGTGAGTTGGGGTGCTGCATAAAACCAGAGATTTAAATGAACACAGATAAAGTTCCTTAAGCCAAATATGGAATAGACAAGAACTACTCCTTGCTCAACGAAATGGACTCAACACCCCATATTAAACGCCTAAGAATGTACCTGACTAGTAAGTATCTTAAAACCTATGAATTGTTATGTCTCTGAAAGAAAATCAAGCGTGTGTACAGGGGCATAAACGCAGCAGTGATAGGATTGGAGAGGTTCGGTGAGCAAATGAAGACCCTTTGAAGTCATATTGCATGGTACCCATTCCACGGGTCTCAACTCTCCAGGTTTAAGGGATTCTGCCTTCAGGTAAAACATGCACGTGGAACCCAGAGTATGATCACCCGTGTGATCGGGAGACATGTTCCAATATGTCTCAGTTCTCGTCCCCTGGTACTCGGGTGCAACATTCCAGACGCTTTACTAACACTCTCCCGACTTGGAGAGTCAGTGCCTTTAACCTCCTGTTTGGCCCAGTTTGCAATTTCTGCGGAAAATGAACAGGAATAGGGAGAACCAATGAGAGACTAGCTGGAGGTGTCTGGACGGGCAAATTTAACTCTCATTTCCCACCAGGAAGAGGAATTAACCAAAGGCTCAGCGTGCCGTGCCGGAACCAGATTAGGGCCTGAAGCAATCCTGCGGTGTTGCGGCCAGCTCACAAGAAAGCGAGTTGAAGAAAGGAGCTCAGGGGCACTGTAATTCACAAACCTGCAGAGTTATAAATGACAGCTATCGTCCAAAAATATACTGAAGTAAGGCTGCCAAGAGGACTTGAAAGCGGGGCAGAATTGCAGGAAACCGATTTCAGGAGGTAGACTGGAATTGCATTTAAAGCATAGGAAAAGAGGCAGAACGTCCACAATGATGCACTTGGCCAAAAAGGGCGTATGCGTTTTTTCCTGAATATATTCAGGAAAAAACGCATACGCCCTTTTTGGCCAACCAAGCAAGCTTGCAAAGGAAATCTGCACTACAATGAAGTCTCACTTCCCCCCGGTCAAAAGGGCCATCTGAAAAAAGTGTAAAATCCAGAAAGGCAGGACAGGCCATGGAGAACTGGGAGCCTTGTTATGCTGATGGGCGGGATGTAAATTGCCAACAGCCACTCGGGAGAGGTGTATGGTGTTTCCTGAAACATCTAAAAAACAAAGCAACAGAGCCTAGGGCACTTCCACTTATGGTCCTATAGCTTAGGGAAATTAAAATCAAAAAGACACAGCCACCCCAAAGTTTGGGACGGCTCTGTTTACAAGAACCTCGTTTACGGTACAAGTTCAATATCGCAGAAAGTGAAAAATGGATAAAGAAGGTGTGGTACTTACGTACAATGCAATATCACTCAGCAATGAAATCTATGTCATCAGGCCCGTAGCAGCATAATGAGTGGATTCAGGTATGATGATTCTAACTGAAATAAGTCACACAGAAAAAGAAACATCATAAGATATCACTAATACACGGGATGTAAACTTGGTTACACAGGAACTGGATTACAAAACAGAACAGGGTCTCAAATTTAGAAAACCAACTTATGCTTGCTTAAGGGGAAAGGTGAGTTGGGGTGCTGCATAAAACCAGAGATTGAAATGAGCACAGATAAAGTTCCTTAAGCCAAATATAGAATAGACAAGAACTACTCCTTGCTCAACGAAATGGACTCAACACCCCATATTAAACGCCTAAGAATGTACCTGACTAGTAAGTATCTTAAAACCTATGGATTGCTATGTCTCTGAAAGAAAATCAAGCGTGTGTACAGGGGCACAAACGCAGCAGTGATAGGATTGGAGAGGTTCGGTGAGCAAATGAAGACCCTTTGAAGTCATATTGCATGGTACCCATTCCACGGGTCTCAACTCTCCAGGTTTAAGGGATTCTTCCTTCAGCTAAAACATGCACGTGGAACCCAGAGTATGATCAACCGTGTGATCGGGAGACGTGTTCCAATATGTCTCAGTTCTCGTCCCCTGGTACTCGGGTGCAGCATTCCACACGCTTTACTAACACTCTCCCGACTTGGAGAGTCAGTGCCTTTAACCTCCTGTTTGGCCCAGTTTGCAATTTCTGCGGAAGATGAACAGGAATAGGGAGAACCAATGAGAGACTAGCTGGAGGTGTCTGGACGGGCAAATTTAACTCTCATTTCCCACCAGGAAGAGGAATTAACCAAAGGCTCAGCGTGCCGTGCCGGAACCAGATTAGGGCCTGAAGCAATCCTGCGGTGTTGCGGCCAGCTCACAAGAAAGCGAGTTGAAGAAAGGAGCTCAGGGGCACTGTAATTCACAAACCTGCAGAGTTATAAATGACAGCTATCGTCCAAAAATATACTGAAGTAAGGCTGCCAAGAGGACTTGAAAGCGGGGCAGAATTGCAGGAAACCGATTTCAGGAGGTAGACTGGAATTGCATTTAAAGCATAGGAAAAGAGGCAGAACGTCCACAATGATGCACTTGGCCAAAAAGGGCGTATGCGTTTTTTCCTGAATATATTCAGGAAAAAACGCATACGCCCTTTTTGGCCAACCAAGCAAGCTTGCAAAGGAAATCTGCATTACAATGAAGTCTCACTTCCCCCCGGTCAAAAGGGCCATCTGAAAAAAGTGTAAAATCCAGAAAGGCAGGACAGGCCATGGAGAACTGGGAGCCTTGTTATGCTGATGGGCGGGATGTAAATTGCCAAGAGCCACTCCAGAGAAGTGTATGGTGTTTCCTGAAACATCTAAAAAACAAAGCAACAGAGCCTAGGGTACTTCCACTTATGGTCCTATAGCTTAGGGAAATTAAAATCAAAAAGACACAGCCACCCCAAAGTTTGGGACGGCTCTGTTTACAAGAACCTCGTTTACGGTACAAGTTCAATATCGCAGAAAGTAAAAAATGGGTAAAGAAGTTGTGGTACTTACGTACAATGCAATATCACTCAGCAATGAAATCTATGTCATCAGGCCCGTAGCAGCATAATGAGTGGATTCAGGTATGATGATTCTAACTGAAATAAGTCACACAGAAAAAGAAACATCATAAGATATCACTAATACACGGAATGTAAACTTGGCTACACAGGAACTGGATTACAAAACAGAACAGGGTCTCAAATTTAGAAAACCAACTTATGCTTGCTTAAGGGGAAAGGTGAGTTGGGGTGCTGCATAAAACCAGAGATTTAAATGAACACAGATAAAGTTCCTTAAGCCAAATATGGAATAGACAAGAACTACTCCTTGCTCAACGAAATGGACTCAACACCCCATATTAAACGCCTAAGAACGTACCTGACTAGTAAGTATCTTAAAACCTATGAATTGCTATGTCTCTGAAAGAAAATCAAGCGTGTGTGCAGGGGCACAAACGCAGCAGTGATAGGATTGGAGAGGTTCGGTGAGCAAATGAAGACCCTTTGAAGTCATATTGCATGGTACCCATTCCACGGGTCTCAACTCTCCAGGTTTAAGGGATTCTTCCTTCAGCTAAAACATGCACGTGGAACCCAGAGTATGATCAACCGTGTGATCGGGAGACGTGTTCCAATATGTCTCAGTTCTCGTCCCCTGGTACTCGGGTGCAACATTCCAGACGCTTTACTAACACTCTCCCGACTTGGAGAGTCAGTGCCTTTAACCTCCTGTTTGGCCCAGTTTGCAATTTCTGCGGAAGATGAACAGGAATAGGGAGAACCAATGAGAAACTAGCTGGAGGTGACTGGACGGGCAAATTTAACTCTCATTTCCCACCAGGAAGAGGAATTAACCAAAGGCTCAGCGTGCCGTGCCGGAACCAGATTAGGGCCTGAAGCAATCCTGCGGTGTTGCGGCCAGCTCACAAGAAAGCGAGTTGAAGAAAGGAGCTCAGGGGCACTGTAATTCACAAACCTGCAGAGTTATAAATGACAGCTATCGTCCAAAAATATACTGAAGTAAGGCTGCCAAGAGGACTTGAAAGCGGGGCAGAATTGCAGGAAACCGATTTCAGGAGGTAGACTGGAATTGCATTTAAAGCATAGGAAAAGAGGCAGAACGTCCACAATGATGCACTTGGCCAAAAAGGGCGTATGCGTTTTTTCCTGAATATATTCAGGAAAAAACGCATACGTCCTTTTTGGCCAACCAAGCAAGCTTGCAAAGGAAATCTGCACTACAATGAAGTCTCACTTCCCCCCGGTCAAAAGGGCCATCTGAAAAAAGTGTAAAATCCAGAAAGGCAGGACAGGCCATGGAGAACTGGGAGCCTTGTTATGCTGATGGGCGGGATGTAAATTGCCAACAGCCACTCGGGAGAGGTGTATGGTGTTTCCTGAAACATCTAAAAAACAAAGCAACAGAGCCTAGGGCACTTCCACTTATGGTCCTATAGCTTAGGGAAATTAAAATCAAAAAGACACAGCCACCCCAAAGTTTGGGACGGCTCTGTTTACAAGAACCTCGTTTACGGTACAAGTTCAATATCGCAGAAAGTGAAAAATGGATAAAGAAGTTGTGGTACTTACGTACAATGCAATATCACTCAGCAATGAAATCTATGTCATCAGGCCCATAGCAGCATAATGAGTGGATTCAGGTATGATGATTCTAACTGAAATAAGTCACACAGAAAAAGAAACATCATAAGATATCACTAATACACGGAATGTAAACTTGGCTACACAGGAACTGGATTACAAAACAGAACAGGGTCTCAAATTTAGAAAACCAACTTATGCTTGCTTAAGGGGAAAGGTGAGTTGGGGTGCTGCATAAAACCAGAGATTTAAATGAACACAGATAAAGTTCCTTAAGCCAAATATGGAATAGACAAGAACTACTCCTTGCTCAACGAAATGGACTCAACACCCCATATTAAACGCCTAAGAATGTACCTGACTAGTAAGTATCTTAAAACCTATGAATTGCTATGTCTCTGAAAGAAAATCAAGCGTGTGTACAGGGGCATAAACGTAGCAGTGATAGGATTGGAGAGGTTTGGTGAGCAAATGAAGACCCTTTGAAGTCATATTGCATGGTACCCATTCCACGGGTCTCAACTCTCCAGGTTTAAGGGATTCTGCCTTCAGGTAAAACATGCACGTGGAACCCAGAGTATGATCACCCGTGTGATCGGGAGACATGTTCCAATATGTCTCAGTTCTCGTCCCCTGGTACTCGGGTGCAACATTCCAGACGCTTTACTAACACTCTCCCGACGTGGAGAGTCAGTGCCTTTAACCTCCTGTTTGGCCCAGTTTGCAATTTCTGCGGAAGATGAACAGGAATAGGGAGAACCAATGAGAGACTAGGTGGAGGTGTCTGGACGGGCAAATTTAACTCTCATTTCCCACCAGGAAGAGGAATTAACCAAAGGCTCAGCGTGCCGTGCCGGAACCAGATTAGGGCCTGAAGGAATCCTGCGGTGTTGCGGCCAGCTCACAAGAAAGCGAGTTGAAGAAAGGAGCTCAGGGGCACTGTAATTCACAAACCTGCAGAGTTATAAATGACAGCTATCGTCCAAAAATATACTGAAGTAAGGCTGCCAAGAGGACTTGAAAGCGGGGCAGAATTGCAGGAAACCGATTTCAGGAGGTAGACTGGAATTGCATTTAAAGCATAGGAAAAGAGGCAGAACGTCCACAATGATGCACTTGGCCAAAAAGGGCGTATGCGTTTTTTCCTGAATATATTCAGGAATATATTCCTGAATATATTCCTGAATATATTCAGGAAAAAACGCATACGCCCTTTTTGGCTAACTAAGCAAGCTTGCAAAGGAAATCTGCACTACAATGAAGTCTCACTTCCCCCCGGTCAAAAGGGCCATCTGAAAAAAGTGTAAAATCCAGAAAGGCAGGACAGGCCATGGAGAACTGGGAGCCTTGTTATGCTGATGGGCGGGATGTAAATTGCCAAGAGCCACTCCGGAGAGGTGTATGGTGTTTCCTGAAACATCTAAAACACAAAGCAACAGAGCCTAGGGTACTTCCACTTATGGTCCTATAGCTTAGGGAAATTAAAATCAAAAAGACACAGCCACCCCAAAGTTTGGGACGGCTCTGTTTACAAGAACCTCGTTTACGGTACAAGTTCTATATCACAGAAAGTGAAAAATGGATAAAGAAGTTGTGGTACTTACGTACAATGCAATATCACTCAGCAATGAAATCTATGTCATCAGGCCCGTAGCAGCATAATGAGTGGATTCAGGTATGATGATTCTAACTGAAATAAGTCACACAGAAAAAGAAACATCATAAGATATCACTAATACACGGAATGTAAACTTGGCTACACAGGAACTGGATTACAAAACAGAACAGGGTCTCAAATTTAGAAAACCAACTTATGCTTGCTTAAGGGAAAGGTGAGTTGGGGTGCTGCATAAAACCAGAGATTTAAATGAACACAGATAAAGTTCCTTAAGCCAAATATGGAATAGACAAGAACTACTCCTTGCTCAACGAAATGGACTCAACACCCCATATTAAACGCCTAAGAATGTACCTGACTAGTAAGTATCTTAAAACCTATGAATTGCTATGTCTCTGAAAGAAAATCAAGCGTGTGTACAGGGGCATAAACGCAACAGTGATAGGATTGGAGAGGTTCGGTGAGCAAATGAAGACCCTTTGAAGTCATATTGCATGGTACCCATTCCACGGGTCTCAACTCTCCAGGTTTAAGGGATTCTTCCTTCAGCTAAAACATGCACGTGGAACCCAGAGTATGATCAACCGTGTGATCGGGAGACGTGTTCCAATATGTCTCAGTTCTCGTCCCCTGGTACTCGGGTGCAACATTCCAGACGCTTTACTAACACTCTCCCGACTTGGAGAGTCAGTGCCTTTAACCTCCTGTTTGGCCCAGTTTGCAATTTCTGCGGAAGATGAACAGGAATAGGGAGAACCAATGAGAGACTAGCTGGAGGTGTGTGGACGGGCAAATTTAACTCTCATTTCCCACCAGGAAGAGGAATTAACCAAAGGCTCAGCGTGCCGTGCCGGAACCAGATTAGGGCCTGAAGCAATCCTGCGGTGTTGCGGCCAGCTCACAAGAAAGCGAGTTGAAGAAAGGAGCTCAGGGGCACTGTAATTCACAAACCTGCAGAGTTATAAATGACAGCTATCGTCCAAAAATATACTGAAGTAAGGCTGCCAAGAGGACTTGAAAGCGGGGCAGAATTGCAGGAAACCGATTTCAGGAGGTAGACTGGAATTGCATTTAAAGCATAGGAAAAGAGGCAGAACGTCCACAATGATGCACTTGGCCAAAAAGGGCATATGCGTTTTTTCCTGAATATATTCAGGAAAAAACGCATACGTCCTTTTTGGCCAACCAAGCAAGCTTGCAAAGGAAATCTGCACTACAATGAAGTCTCACTTCCCCCCGGTCAAAAGGGCCATCTGAAAAAAGTGTAAAATCCAGAAAGGCAGGACAGGCCATGGAGAACTGGGAGCCTTGTTATGCTGATGGGCGGGATGTAAATTGCCAAGAGCCACTCCGGAGAGGTGTATGGTGTTTCCTGAAACATCTAAAAAACAAAGCAACAGAGCCTAGGGCACTTCCACTTATGGTCCTATAGCTTAGGGAAATTAAAATCAAAAAGACACAGCCACCCCAAAGTTTGGGACGGCTCTGTTTACAAGAACCTCGTTTACGGTACAAGTTCAATATCGCAGAAAGTGAAAAATGGATAAAGAAGTTGTGGTACTTACGTACAATGCAATATCACTCAGCAATGAAATCTATGTCATCAGGCCCGTAGCAGCATAATGAGTGGATTCAGGTATGATGATTCTAACTGAAATAAGTCACACAGAAAAAGAAACATCATAAGATATCACTAATACACGGGATGTAAACTTGGCTACACAGGAACTGGATTACAAAACAGAACAGGGTCTCAAATTTAGAAAACCAACTTATGCTTGCTTAAGGGGAAAGGTGAGTTGGGGTGCTGCATAAAACCAGAGATTGAAATGAGCACAGATAAAGTTCCTTAAGCCAAATATAGAATAGACAAGAACTACTCCTTGCTCAACGAAATGGACTCAACACCCCATATTAAACGCCTAAGAATGTACCTGACTAGTAAGTATCTTAAAACCTATGGATTGCTATGTCTCTGAAAGAAAATCAAGCGTGTGTACAGGGGCACAAACGCAGCAGTGATAGGATTGGAGAGGTTCGGTGAGCAAATGAAGACCCTTTGAAGTCATATTGCATGGTACCCATTCCACGGGTCTCAACTCTCCAGGTTTAAGGGATTCTTCCTTCAGCTAAAACATGCACGTGGAACCCAGAGTATGATCAACCGTGTGATCGGGAGACGTGTTCCAATATGTCTCAGTTCTCGTCCCCTGGTACTCGGGTGCAACATTCCAGACGCTTTACTAACACTCTCCCGACTTGGAGAGTCAGTGCCTTTAACCTCCTGTTTGGCCCAGTTTGCAATTTCTGCGGAAGATGAACAGGAATAGGGAGAACCAATGAGAGACTAGCTGGAGGTGTCTGGACGGGCAAATTTAACTCTCATTTCCCACCAGGAAGAGGAATTAACCAAAGGCTCAGCGTGCCGTGCCGGAACCAGATTAGGGTCTGAAGCAATCCTGCGGTGTTGCGGCCAGCTCACAAGAAAGCGAGTTGAAGAAAGGAGCTCAGGGGCACTGTAATTCACACACCTGCAGAGTTATAAATGACAGCTATCGTCCAAAAATATACTGAAGTAAGGCTGCCAAGAGGACTTGAAAGCGGGGCAGAATTGCAGGAAACCGATTTCAGGAGGTAGACTGGAATTGCATTTAAAGCATAGGAAAAGAGGCAGAACGTCCACAATGATGCACTTGGCCAAAAAGGGCATATGCGTTTTTTCCTGAATATATTCAGGAAAAAACGCATACGCCCTTTTTGGCCAACCAAGCAAGCTTGCAAAGGAAATCTGCACTACAATGAAGTCTCACTTCCCCCCGGTCAAAAGGGCCATCTGAAAAAAGTGTAAAATCCAGAAAGGCAGGACAGGCCATGGAGAACTGGGAGCCTTGTTATGCTGATGGGCGGGATGTAAATTGCCAACAGCCACTCGGGAGAGGTGTATGGTGTTTCCTGAAACATCTAAAAAACAAAGCAACAGAGCGTAGGGCACTTCCACTTATGGTCCTATAGCTTAGGGAAATTAAAATCAAAAAGACACAGCCACCCCAAAGTTTGGGACGGCTCTGTTTACAAGAACCTCGTTTACGGTACAAGTTCAATATCGCAGAAAGTGAAAAATGGATAAAGAAGTTGTGGTACTTACGTACAATGCAATATCACTCAGCAATGAAATCTATGTCATCAGGCCCGTAGCAGCATAATGAGTGGATTCAGGTATGATGATTCTAACTGAAATAAGTCACACAGAAAAAGAAACATCATAAGATATCACTAATACACGGGATGTAAACTTGGCTACACAGGAACTGGATTACAAAACAGAACAGGGTCTCAAATTTAGAAAACCAACTTATGCTTGCTTAAGGGGAAAGGTGAGTTGGGGTGCTGCATAAAACCAGAGATTGAAATGAGCACAGATAAAGTTCCTTAAGCCAAATATAGAATAGACAAGAACTACTCCTTGCTCAACGAAATGGACTCAACACCCCATATTAAACGCCTAAGAATGTACCTGACTAGTAAGTATCTTAAAACCTATGGATTGCTATGTCTCTGAAAGAAAATCAAGCGTGTGTACAGGGGCACAAACGCAGCAGTGATAGGATTGGAGAGGTTCGGTGAGCAAATGAAGACCCTTTGAAGTCATATTGCATGGTACCCATTCCACGGGTCTCAACTCTCCAGGTTTAAGGGATTCTTCCTTCAGCTAAAACATGCACGTGGAACCCAGAGTATGATCAACCGTGTGATCGGGAGGCGTGTTCCAATATGTCTCAGTTCTCGTCCCCTGGTACTCGGGTGCAACATTCCAGACGCTTTACTAACACTCTCCCGACTTGGAGAGTCAGTGCCTTTAACCTCCTGTTTGGCCCAGTTTGCAATTTCTGCGGAAGATGAACAGGAATAGGGAGAACCAATGAGAGACTAGCTGGAGGTGTCTGGACGGGCAAATTTAACTCTCATTTCCCACCAGGAAGAGGAATTAACCAAAGGCTCAGCGTGCCGTGCCGGAACCAGATTAGGGCCTGAAGCAATCCTGCGGTGTTGCGGCCAGCTCACAAGAAAGCGAGTTGAAGAAAGGAGCTCAGGGGCACTGTAATTCACAAACCTGCAGAGTTATAAATGACAGCTATCGTCCAAAAATATACTGAAGTAAGGCTGCCAAGAGGACTTGAAAGCGGGGCAGAATTGCAGGAAACCGATTTCAGGAGGTAGACTGGAATTGCATTTAAAGCATAGGAAAAGAGGCAGAACGTCCACAATGATGCACTTGGCTAAAAAGGGCGTATGCGTTTTTTCCTGAATATATTCAGGAAAAAACGCATACGCCCTTTTTGGCCAACCAAGCAAGCTTGCAAAGGAAATCTGCACTACAATGAAGTCTCACTTCCCCCCGGTCAAAAGGGCCATCTGAAAAAAGTGTAAAATCCAGAAAGGCAGGACAGGCCATGGAGAACTGGGAGCCTTGTTATGCTGATGGGCGGGATGTAAATTGCCAAGAGCCACTCCGGAGAGGTGTATGGTGTTTCCTGAAACATCTAAAACACAAAGCAACAGAGCCTAGGGTACTTCCACTTATGGTCCTATAGCTTAGGGAAATTAAAATCAAAAAGACACAGCCACCCCAAAGTTTGGGACGGCTCTGTTTACAAGAACCTCATTTACGGTACAAGTTCAATATCACAGAAAGTGAAAAATGGATAAAGAAGTTGTGGTACTTACGTACAATGCAATATCACTCAGCAATGAAATCTATGTCATCAGGCCCGTAGCAGCATAATGAGTGGATTCAGGTATGATGATTCTAACTGAAATAAGTCACACAGAAAAAGAAACATCATAAGATATCACTAATACACGGAATGTAAACTTGGCTACACAGGAACTGGATTACAAAACAGAACAGGGTCTCAAATTTAGAAAACCAACTTATGCTTGCTTAAGGGGAAAGGTGAGTTGGGGTGCTGCATAAAACCAGAGATTTAAATGAACACAGATAAAGTTCCTTAAGCCAAATATGGAATAGACAAGAACTACTCCTTGCTCAACGAAATGGACTCAACACCCCATATTAAACGCCTAAGAATGTACCTGACTAGTAAGTATCTTAAAACCTATGAATTGCTATGTCTCTGAAAGAAAATCAAGCGTGTGTACAGGGGCATAAACGCAGCAGTGATAGGATTGGAGAGGTTCGGTGAGCAAATGAAGACCCTTTGAAGTCATATTGCATGGTACCCATTCCACGGGTCTCAACTCTCCAGGTTTAAGGGATTCTGCCTTCAGGTAAAACATGCACGTGGAACCCAGAGTATGATCACCCGTGTGATCGGGAGACATGTTCCAATATGTCTCAGGTCTCGTCCCCTGGTACTCGGGTGCAACATTCCAGACGCTTTACTAACACTCTCCCGACTTGGAGAGTCAGTGCCTTTAACCTCCTGTTTGGCCCAGTTAGCAATTTCTGCGGAAGATGAACAGGAATAGGGAGAACCAATGAGAGACTAGCTGGAGGTGTCTGGACGGGCAAATTTAACTCTTATTTCCCACCAGGAAGAGGAATTAACCAAAGGCTCAGCGTGCCGTGCCGGAACCAGATTAGGGCCTGAAGCAATCCTGCGGTGTTGCGGCCAGCTCACAAGAAAGCGAGTTGAAGAAAGGAGCTCAGGGGCACTGTAATTCACAAACCTGCACAGTTATAAATGACAGCTATCGTCCAAAAATATACTGAAGTAAGGCTGCCAAGAGGACTTGAAAGCGGGGCAGAATTGCAGGAAACCGATTTCAGGAGGTAGACTGGTATTGCATTTAAAGCATAGGAAAAGAGGCAGAACGTCCACAATGATGCACTTGGCCAAAAAGGGCGTATGCGTTTTTTCCTGAATATATTCAGGAAAAAACGCATACGCCCTTTTTGGCCAACCAAGCAAGCTTGCAAAGGAAATCTGCACTACAATGAAGTCTCACTTCCCCCCGGTCAAAAGGGCCATCTGAAAAAAGTGTAAAATCCAGAAAGGCAGGACAGGCCATGGAGAACTGGGAGCCTTGTTATGCTGATGGGCGGGATGTAAATTGCCAACAGCCACTCGGGAGAGGTGTATGGTGTTTCCTGAAACATCTAAAAAACAAAGCAACAGAGCCTAGGGCACTTCCACTTATGGTCCTATAGCTTAGGGAAATTAAAATCAAAAAGACACAGCCACCCCAAAGTTTGGGACGGCTCTGTTTACAAGAACCTCGTTTACGGTACAAGTTCAATATCGCAGAAAGTGAAAAATGGATAAAGAAGTTGTGGTACTTACGTACAATGCAATATCACTCAGCAATGAAATCTATGTCATCAGGCCCATAGCAGCATAATGAGTGGATTCAGGTATGATGATTCTAACTGAAATAAGTCACACAGAAAAAGAAACATCATAAGATATCACTAATACACGGAATGTAAACTTGGCTACACAGGAACTGGATTACAAAACAGAACAGGGTCTCAAATTTAGAAAACCAACTTATGCTTGCTTAAGGGGAAAGGTGAGTTGGGGTGCTGCATAAAACCAGAGATTGAAATGAGCACAGATAAAGTTCCTTAAGCCAAATATGGAATAGACAAGAACTACTCCTTGCTCAACGAAATGGACTCAACACCCCATATTAAACGCCTAAGAATGTACCTGACTAGTAAGTATCTTAAAACCTATGGATTGCTATGTCTCTGAAAGAAAATCAAGCGTGTGTACAGGGGCATAAACGTAGCAGTGATAGGATTGGAGAGGTTCGGTGAGCAAATGAAGACCCTTTGAAGTCATATTGCATGGTACCCATTCCACGGGTCTCAACTCTCCAGGTTTAAGGGATTCTGCCTTCAGGTAAAACATGCACGTGGAACCCAGAGTATGATCACCCGTGTGATCGGGAGACATGTTCCAATATGTCTCAGTTCTCGTCCCCTGGTACTCGGGTGCAACATTCCAGACGCTTTACTAACACTCTCCCGACGTGGAGAGTCAGTGCCTTTAACCTCCTGTTTGGCCCAGTTTGCAATTTCTGCGGAAGATGAACAGGAATAGGGAGAACCAATGAGAGACTAGGTGGAGGTGTCTGGACGGGCAAATTTAACTCTCATTTCCCACCAGGAAGAGGAATTAACCAAAGGCTCAGCGTGCCGTGCCGGAACCAGATTAGGGCCTGAAGCAATCCTGCGGTGTTGCGGCCAGCTCACAAGAAAGCGAGTTGAAGAAAGGAGCTCAGGGGCACTGTAATTCACAAACCTGCAGAGTTATAAATGACAGCTATCGTCCAAAAATATACTGAAGTAAGGCTGCCAAGAGGACTTGAAAGCGGGGCAGAATTGCAGGAAACCGATTTCAGGAGGTAGACTGGAATTGCATTTAAAGCATAGGAAAAGAGGCAGAACGTCCACAATGATGCACTTGGCCAAAAAGGGCGTATGCGTTTTTTCCTGAATATATTCAGGAATATATTCCTGAATATATTCCTGAATATATTCAGGAAAAAACGCATACGCCCTTTTGGCCAACCAAGCAAGCTTGCAAAGGAAATCTGCACTACAATGAAGTCTCACTTCCCCCCGGTCAAAAGGGCCATCTGAAAAAAGTGTAAAATCCAGAAAGGCAGGACAGGCCATGGAGAACTGGGAGCCTTGTTATGCTGATGGGCGGGATGTAAATTGCCAAGAGCCACTCCGGAGAGGTGTATGGTGTTTCCTGAAACATCTAAAACACAAAGCAACAGAGCCTAGGGTACTTCCACTTATGGTCCTATAGCTTAGGGAAATTAAAATCAAAAAGACACAGCCACCCCAAAGTTTGGGACGGCTCTGTTTACAAGAACCTCGTTTACGGTACAAGTTCTATATCACAGAAAGTGAAAAACGGATAAAGAAGTTGTGGTACTTACGTACAATGCAATATCACTCAGCAATGAAATCTATGTCATCAGGCCCGTAGCAGCATAATGAGTGGATTCAGGTATGATGATTCTAACTGAAATAAGTCACACAGAAAAAGAAACATCATAAGATATCACTAATACACGGAATGTAAACTTGGCTACACAGGAACTGGATTACAAAACAGAACAGGGTCTCAAATTTAGAAAACCAACTTATGCTTGCTTAAGGGGAAAGGTGAGTTGGGGTGCTGCATAAAACCAGAGATTTAAATGAACACAGATAAAGTTCCTTAAGCCAAATATGGAATAGACAAGAACTACTCCTTGCTCAACGAAATGGACTCAACACCCCATATTAAACGCCTAAGAATGTACCTGACTAGTAAGTATCTTAAAACCTATGAATTAATTGCTATGTCTCTGAAAGAAAATCAAGCGTGTGTACAGGGGCATAAACGCAGCAGTGATAGGATTGGAGAGGTTCGGTGAGCAAATGAAGACCCTTTGAAGTCATATTGCATGGTACCCATTCCACGGGTCTCAACTCTCCAGGTTTAAGGGATTCTGCCTTCAGGTAAAACATGCACGTGGAACCCAGAGTATGATCACCCGTGTGATCGGGAGACATGTTCCAATATGTCTCAGGTCTCGTCCCCTGGTACTCGGGTGCAACATTCCAGACGCTTTACTAACACTCTCCCGACTTGGAGAGTCAGTGCCTTTAACCTCCTGTTTGGCCCAGTTAGCAATTTCTGCAGAAGATGAACAGGAATAGGGAGAACCAATGAGAGACTAGCTGGAGGTGTCTGGACGGGCAAATTTAACTCTTATTTCCCACCAGGAAGAGGAATTAACCAAAGGCTCAGCGTGCCGTGCCGGAACCAGATTAGGGCCTGAAGCAATCCTGCGGTGTTGCGGCCAGCTCACAAGAAAGCGAGTTGAAGAAAGGAGCTCAGGGGCACTGTAATTCACAAACCTGCAGAGTTATAAATGACAGCTATCGTCCAAAAATATACTGAAGTAAGGCTGCCAAGAGGACTTGAAAGCGGGGCAGAATTGCAGGAAACCGATTTCAGGAGGTAGACTGGAATTGCATTTAAAGCATAGGAAAAGAGGCAGAACGTCCACAATGATGCACTTGGCCAAAAAGGGCGTATGCGTTTTTTCCTGAATATATTCAGGAAAAAACGCATACGCCCTTTTTGGCCAACCAAGCAAGCTTGCAAAGGAAATCTGCACTACAATGAAGTCTCACTTCCCCCCGGTCAAAAGGGCCATCTGAAAAAAGTGTAAAATCCAGAAAGGCAGGACAGGCCATGGAGAACTGGGAGCCTTGTTATGCTGATGGGCGGGATGTAAATTGCCAAGAGCCACTCCGGAGAGGTGTATGGTGTTTCCTGAAACATCTAAAACACAAAGCAACAGAGCCTAGGGTACTTCCACTTATGGTCCTATAGCTTAGGGAAATTAAAATCAAAAAGACACAGCCACCCCAAAGTTTGGGACGGCTCTGTTTACAAGAACCTCGTTTACGGTACAAGTTCTATATCACAGAAAGTGAAAAATGGATAAAGAAGTTGTGGTACTTACGTACAATGCAATATCACTCAGCAATGAAATCTATGTCATCAGGCCCGTAGCAGCATAATGAGTGGATTCAGGTATGATGATTCTAACTGAAATAAGTCACACAGAAAAAGAAACGTCATAAGATATCACTAATACACGGAATGTAAACTTGGCTACACAGGAACTGGATTACAAAACAGAACAGGGTCTCAAATTTAGAAAACCAACTTATGCTTGCTTAAGGGGAAAGGTGAGTTGGGGTGCTGCATAAAACCAGAGATTTAAATGAACACAGATAAAGTTCCTTAAGCCAAATATGGAATAGACAAGAACTACTCCTTGCTCAACGAAATGGACTCAACACCCCATATTAAACGCCTAAGAATGTACCTGACTAGTAAGTATCTTAAAACCTATGAATTGCTATGTCTCTGAAAGAAAATCAAGCGTGTGTACAGGGGCATAAACGCAGCAGTGATAGGATTGGAGAGGTTCGGTGAGCAAATGAAGACCCTTTGAAGTCATATTGCATGGTACCCATTCCACGGGTCTCAACTCTCCAGGTTTAAGGGATTCTGCCTTCAGGTAAAACATGCACGTGGAACCCAGAGTATGATCACCCGTGTGATCGGGAGACATGTTCCAATATGTCTCAGGTCTCGTCCCCTGGTACTCGGGTGCAACATTCCAGACGCTTTACTAACACTCTCCCGACTTGGAGAGTCAGTGCCTTTAACCTCCTGTTTGGCCCAGTTAGCAATTTCTGCAGAAGATGAACAGGAATAGGGAGAACCAATGAGAGACTAGCTGGAGGTGTCTGGACGGGCAAATTTAACTCTTATTTCCCACCAGGAAGAGGAATTAACCAAAGGCTCAGCGTGCCATGCCGGAACCAGATTAGGGCCTGAAGCAATCCTGCGGTGTTGCGGCCAGCTCACAAGAAAGCGAGTTGAAGAAAGGAGCTCAGGGGCACTGTAATTCACAAACCTGCAGAGTTATAAATGACAGCTATCGTCCAAAAATATACTGAAGTAAGGCTGCCAAGAGGACTTGAAAGCGGGGCAGAATTGCAGGAAACCGATTTCAGGAGGTAGACTGGAATTGCATTTAAAGCATAGGAAAAGAGGCAGAACGTCCACAATGATGCACTTGGCCAAAAAGGGCGTATGCGTTTTTTCCTGAATATATTCAGGAAAAAACGCATACGCCCTTTTTGGCCAACCAAGCAAGCTTGCAAAGGAAATCTGCACTACAATGAAGTCTCACTTCCCCCCGGTCAAAAGGGCCATCTGAAAAAAGTGTAAAATCCAGAAAGGCAGGACAGGCCATGGAGAACTGGGAGCCTTGTTATGCTGATGGGCGGGATGTAAATTGCCAACAGCCACTCGGGAGAGGTGTATGGTGTTTCCTGAATCATCTAAAAAACAAAGCAACAGAGCCTAGGGCACTTCCACTTATGGTCCTATAGCTTAGGGAAATTAAAATCAAAAAGACACAGCCACCCCAAAGTTTGGGACGGCTCTGTTTACAAGAACCTCGTTTACGGTACAAGTTCAATATCGCAGAAAGTGAAAAATGGATAAAGAAGTTGTGGTACTTACGTACAATGCAATATCACTCAGCAATGAAATCTATGTCATCAGGCCCATAGCAGCATAATGAGTGGATTCAGGTATGATGATTCTAACTGAAATAAGTCACACAGAAAAAGAAACATCATAAGATATCACTAATACACGGAATGTAAACTTGGCTACACAGGAACTGGATTACAAAACAGAACAGGGTCTCAAATTTAGAAAACCAACTTATGCTTGCTTAAGGGGAAAGGTGAGTTGGGGTGCTGCATAAAACCAGAGATTTAAATGAACACAGATAAAGTTCCTTAAGCCAAATATGGAATAGACAAGAACTACTCCTTGCTCAACGAAATGGACTCAACACCCCATATTAAACGCCTAAGAATGTACCTGACTAGTAAGTATCTTAAAACCTATGAATTGCTATGTCTCTGAAAGAAAATCAAGCGTGTGTACAGGGGCATAAACGTAGCAGTGATAGGATTGGAGAGGTTCGGTGAGCAAATGAAGACCCTTTGAAGTCATATTGCATGGTACCCATTCCACGGGTCTCAACTCTCCAGGTTTAAGGGATTCTGCCTTCAGGTAAAACATGCACGTGGAACCCAGAGTATGATCACCCGTGTGATCGGGAGACATGTTCCAATATGTCTCAGTTCTCGTCCCCTGGTACTCGGGTGCAACATTCCAGACGCTTTACTAACACTCTCCCGACGTGGAGAGTCAGTGCCTTTAACCTCCTGTTTGGCCCAGTTTGCAATTTCTGCGGAAGATGAACAGGAATAGGGAGAACCAATGAGAGACTAGGTGGAGGTGTCTGGACGGGCAAATTTAACTCTCATTTCCCACCAGGAAGAGGAATTAACCAAAGGCTCAGCGTGCCGTGCCGGAACCAGATTAGGGCCTGAAGCAATCCTGCGGTGTTGCGGCCAGCTCACAAGAAAGCGAGTTGAAGAAAGGAGCTCAGGGGCACTGTAATTCACAAACCTGCAGAGTTATAAATGACAGCTATCGTCCAAAAATATACTGAAGTAAGGCTGCCAAGAGGACTTGAAAGCGGGGCAGAATTGCAGGAAACCGATTTCAGGAGGTAGACTGGAATTGCATTTAAAGCATAGGAAAAGAGGCAGAACGTCCACAATGATGCACTTGGCCAAAAAGGGCGTATGCGTTTTTTCCTGAATATATTCAGGAAAAAACGCATACGCCCTTTTTGGCCAACCAAGCAAGCTTGCAAAGGAAATCTGCACTACAATGAAGTCTCACTTCCCCCCGGTCAAAAGGGCCATCTGAAAAAAGTGTAAAATCCAGAAAGGCAGGACAGGCCATGGAGAACTGGGAGCCTTGTTATGCTGATGGGCGGGATGTAAATTGCCAAGAGCCACTCCGGAGAGGTGTATGGTGTTTCCTGAAACATCTAAAAAACAAAGCAACAGAGCCTAGGGTACTTCCACTTATGGTCCTATAGCTTAGGGAAATTAAAATCAAAAAGACACAGCCACCCCAAAGTTTGGGACGGCTCTGTTTACAAGAACCTCGTTTACGGTACAAGTTCAATATCGCAGAAAGTGAAAAATGGATAAAGAAGTTGTGGTACTTACGTACAATGCAATATCACTCAGCAATGAAATCTATGTCATCAGGCCCGTAGCAGCATAATGAGTGGATTCAGGTATGATGATTCTAACTGAAATAAGTCACACAGAAAAAGAAACATCATAAGATATCACTAATACACGGAATGTAAACTTGGCTACACAGGAACTGGATTACAAAACAGAACAGGGTCTCAAATTTAGAAAACCAACTTATGCTTGCTTAAGGGGAAAGGTGAGTTGGGGTGCTGCATAAAACCAGAGATTTAAATGAACACAGATAAAGTTCCTTAAGCCAAATATGGAATAGACAAGAACTACTCCTTGCTCAACGAAATGGACTCAACACCCCATATTAAACGCCTAAGAATGTACCTGACTAGTAAGTATCTTAAAACCTATGGATTGCTATGTCTCTGAAAGAAAATCAAGCGTGTGTACAGGGGCATAAACGTAGCAGTGATAGGATTGGAGAGGTTCGGTGAGCAAATGAAGACCCTTTGAAGTCATATTGCATGGTACCCATTCCACGGGTCTCAACTCTCCAGGTTTAAGGGATTCTGCCTTCAGGTAAAACATGCACGTGGAACCCAGAGTATGATCACCCGTGTGATCGGGAGACATGTTCCAATATGTCTCAGTTCTCGTCCCCTGGTACTCGGGTGCAACATTCCAGACGCTTTACTAACACTCTCCCGACGTGGAGAGTCAGTGCCTTTAACCTCCTGTTTGGCCCAGTTTGCAATTTCTGCGGAAGATGAACAGGAATAGGGAGAACCAATGAGAGACTAGGTGGAGGTGTCTGGACGGGCAAATTTAACTCTCATTTCCCACCAGGAAGAGGAATTAACCAAAGGCTCAGCGTGCCGTGCCGGAACCAGATTAGGGCCTGAAGCAATCCTGCGGTGTTGCGGCCAGCTCACAAGAAAGCGAGTTGAAGAAAGGAGCTCAGGGGCACTGTAATTCACAAACCTGCAGAGTTATAAATGACAGCTATCGTCCAAAAATATACTGAAGTAAGGCTGCCAAGAGGACTTGAAAGCGGGGCAGAATTGCAGGAAACCGATTTCAGGAGGTAGACTGGAATTGCATTTAAAGCATAGGAAAAGAGGCAGAACGTCCACAATGATGCACTTGGCCAAAAAAGGCGTATGCGTTTTTTCCTGAATATATTCAGGAATATATTCCTGAATATATTCCTGAATATATTCAGGAAAAAACGCATACGCCCTTTTTGGCCAACCAAGCAAGCTTGCAAAGGAAATCTGCACTACAATGAAGTCTCACTTCCCCCCGGTCAAAAGGGCCATCTGAAAAAAGTGTAAAATCCAGAAAGGCAGGACAGGCCATGGAGAACTGGGAGACTTGTTATGCTGATGGGCGGGATGTAAATTGCCAAGAGCCACTCCGGAGAGGTGTATGGTGTTTCCTGAAACATCTAAAACACAAAGCAACAGAGCCTAGGGTACTTCCACTTATGGTCCTATAGCTTAGGGAAATTAAAATCAAAAAGACACAGCCACCCCAAAGTTTGGGACGGCTCTGTTTACAAGAACCTCGTTTACGGTACAAGTTCTATATCACAGAAAGTGAAAAATGGATAAAGAAGTTGTGGTACTTACGTACAATGCAATATCACTCAGCAATGAAATCTATGTCATCAGGCCCGTAGCAGCATAATGAGTGGATTCAGGTATGATGATTCTAACTGAAATAAGTCACACAGAAAAAGAAACATCATAAGATATCACTAATACACGGAATGTAAACTTGGCTACACAGGAACTGGATTACAAAACAGAACAGGGTCTCAAATTTAGAAAACCAACTTATGCTTGCTTAAGGGGAAAGGTGAGTTGGGGTGCTGCATAAAACCAGAGATTTAAATGAACACAGATAAAGTTCCTTAAGCCAAATATGGAATAGACAAGAACTACTCCTTGCTCAACGAAATGGACTCAACACCCCATATTAAACGCCTAAGAATGTACCTGACTAGTAAGTATCTTAAAACCTATGAATTGCTATGTCTCTGAAAGAAAATCAAGCGTGTGTACAGGGGCATAAACGCAGCAGTGATAGGATTGGAGAGGTTCGGTGAGCAAATGAAGACCCTTTGAAGTCATATTGCATGGTACCCATTCCACGGGTCTCAACTCTCCAGGTTTAAGGGATTCTGCCTTCAGGTAAAACATGCACGTGGAACCCAGAGTATGATCACCCGTGTGATCGGGAGACATGTTCCAATATGTCTCAGGTCTCGTCCCCTGGTACTCGGGTGCAACATTCCAGACGCTTTACTAACACTCTCCCGACTTGGAGAGTCAGTGCCTTTAACCTCCTGTTTGGCCCAGTTAGCAATTTCTGCAGAAGATGAACAGGAATAGGGAGAACAAATGAGAGACTAGCTGGAGGTGTCTGGACGGGCAAATTTAACTCTTATTTCCCACCAGGAAGAGGAATTAACCAAAGGCTCAGCGTGCCGTGCCGGAACCAGATTAGGGCCTGAAGCAATCCTGCGGTGTTGCGGCCAGCTCACAAGAAAGCGAGTTGAAGAAAGGAGCTCAGGGGCACTGTAATTCACAAACCTGCAGAGTTATAAATGACAGCTATCGTCCAAAAATATACTGAAGTAAGGCTGCCAAGAGGACTTGAAAGCGGGGCAGAATTGCAGGAAACCGATTTCAGGAGGTAGACTGGAATTGCATTTAAAGCATAGGAAAAGAGGCAGAACGTCCACAATGATGCACTTGGCCAAAAAGGGCGTATGCGTTTTTTCCTGAATATATTCAGGAAAAAACGCATACGCCCTTTTTGGCCAACCAAGCAAGCTTGCAAAGGAAATCTGCACTACAATGAAGTCTCACTTCCCCCCGGTCAAAAGGGCCATCTGAAAAAAGTGTAAAATCCAGAAAGGCAGGACAGGCCATGGAGAACTGGGAGCCTTGTTATGCTGATGGGCGGGATGTAAATTGCCAAGAGCCACTCCGGAGAGGTGTATGGTGTTTCCTGAAACATCTAAAACACAAAGCAACAGAGCCTAGGGTACTTCCACTTATGGTCCTATAGCTTAGGGAAATTAAAATCAAAAAGACACAGCCACCCCAAAGTTTGGGACGGCTCTGTTTACAAGAACCTCGTTTACGGTACAAGTTCTATATCACAGAAAGTGAAAAATGGATAAAGAAGTTGTGGTACTTACGTACAATGCAATATCACTCAGCAATGAAATCTATGTCATCAGGCCCGTAGCAGCATAATGAGTGGATTCAGGTATGATGATTCTAACTGAAATAAGTCACACAGAAAAAGAAACGTCATAAGATATCACTAATACACGGAATGTAAACTTGGCTACACAGGAACTGGATTACAAAACAGAACAGGGTCTCAAATTTAGAAAACCAACTTATGCTTGCTTAAGGGGAAAGGTGAGTTGGGGTGCTGCATAAAACCAGAGATTTAAATGAACACAGATAAAGTTCCTTAAGCCAAATATGGAATAGACAAGAACTACTCCTTGCTCAACGAAATGGACTCAACACCCCATATTAAACGCCTAAGAATGTACCTGACTAGTAAGTATCTTAAAACCTATGAATTGCTATGTCTCTGAAAGAAAATCAAGCGTGTGTACAGGGGCATAAACGCAGCAGTGATAGGATTGGAGAGGTTCGGTGAGCAAATGAAGACCCTTTGAAGTCATATTGCATGGTACCCATTCCACGGGTCTCAACTCTCCAGGTTTAAGGGATTCTGCCTTCAGGTAAAACATGCACGTGGAACCCAGAGTATGATCACCCGTGTGATCGGGAGACATGTTCCAATATGTCTCAGGTCTCGTCCCCTGGTACTCGGGTGCAACATTCCAGACGCTTTACTAACACTCTCCCGACTTGGAGAGTCAGTGCCTTTAACCTCCTGTTTGGCCCAGTTAGCAATTTCTGCAGAAGATGAACAGGAATAGGGAGAACCAATGAGAGACTAGCTGGAGGTGTCTGGACGGGCAAATTTAACTCTTATTTCCCACCAGGAAGAGGAATTAACCAAAGGCTCAGCGTGCCGTGCCGGAACCAGATTAGGGCCTGAAGCAATCCTGCGGTGTTGCGGCCAGCTCACAAGAAAGCGAGTTGAAGAAAGGAGCTCAGGGGCACTGTAATTCACAAACCTGCAGAGTTATAAATGACAGCTATCGTCCAAAAATATACTGAAGTAAGGCTGCCAAGAGGACTTGAAAGCGGGGCAGAATTGCAGGAAACCGATTTCAGGAGGTAGACTGGAATTGCATTTAAAGCATAGGAAAAGAGGCAGAACGTCCACAATGATGCACTTGGCCAAAAAGGGCGTATGCGTTTTTTCCTGAATATATTCAGGAAAAAACGCATACGCCCTTTTTGGCCAACCAAGCAAGCTTGCAAAGGAAATCTGCACTACAATGAAGTCTCACTTCCCCCCGGTCAAAAGGGCCATCTGAAAAAAGTGTAAAATCCAGAAAGGCAGGACAGGCCATGGAGAACTGGGAGCCTTGTTATGCTGATGGGCGGGATGTAAATTGCCAACAGCCACTCGGGAGAGGTGTATGGTGTTTCCTGAAACATCTAAAAAACAAAGCAACAGAGCCTAGGGCACTTCCACTTATGGTCCTATAGCTTAGGGAAATTAAAATCAAAAAGACACAGCCACCCCAAAGTTTGGGACGGCTCTGTTTACAAGAACCTCGTTTACGGTACAAGTTCAATATCGCAGAAAGTGAAAAATGGATAAAGAAGTTGTGGTACTTACGTACAATGCAATATCACTCAGCAATGAAATCTATGTCATCAGGCCCATAGCAGCATAATGAGTGGATTCAGGTATGATGATTCTAACTGAAATAAGTCACACAGAAAAAGAAACATCATAAGATATCACTAATACACGGAATGTAAACTTGGCTACACAGGAACTGGATTACAAAACAGAACAGGGTCTCAAATTTAGAAAACCAACTTATGCTTGCTTAAGGGGAAAGGTGAGTTGGGGTGCTGCATAAAACCAGAGATTTAAATGAACACAGATAAAGTTCCTTAAGCCAAATATGGAATAGACAAGAACTACTCCTTGCTCAACGAAATGGACTCAACACCCCATATTAAACGCCTAAGAATGTACCTGACTAGTAAGTATCTTAAAACCTATGAATTGCTATGTCTCTGAAAGAAAATCAAGCGTGTGTACAGGGGCATAAACGTAGCAGTGATAGGATTGGAGAGGTTCGGTGAGCAAATGAAGACCCTTTGAAGTCATATTGCATGGTACCCATTCCACGGGTCTCAACTCTCCAGGTTTAAGGGATTCTGCCTTCAGGTAAAACATGCACGTGGAACCCAGAGTATGATCACCCGTGTGATCGGGAGACATGTTCCAATATGTCTCAGTTCTCGTCCCCTGGTACTCGGGTGCAACATTCCAGACGCTTTACTAACACTCTCCCGACGTGGAGAGTCAGTGCCTTTAACCTCCTGTTTGGCCCAGTTTGCAATTTCTGCGGAAGATGAACAGGAATAGGGAGAACCAATGAGAGACTAGGTGGAGGTGTCTGGACGGGCAAATTTAACTCTCATTTCCCACCAGGAAGAGGAATTAACCAAAGGCTCAGCGTGCCGTGCCGGAACCAGATTAGGGCCTGAAGCAATCCTGCGGTGTTGCGGCCAGCTCACAAGAAAGCGAGTTGAAGAAAGGAGCTCAGGGGCACTGTAATTCACAAACCTGCAGAGTTATAAATGACAGCTATCGTCCAAAAATATACTGAAGTAAGGCTGCCAAGAGGACTTGAAAGCGGGGCAGAATTGCAGGAAACCGATTTCAGGAGGTAGACTGGAATTGCATTTAAAGCATAGGAAAAGAGGCAGAACGTCCACAATGATGCACTTGGCCAAAAAGGGCGTATGCGTTTTTTCCTGAATATATTCCTGAATATATTCCTGAATATATTCCTGAATATATTCAGGAAAAAACGCATACGCCCTTTTTGGCCAACCAAGCAAGCTTGCAAAGGAAATCTGCACTACAATGAAGTCTCACTTCCCCCCGGTCAAAAGGGCCATCTGAAAAAAGTGTAAAATCCAGAAAGGCAGGACAGGCCATGGAGAACTGGGAGCCTTGTTATGCTGATGGGCGGGATGTAAATTGCCAAGAGCCACTCGGGAGAGGTGTATGGTGTTTCCTGAAACATCTAAAAAACAAAGCAACAGAGCCTAGGGCACTTCCACTTATGGTCCTATAGCTTAGGGAAATTAAAATCAAAAAGACACAGCCACCCCAAAGTTTGGGACGGCTCTGTTTACAAGAACCTCGTTTACGGTACAAGTTCAATATCGCAGAAAGTGAAAAATGGATAAAGAAGTTGTGGTACTTACGTACAATGCAATATCACTCAGCAATGAAATCTATGTCATCAGGCCCGTAGTAGCATAATGAGTGGATTCAGGTATGATGATTCTAACTGAAATAAGTCACACAGAAAAAGAAACATCATAAGATATCACTAATACACGGAATGTAAACTTGGCTACACAGGAACTGGATTACAAAACAGAACAGGGTCTCAAATTTAGAAAACCAACTTATGCTTGCTTAAGGGGAAAGGTGAGTTGGGGTGCTGCATAAAACCAGAGATTGAAATGAGCACAGATAAAGTTCCTTAAGCCAAATATGGAATAGACAAGAACTACTCCTTGCTCAACGAAATGGACTCAACACCCCATATTAAACGCCTAAGAATGTACCTGACTAGTAAGTATCTTAAAACCTATGGATTGCTATGTGTCTGAAAGAAAATCAAGCGTGTGTACAGGGGCATAAACGCAGCAGTGATAGGATTGGAGAGGTTCGGTGAGCAAATGAAGACCCTTTGAAGTCATATTGCATGGTACCCATTCCACGGGTCTCAACTCTCCAGGTTTAAGGGATTCTGCCTTCAGCTAAAACATGCACGTGGAACCCAGAGTATGATCAACCGTGTGATCGGGAGACGTGTTCCAATATGTCTCAGTTCTCGTCCCCTGGTACTCGGGTGCAACATTCCAGACGCTTTACTAACACTCTCCCGACTTGGAGAGTCAGTGCCTTTAACCTCCTGTTTGGCCCAGTTTGCAATTTCTGCGGAAGATGAACAGGAATAGGGAGAACCAATGAGAGACTAGCTGGAGGTGTGTGGACGGGCAAATTTAACTCTCATTTCCCACCAGGAAGAGGAATTAACCAAAGGCTCAGCGTGCCGTGCCGGAACCAGATTAGGGCCTGAAGCAATCCTGCGGTGTTGCGGCCAGCTCACAAGAAAGCGAGTTGAAGAAAGGAGCTCAGGGGCACTGTAATTCACAAACCTGCAGAGTTATAAATGACAGCTATCGTCCAAAAATATACTGAAGTAAGGCTGCCAAGAGGACTTGAAAGCGGGGCAGAATTGCAGGAAACCGATTTCAGGAGGTAGACTGGAATTGCATTTAAAGCATAGGAAAAGAGGCAGAACGTCCACAATGATGCACTTGGCCAAAAAGGGCGTATGCGTTTTTTCCTGAATATATTCAGGAAAAAACGCATACGTCCTTTTTGGCCAACCAAGCAAGCTTGCAAAGGAAATCTGCACTACAATGAAGTCTCACTTCCCCCCGGTCAAAAGGGCCATCTGAAAAAAGTGTAAAATCCAGAAAGGCAGGACAGGCCATGGAGAACTGGGAGCCTTGTTATGCTGATGGGCGGGATGTAAATTGCCAAGAGCCACTCCGGAGAGGTGTATGGTGTTTCCTGAAACATCTAAAAAACAAAGCAACAGAGCCTAGGGCACTGCCACTTATGGTCCTATAGCTTAGGGAAATTAAAATCAAAAAGACACAGCCACCCCAAAGTTTGGGACGGCTCTGTTTACAAGAACCTCGTTTACGGTACAAGTTCAATATCGCAGAAAGTGAAAAATGGATAAAGAAGGTGTGGTACTTACGTACAATGCAATATCACTCAGCAATGAAATCTATGTCATCAGGCCCGTAGCAGCATAATGAGTGGATTCAGGTATGATGATTCTAACTGAAATAAGTCACACAGAAAAAGAAACATCATAAGATATCACTAATACACGGGATGTAAACTTGGCTACACAGGAACTGGATTACAAAACAGAACAGGGTCTCAAATTTAGAAAACCAACTTATGCTTGCTTAAGGGGAAAGGTGAGTTGGGGTGCTGCATAAAACCAGAGATTGAAATGAGCACAGATAAAGTTCCTTAAGCCAAATATAGAATAGACAAGAACTACTCCTTGCTCAACGAAATGGACTCAACACCCCATATTAAACGCCTAAGAATGTACCTGACTAGTAAGTATCTTAAAACCTATGGATTGCTATGTCTCTGAAAGAAAATCAAGCGTGTGTACAGGGGCACAAACGCAGCAGTGATAGGATTGGAGAGGTTCGGTGAGCAAATGAAGACCCTTTGAAGTCATATTGCATGGTACCCATTCCACGGGTCTCAACTCTCCAGGTTTAAGGGATTCTTCCTTCAGCTAAAACATGCACGTGGAACCCAGAGTATGATCAACCGTGTGATCGGGAGACGTGTTCCAATATGTCTCAGTTCTCGTCCCCTGGTACTCGGGTGCAACATTCCAGACGCTTTACTAACACTCTCCCGACTTGGAGAGTCAGTGCCTTTAACCTCCTGTTTGGCCCAGTTTGCAATTTCTGCGGAAGATGAACAGGAATAGGGAGAACCAATGAGAGATTAGGTGGAGGTGTCCGGACGGGCCAATTTAACTCTCATTTCCCACCAGGAAGAGAAATTAACCAAAGGCTCAGCGTGCCGTGCCGGAACCAGATTAGGGCCTGAAGCAATCCTGCGGTGTTGCGGCCAGCTCACAAGAAAGCGAGTTGAAGAAAGGAGCTCAGGGGCACTGTAATTCACAAACCTGCAGAGTTATAAATGACAGCTATCGTCCAAAAATATACTGAAGTAAGGCTGCCAAGAGGACTTGAAAGCGGGGCAGAATTGCAGGAAACCGATTTCAGGAGGTAGACTGGAATTGCATTTAAAGCATAGGAAAAGAGGCAGAACGTCCACAATGATGCACTTGGCCAAAAAGGGCGTATGCGTTTTTTCCTGAATATATTCAGGAAAAAACGCATACGTCCTTTTTGGCCAACCAAGCAAGCTTGCAAAGGAAATCTGCACTACAATGAAGTCTCACTTCCCCCCGGTCAAAAGGGCCATCTGAAAAAAGTGTAAAATCCAGAAAGGCAGGACAGGCCATGGAGAACTGGGAGCCTTGTTATGCTGATGGGCGGGATGTAAATTGCCAAGAGCCACTCCGGAGAGGTGTATGGTGTTTCCTGAAACATCTAAAAAACAAAGCAACAGAGCCTAGGGCAGTTCCACTTATGGTCCTATAGCTTAGGGAAATTAAAATCAAAAAGACACAGCCACCCCAAAGTTTGGGACGGCTCTGTTTACAAGAACCTCGTTTACGGTACAAGTTCAATATCGCAGAAAGTGAAAAATGGATAAAGAAGTTGTGGTACTTACGTACAATGCAATATCACTCAGCAATGAAATCTATGTCATCAGGCCCGTAGCAGCATAATGAGTGGATTCAGGTATGATGATTCTAACTGAAATAAGTCACACAGAAAAAGAAACATCATAAGATATCACTAATACACGGGATGTAAACTTGGCTACACAGGAACTGGATTACAAAACAGAACAGGGTCTCAAATTTAGAAAACCAACTTATGCTTGCTTAAGGGGAAAGGTGAGTTGGGGTGCTGCATAAAACCAGAGATTGAAATGAGCACAGATAAAGTTCCTTAAGCCAAATATAGAATAGACAAGAACTACTCCTTGCTCAACGAAATGGACTCAACACCCCATATTAAACGCCTAAGAATGTACCTGACTAGTAAGTATCTTAAAACCTATGGATTGCTATGTCTCTGAAAGAAAATCAAGCGTGTGTATAGGGGCACAAACGCAGCAGTGATAGGATTGGAGAGGTTCGGTGAGCAAATGAAGACCCTTTGAAGTCATATTGCATGGTACCCATTCCACGGGTCTCAACTCTCCAGGTTTAAGGGATTCTTCCTTCAGCTAAAACATGCACGTGGAACCCAGAGTATGATCAACCGTGTGATCGGGAGACGTGTTCCAATATGTCTCAGTTCTCGTCCCCTGGTACTCGGGTGCAACATTCCAGACGCTTTACTAACACTCTCCCGACTTGGAGAGTCAGTGCCTTTAACCTCCTGTTTGGCCCAGTTTGCAATTTCTGCGGAAGATGAACAGGAATAGGGAGAACCAATGAGAGATTAGGTGGAGGTGTCCGGACGGGCCAATTTAACTCTCATTTCCCACCAGGAAGAGGAATTAACCAAAGGCTCAGCGTGCCGTGCCGGAACCAGATTAGGGCCTGAAGCAATCCTGCGGTGTTGCGGCCAGCTCACAAGAAAGCGAGTTGAAGAAAGGAGCTCAGGGGCACTGTAATTCACAAACCTGCAGAGTTATAAATGACAGCTATCGTCCAAAAATATACTGAAGTAAGGCTGCCAAGAGGACTTGAAAGCGGGGCAGAATTGCAGGAAACCGATTTCAGGAGGTAGACTGGAATTGCATTTAAAGCATAGGAAAAGAGGCAGAACGTCCACAATGATGCACTTGGCCAAAAAGGGCGTATGCGTTTTTTCCTGAATATATTCAGGAAAAAACGCATACGCCCTTTTTGGCCAACCAAGCAAGCTTGCAAAGGAAATCTGCACTACAATGAAGTCTCACTTCCCCCCGGTCAAAAGGGCCATCTGAAAAAAGTGTAAAATCCAGAAAGGCAGGACAGGCCATGGAGAACTGGGAGCCTTGTTATGCTGATGGGCGGGATGTAAATTGCCAAGAGCCACTCCGGAGAGGTGTATGGTGTTTCCTGAAACATCTAAAAAACAAAGCAACAGAGCCTAGGGCACTTCCACTTATGGTCCTATAGCTTAGGGAAATTAAAATCAAAAAGACACAGCCACCCCAAAGTTTGGGACGGCTCTGTTTACAAGAACCTCGTTTACGGTACAAGTTCAATATCGCAGAAAGTGAAAAATGGATAAAGAAGTTGTGGTACTTACGTACAATGCAATATCACTCAGCAATGAAATCTATGTCATCAGGCCCGTAGCAGCATAATGAGTGGATTCAGGTATGATGATTCTAACTGAAATAAGTCACACAGAAAAAGAAACATCATAAGATATCAATAATACACGGAATGTAAACTTGGCTACACAGGAACTGGATTACAAAACAGAACAGGGTCTCAAATTTAGAAAACCAACTTATGCTTGCTTAAGGGGAAAGGTGAGTTGGGGTGCTGCATAAAACCAGAGATTTAAATGAACACAGATAAAGTTCCTTAAGCCAAATATGGAATAGACAAGAACTACTCCTTGCTCAACGAAATGGACTCAACACCCCATATTAAACGCCTAAGAATGTACCTGACTAGTAAGTATCTTAAAACCTATGAATTGTTATGTCTCTGAAAGAAAATCAAGCGTGTGTACAGGGGCATAAACGCAGCAGTGATAGGATTGGAGAGGTTCGGTGAGCAAATGAAGACCCTTTGAAGTCATATTGCATGGTACCCATTCCACGGGTCTCAACTCTCCAGGTTTAAGGGATTCTGCCTTCAGGTAAAACATGCACGTGGAACCCAGAGTATGATCACCCGTGTGATCGGGAGACATGTTCCAATATGTCTCAGTTCTCGTCCCCTGGTACTCGGGTGCAACATTCCAGACGCTTTACTAACACTCTCCCGACTTGGAGAGTCAGTGCCTTTAACCTCCTGTTTGGCCCAGTTTGCAATTTCTGCGGAAAATGAACAGGAATAGGGAGAACCAATGAGAGACTAGCTGGAGGTGTCTGGACGGGCAAATTTAACTCTCATTTCCCACCAGGAAGAGGAATTAACCAAAGGCTCAGCGTGCCGTGCCGGAACCAGATTAGGGCCTGAAGCAATCCTGCGGTGTTGCGGCCAGCTCACAAGAAAGCGAGTTGAAGAAAGGAGCTCAGGGGCACTGTAATTCACAAACCTGCAGAGTTATAAATGACAGCTATCGTCCAAAAATATACTGAAGTAAGGCTGCCAAGAGGACTTGAAAGCGGGGCAGAATTGCAGGAAACCGATTTCAGGAGGTAGACTGGAATTGCATTTAAAGCATAGGAAAAGAGGCAGAACGTCCACAATGATGCACTTGGCCAAAAAGGGTGTATGCGTTTTTTCCTGAATATATTCAGGAAAAAACGCATACGTCCTTTTTGGCCAACCAAGCAAGCTTGCAAAGGAAATCTGCACTACAATGAAGTCTCACTTCCCCCCGGTCAAAAGGGCCATCTGAAAAAAGTGTAAAATCCAGAAAGGCAGGACAGGCCATGGAGAACTGGGAGCCTTGTTATGCTGATGGGCGGGATGTAAATTGCCAAGAGCCACTCCGGAGAGGTGTATGGTGTTTCCTGAAACATCTAAAAAACAAAGCAACAGAGCCTAGGGCAGTTCCACTTATGGTCCTATAGCTTAGGGAAATTAAAATCAAAAAGACACAGCCACCCCAAAGTTTGGGACGGCTCTGTTTACAAGAACCTCGTTTACGGTACAAGTTCAATATCGCAGAAAGTGAAAAATGGATAAAGAAGTTGTGGTACTTACGTACAATGCAATATCACTCAGCAATGAAATCTATGTCATCAGGCCCGTAGCAGCATAATGAGTGGATTCAGGTATGATGATTCTAACTGAAATAAGTCACACAGAAAAAGAAACATCATAAGATATCACTAATACACGGGATGTAAACTTGGCTACACAGGAACTGGATTACAAAACAGAACAGGGTCTCAAATTTAGAAAACCAACTTATGCTTGCTTAAGGGGAAAGGTGAGTTGGGGTGCTGCATAAAACCAGAGATTGAAATGAGCACAGATAAAGTTCCTTAAGCCAAATATAGAATAGACAAGAACTACTCCTTGCTCAACGAAATGGACTCAACACCCCATATTAAACGCCTAAGAATGTACCTGACTAGTAAGTATCTTAAAACCTATGGATTGCTATGTCTCTGAAAGAAAATCAAGCGTGTGTACAGGGGCATAAACGCAGCAGTGATAGGATTGGAGAGTTTCGGTGAGCAAATGAAGACCCTTTGAAGTCATATTGCATGGTACCCATTCCACGGGTCTCAACTCTCCAGGTTTAAGGGATTCTGCCTTCAGCTAAAACATGCACGTGGAACCCAGAGTATGATCAACCGTGTGATCGGGAGACATGTTCCAATATGTCTCAGTTCTCGTCCCCTGGTACTCGGGTGCAACATTCCAGACGCTTTACTAACACTCTCCCGACTTGGAGAGTCAGTGCCTTTAACCTCCTGTTTGGCCCAGTTTGCAATTTCTGCGGAAGATGAACAGGAATAGGGAGAACCAATGAGAGACTAGGTGGAGGTGTGTGGACGGGCAAATTTAACTCTCATTTCCCACCAGGAAGAGGAATTAACCAAAGGCTCAGCGTGCCGTGCCGGAACCAGATTAGGGCCTGAAGCAATCCTGCGGTGTTGCGGCCAGCTCACAAGAAAGCGAGTTGAAGAAAGGAGCTCAGGGGCACTGTAATTCACAAACCTGCAGAGTTATAAATGACAGCTATCGTCCAAAAATATACTGAAGTAAGGCTGCCAAGAGGACTTGAAAGCGGGGCAGAATTGCAGGAAACCGATTTCAGGAGGTAGACTGGAATTGCATTTAAAGCATAGGAAAAGAGGCAGAACGTCCACAATGATGCACTTGGCCAAAAAGGGCGTATGCGTTTTTTCCTGAATATATTCAGGAAAAAACGCATACGCCCTTTTTGGCCAACCAAGCAAGCTTGCAAAGGAAATCTGCACTACAATGAAGTCTCACTTCCCCCCGGTCAAAAGGGCCATCTGAAAAAAGTGTAAAATCCAGAAAGGCAGGACAGGCCATGGAGAACTGGGAGCCTTGTTATGCTGATGGGCGGGATGTAAATTGCCAAGAGCCACTCCGGAGAGGTGTATGGTGTTTCCTGAAACATCTAAAAAACAAAGCAACAGAGCCTAGGGCACTTCCACTTATGGTCCTATAGCTTAGGGAAATTAAAATCAAAAAGACACAGCCACCCCAAAGTTTGGGACGGCTCTGTTTACAAGAACCTCGTTTACGGTACAAGTTCAATATCGCAGAAAGTGAAAAATGGATAAAGAAGTTGTGGTACTTACGTACAATGCAATATCACTCAGCAATGAAATCTATGTCATCAGGCCCGTAGCAGCATAATGAGTGGATTCAGGTATGATGATTCTAACTGAAATAAGTCACACAGAAAAAGAAACATCATAAGATATCAATAATACACGGAATGTAAACTTGGCTACACAGGAACTGGATTACAAAACAGAACAGGGTCTCAAATTTAGAAAACCAACTTATGCTTGCTTAAGGGGAAAGGTGAGTTGGGGTGCTGCATAAAACCAGAGATTTAAATGAACACAGATAAAGTTCCTTAAGCCAAATATGGAATAGACAAGAGCTACTCCTTGCTCAACGAAATGGACTCAACACCCCATATTAAACGCCTAAGAATGTACCTGACTAGTAAGTATCTTAAAACCTATGAATTAATTGCTATGTCTCTGAAAGAAAATCAAGCGTGTGTACAGGGGCATAAACGCAGCAGTGATAGGATTGGAGAGGTTCGGTGAGCAAATGAAGACCCTTTGAAGTCATATTGCATGGTACCCATTCCACGGGTCTCAACTCTCCAGGTTTAAGGGATTCTGCCTTCAGGTAAAACATGCACGTGGAACCCAGAGTATGATCACCCGTGTGATCGGGAGACATGTTCCAATATGTCTCAGTTCTCGTCCCCTGGTACTCGGGTGCAACATTCCAGACGCTTTACTAACACTCTCCCGACTTGGAGAGTCAGTGCCTTTAACCTCCTGTTTGGCCCAGTTTGCAATTTCTGCGGAAAATGAACAGGAATAGGGAGAACCAATGAGAGACTAGCTGGAGGTGTCTGGACGGGCAAATTTAACTCTTATTTCCCACCAGGAAGAGGAATTAACCAAAGGCTCAGCGTGCCGTGCCGGAACCAGATTAGGGCCTGAAGCAATCCTGCGGTGTTGCGGCCAGCTCACAAGAAAGCGAGTTGAAGAAAGGAGCTCAGGGGCACTGTAATTCACAAACCTGCAGAGTTATAAATGACAACTATCGTCCAAAAATATACTGAAGTAAGGCTGCCAAGAGGACTTGAAAGCGGGGCAGAATTGCAGGAAACCGATTTCAGGAGGTAGACTGGAATTGCATTTAAAGCATAGGAAAAGAGGCAGAACGTCCACAATGATGCCCTTGGCCAAAAAGGGCGTATGCGTTTTTTCCTGAATATATTCAGAAAAAACGCATACGCCCTTTTTGGCCAACCAAGCAAGCTTGCAAAGGAAATCTGCACTACAATGACGTCTCACTTCCCCCCGGTCAAAAGGGCCATCTGAAAAAAGTGTAAAATCCAGAAAGGCAGGACAGGCCATGGAGAACTGGGAGCCTTGTTATGCTGATGGGCGGGATGTAAATTGCCAAGAGCCACTCCGGAGAGGTGTATGGTGTTTCCTGAAACATCTAAAAAACAAAGCAACAGAGCCTAGGGCACTTCCAGTTATGGTCCTATAGCTTAGGGAAATTAAAATCAAAAAGACACAGCCACCCCAAAGTTTGGGACGGCTCTGTTTACAAGAACCTCGTTTACGGTACAAGTTCAATATCGCAGAAAGTGAAAAATGGATAAAGAAGTTGTGGTACTTACATACAATGCAATATCACTCAGCAATGAAATCTATGTCATCAGGCCCGTAGCAGCATAATGAGTGGATTCAGGTATGATGATTCTAACTGAAATAAGTCACACAGAAAAAGAAACATCATAAGATATCACTAATACACGGAATGTTAACTTGGCTACACAGGAACTGGATTACAAAACAGAACAGGGTCTCAAATTTAGAAAACCAACTTATGCTTGCTTAAGGGGAAAGGTGAGTTGGGGTGCTGCATAAAACCAGAGATTTAAATGAACACAGATAAAGTTCCTTAAGCCAAATATGGAATAGACAAGAACTACTCCTTGCTCAACGAAATGGACTCAACACCCCATATTAAACGCCTAAGAATGTACCTGACTAGTAAGTATCTTAAAACCTATGAATTGTTATGTCTCTGAAAGAAAATCAAGCGTGTGTACAGGGGCATAAACGCAGCAGTGATAGGATTGGAGAGGTTCGGTGAGCAAATGAAGACCCTTTGAAGTCATATTGCATGGTACCCATTCCACGGGTCTCAACTCTCCAGGTTTAAGGGATTCTGCCTTCAGGTAAAACATGCACGTGGAACCCAGAGTATGATCACCCGTGTGATCGGGAGACATGTTCCAATATGTCTCAGTTCTCGTCCCCTGGTACTCGGGTGCAACATTCCAGACGCTTTACTAACACTCTCCCGACTTGGAGAGTCAGTGCCTTTAACCTCCTGTTTGGCCCAGTTTGCAATTTCTGCGGAAAATGAACAGGAATAGGGAGAACCAATGAGAGACTAGCTGGAGGTGTCTGGACGGGCAAATTTAACTCTCATTTCCCACCAGGAAGAGGAATTAACCAAAGGCTCAGCGTGCCGTGCTGGAACCAGATTAGGGCCTGAAGCAATCCTGCGGTGTTGCGGCCAGCTCACAAGAAAGCGAGTTGAAGAAAGGAGCTCAGGGGCACTGTAATTCACAAACCTGCAGAGTTATAAATGACAGCTATCGTCCAAAAATATACTGAAGTAAGGCTGCCAAGAGGACTTGAAAGCGGGGCAGAATTGCAGGAAACCGATTTCAGGAGGTAGACTGGAATTGCATTTAAAGCATAGGAAAAGAGGCAGAACGTCCACAATGATGCACTTGGCCAAAAAGGGCGTATGCGTTTTTTCCTGAATATATTCAGGAAAAAACGCATACGCCCTTTTTGGCCAACCAAGCAAGCTTGCAAAGGAAATCTGCACTACAATGAAGTCTCACTTCCCCCCGGTCAAAAGGGCCAGCTGAAAAAAGTGTAAAATCCAGAAAGGCAGGACAGGCCATGGAGAACTGGGAGCCTTGTTATGCTGATGGGCGGGATGTAAATTGCCAAGAGCCACTCGGGAGAGGTGTATGGTGTTTCCTGAAACATCTAAAAAACAAAGCAACAGAGCCTAGGGCACTTCCACTTATGGTCCTATAGCTTAGGGAAATTAAAATCAAAAAGACACAGCCACCCCAAAGTTTGGGACGGCTCTGTTTACAAGAACCTCGTTTACGGTACAAGTTCAATATCACAGAAAGTGAAAAATGGATAAAGAAGTTGTGGTACTTACGTACAATGCAATATCACTCAGCAATGAAATCTATGTCATCAGGCCCGTAGCAGCATAATGAGTGGATTCAGGTATGATGATTCTAACTGAAATAAGTCACACAGAAAAAGAAACATCATAAGATATCACTAATACACGGGATGTAAACTTGGCTACACAGGAACTGGATTACAAAACAGAACAGGGTCTCAAATTTAGAAAACCAACTTATGCTTGCTTAAGGGGAAAGGTGAGTTGGGGTGCTGCATAAAACCAGAGATTGAAATGAGCACAGATACCGTTCCATAAGCCAAATATGTAATAGACAAGAGCTACTCCTTGCTCAACGAAGTGGACTCAACACCCCATATTAAACGCCTAAGAATATATCTGACTAGTAAGAATCTTAAAACCTATGGATTTATATGTCTCCGAAAGAGAATCAAGCGTGTGTACAGCGGCATAAACGCAGCAGTGATAGGATTGCTGAGGTTCGGTGAGCAAATGCAGACCCTTTGAAATCATATTGCATGGTACCCATTCCATGGGTCTCAACTCTCCCTGTTTAAGGGATTCTTCCTTCAGCTAAAACATGCATGTGGAACCCAGAGTATGATCCACCGTGTGATCGGAAAACGTGTTCAAATGTGTCTCAATTTTCGTTTCCTGGTACTCGGGTGCAACATTCCAGACGCTTTACTAACACTCTCCCCACTTGGAGAGTCAGTGCCTTTAACCTCCTGTTTGGCCCAGTTTGCAATTTCTGTGGAAAATGAACAGGAATAGGGAGAACCAATGAGAGACTAGGTGGAGGTGTCCAGACGGGCAAATTTAACTCTCATTTCCCACCAGGAAGAGTAATTAACCAAAGGCTCAGCGTGCAATGCCGGAACCACACTAGGACCAGAAGCAATCCTGCGGTGTTGCGGCCAGCTCACAAGAAAGCGAGTTGAAGAAAGGAGCTCAGGGGCACTGTAATTCACAAACCTGCAGAGTTATAAAGGACAGCTATCTTCCAAAAATATATTGAAGTAAGGCTGCCAAGAGGAGTTGAAAGGGGGGCAGAATTGCAGGAAACCGATTTCAGGAGGTAGACTGGAATTGCATGTAAAGCATAGGAAAAGAGGCAGAACGTCCACAATGATGCACTTGGCCAAAAAGGGCGTATGCGTTTTTTCCTGAATATATTCAGG
Organism: Leucopleurus acutus; assembly: GCF_964270905.1. Taxonomy (NCBI): domain Eukaryota; kingdom Metazoa; phylum Chordata; class Mammalia; order Artiodactyla; family Delphinidae; genus Leucopleurus; species Leucopleurus acutus. Next base: position 125,325 of record NW_028139073.1, on the reverse strand, counting down.
AAAAAACGCATACGCCCTTTTTGGCCAACCAAGCAAGCTTGCAAAGGAAATCTGCACTACAATGAAGTCTCACTGCCCCCCGGTCAAAAGGGCCATCTGAAAGAAGTGTAAAATCCAGAAAGGCAGGACAGGCCATGGAGAACTGGGAGCCTTGTTATACTGATGGGCGCGATGTAAATTGCCAGCAGCCACTCTGGAGAAGTGTATGGTGTTTCCTGAAACATCCAAAAAACAAAGCAACAGAGCCTAGGGCACTTCCACTTATGGTCCTATAGCTTAGGGAAATTAAAATCAAAAAGACACACCCACCCCAAAGTTTGGGACGGCTCTGTTTACAAGAACCTCGTTTACGGTACAAGTTCAATATCACAGAAAGCGAAAAATGGATAAAGAAGTTGTGGTACTTACGTACAATGCAATATCACTCAGCAATGAAATCTATGTCATCAGGCCCGTAGCAGCATAATGAGTGGATTCAGGTACGATGATTCTAAGTGAAATAAGTCACACAGAAAAAGAAACATCATAAGATATCACTAATACACGGAATGTAAACTTGGCTACACAAGAACTGAATTACAAAACAGAACAGGGTGTCAAATGTAGAAAACCAACTTATGCTTGCTTAAGGGGAAAGGTGAGTTGGGGTGCTGCATAAAACCAGAGATTGAAATTAGCACAGATACCGTTCCATAAGCCAAATATGTAATAGACAAGAGCTACTCCTTGCTCAACGAAGTGGACTCAACACCCCATATTAAACGCCTAAGAATATACATGACTAGTAAGAATCTTAAAACCTATGGATTTATATGTCTCCGAAAGAGAATCAAGCGTGTGTACAGCGGCATAAACGCAGCAGTGATAGGACTGGTGAGGTTCGGTGAGCAAATGCAGACCCTTTGAAGTCATATTGCATGGTACCCATTCCATGGGTCTCAACTCTCCATGTTTAAGGGATTCTTCCTTCAGCTAAAACATGCCTGTGGAACCCAGAGTATCATCCACTGTGTGATCGGGAAACGTGTTCAAATGTGTCTCAGTTTTCGTCCCCTGGTACTCGGGTGCAACATTCCAGACGCTTTACTAACACTCTCCCCACTTGGAGAGTCAGTGCCTAAAACCTCCTGTTTGGCCCAGTTTGCAATTTCTGTGGAAAATGAACAGGAATAGGGAGAACCAATGAGAGACTAGGTGGAGGTGTCTGGACGGGCAAATTTAACTCTCATTTCCCACCAGGAAGAGGAATTAACCAAAGGCTCAGCATGCCGTGCCAGAACCAAACGAGGGCCTGAAGCAATCCTGTGGTGTTGCGGCCAGCTCACAAGAAAGCGAGTTGAAGAAAGGAGCTCAGGGGCACTGTAATTCACAAACCTGCAGAGTTATAAATGACAGCTATCTATCAAAAATATATTGAAGTAAGGCTGTCAAGAGGACTTGAAAGTGGAGCAGAATTGCAGGAAACCGATTTCAGGAGGTAGACTGGAATTGCATGTAAAGCGTAGGAAAAGAGGCAGAACGTCCACAATGATGCACTTGGCCAAAAAGGGCGTATGCGTTTTTTCCTGAATATATTCAAGAAAAAACGCATACGCACTTTTTGGCCAACCAAGCAAGCTTGCAAAGGAAATCTGCACTACAATGAAGTCTCACTGCCCCCCGGTCAAAAGGGCCATCCGAAAAATGTGTAAAATCCAGAAAGGCAGGACAGGCCATGGAGAACTGGGAGCCTTGTTATGCTGATGGGCGGGATGTAAATTGCCAGCAGCCACTCTGGAGAAGTGTATGGTGTTTCCTGAAACATCCAAAAAACAAAGCAACAGAGCCTAGGGCACTTCTACTTATGGTCCTATAGCTTAGGGAAATTAAAATCAAAAAGACACAGCCACCCCAAAGTTTGGGACGTCTCTGTTTACAATAACCTCGTTTACGGTACAAGTTCAATATCACAGAAAGTGAAAAATGGATAAAGAAGTTGTGGTACTTACGTACAATGCAATATCACTCAGCAATGAAATCTATGTCATCAGGCCCGTAGCAGCATAATGAGTGGATTCAGGTACGATGATTCTAAGTGAAATAAGTCACACAGAAAAAGAAACATCATAAGATATCACTAATACACGGAATGTAAACTTGGCTACACAAGAACTGAATTACAAAACAGAACAGGGTGTCAAATGTAGAAAACCAACTTATGCTTGCTTAAGGGGAAAGGTGAGTTGGGGTGCTGCATAAAACCAGAGATTGAAATTAGCACAGATACCGTTCCATAAGCCAAATATGTAATAGACAAGAGCTACTCCTTGCTCAACGAAGTGGACTCAACACCCCATATTAAACGCCTAAGAATATACCTGACTAGTAAGAATCTTAAAACCTATGGATTTATATGTCTCCGAAAGAGAATCAAGCGTGTGTACAGCGGCATAAACGCAGCAGTGATAGGACTGGTGAGGTTCGGTGAGCAAATGCAGACCCTTTGAAGTCATATTGCATGGTACCCATTCCATGGGTCTCAACTCTCCATGTTTAAGGGATTCTTCCTTCAGCTAAAACATGCATGTGGAACCCAGAGTATGATCCACCGTGTGATCGGGAAACGTGTTCAAATGTGTCTCAGTTTTCGTCCCCTGGTACTCGGATGCAACATTCCAGACGCTTTACTAACACTCTCCCCACTTGGAGAGTCAGTGCCTTTAACCTCCTGTTTGGCCCAGTTTGCAATTTCTGTGGAAAATGAACAGGAATAGGGAGAACCAATGAGAGACTAGGTGGAGGTGTCTGAACGGGCAAATTTAACTCTCATTTCCCACCAGGAAGAGGAATTAACCAAAGGCTCAACATGCCATGCCGGAACCAAACTAGGGCCTGAAGCAAACCTGCGGTGTTGCGGCCAGCTCACAAGAAAGCGAGTTGAAGAAAGGAGCTCAGGGGCACTGTAATTCACAAACCTGCAGAGTTATAAATGACAGCTATCTTCCAAAAATATATTGAAGTAAGGCTGCCAAGAGGAGTTGAAAGCGGGGCAGAATTGCAGGAAACCGATTTCAGGAGGTAGACTGGAATTGCATGTAAAGCATAGGAAAAGAGGCAGAACGTCCACAATGATGCACTTGGCCAAAAAGGGCGTATGCGTTTTTTCCTGAATATATTCAGGGAAAAACGCATACGCCCTTTTTGGCCAACCAAGCAAGCTTGCAAAGGAAATCTGCACTACAATGAAGTCTCACTGCCCCCCGGTCAAAAGGGCCATCTGAAAAAAGTGTAAAATCCAGAAAGGCAGGACAGGCCATTGAGAACTGGGAGCCTTGTTATGCTGATGGGCGGGATGTAAATTGCCAGCAGCCACTCTGGAGAAGTGTATGGTGTTTCCTGAAACATCCAAAAAACAAAGCAACAGAGCCTAGGGCACTTCCACTTATGGTCCTATAGCTTAGGGAAATTAAAATCAAAAAGACACAGCCACCCCAAAGTTTGGGACGGCTCTGTTTACAAGAACCTCGTTTATGGTACAAGTTCAATATCACAGAGAGCGAAAAATGGATAAAGAAATTGTGGTACTTACGTACAATGCAATATCACTCAGCAATGAAATCTATGTCATCAGGCCCGTAACAGCATGAGTGGATTCAGGTACGATGATTCTAAGTGAAATTAGTCACACAGAAAATGAAACATCATAAGATATCACTAATACATGGAATGTAAACTTGGCTACACAAGAACTGAATTACAAAACAGAACAGGGTGTCAAATGTAGAAAACCAACTTATGCTTGCTTAAGGGGACGGGTGAGTTGGGGTGCTGCATAAAACCAGAGATTGAAATGAGCACAGATACAGTTCCATAAGCCAAATATGTAATAGACAAGAGCTACTCCTTGCTCAACGAAGTGGACTCAACACCCCATATTAAACGCCTAAGAATATACCTGACTAGTAAGAATCTACCTGACTAGTAAGAATCTTAAAACCTATGGATTTATATGTCTCCGAAAGAGAATCAAGCGTGTGTACAGCGGCATAAACGCAGCAGTGATAGGACTGGTGAGGTTCGGTGAGCAAATGCAGACCCTTTGAAGTCATATTGCATGGTACCCATTCCATGGGTCTCAACTCTCCATGTTTAAGGGATTCTTCCTTCAGCTAAAACATGCATGTGGAACCCAGAGTATGATCCACCGTGTGATCGGGAAACGTGTTCAAATGTGTCTCAGTTTTCGTCCCCTGGTACTCGGATGCAACATTCCAGACGCTTTACTAACACTCTCCCCACTTGGAGAGTCAGTGCCTTTAACCTCCTGTTTGGCCCAGTTTGCAATTTCTGTGGAAAATGAACAGGAATAGGGAGAACCAATGAGAGACTAGGTGGAGGTGTCTGAACGGGCAAATTTAACTCTCATTTCCCACCAGGAAGAGGAATTAACCAAAGGCTCAACATGCCATGCCGGAACCAAACTAGGGCCTGAAGCAAACCTGCGGTGTTGCGGCCAGCTCACAAGAAAGCGAGTTGAAGAAAGGAGCTCAGGGGCACTGTAATTCACAAACCTGCAGAGTTATAAATGACAGCTATCTTCCAAAAATATATTGAAGTAAGGCTGCCAAGAGGAGTTGAAAGCGGGGCAGAATTGCAGGAAACCGATTTCAGGAGGTAGACTGGAATTGCATGTAAAGCATAGGAAAAGAGGCAGAACGTCCACAATGATGCACTTGGCCAAAAAGGGCGTATGCGTTTTTTCCTGAATATATTCAGGGAAAAACGCATACGCCCTTTTTGGCCAACCAAGCAAGCTTGCAAAGGAAATCTGCACTACAATGAAGTCTCACTGCCCCCCGGTCAAAAGGGCCATCTGAAAAAAGTGTAAAATCCAGAAAGGCAGGACAGGCCATTGAGAACTGGGAGCCTTGTTATGCTGATGGGCGGGATGTAAATTGCCAGCAGCCACTCTGGAGAAGTGTATGGTGTTTCCTGAAACATCCAAAAAACAAAGCAACAGAGCCTAGGGCACTTCCACTTATGGTCCTATAGCTTAGGGAAATTAAAATCAAAAAGACACAGCCACCCCAAAGTTTGGGACGGCTCTGTTTACAAGAACCTCGTTTATGGTACAAGTTCAATATCACAGAGAGCGAAAAATGGATAAAGAAATTGTGGTACTTACGTACAATGCAATATCACTCAGCAATGAAATCTATGTCATCAGGCCCGTAACAGCATGAGTGGATTCAGGTACGATGATTCTAAGTGAAATTAGTCACACAGAAAATGAAACATCATAAGATATCACTAATACATGGAATGTAAACTTGGCTACACAAGAACTGAATTACAAAACAGAACAGGGTGTCAAATGTAGAAAACCAACTTATGCTTGCTTAAGGGGACGGGTGAGTTGGGGTGCTGCATAAAACCAGAGATTGAAATGAGCACAGATACAGTTCCATAAGCCAAATATGTAATAGACAAGAGCTACTCCTTGCTCAACGAAGTGGACTCAACACCCCATATTAAACGCCTAAGAATATACCTGACTAGTAAGAATCTACCTGACTAGTAAGAATCTTAAAACCTATGGATTTATATGTCTCCGAAAGAGAATCAAGCGTGTGTACAGCGGCATAAACGCAGCAGTGATAGGATTGCTGAGGTTCGGTGAGCAAATGCAGACCCTTTGAAGTCATATTGCATGGTACCCATTCCATGGGTCTCAACTCTCCATGTTTAAGGGATTCTTCCTTCAGCTAAAACATGCATGTGGAACCCAGAGTATGATCCACCATGTGGTCGGAAAACGTGTTCAAATGTGTCTCAGTTTTGGTCCCCTGGTACTCGGGGGCAACATTCCAGACGCTTTACTAACACTCTCCCCACTTGTAGAGTCAGTGTCTTTAACCTCCTGTTTGGCCCAGTTTGCAATTTCTGCGGAAGATGAACAGGAATAGGGAGAACCAATGAGAGATTAGGTGGAGGTGTCCGGACGGGCCAATTTAACTCTCATTTCCCACCAGGAAGAGGAATTAACCAAAGGCTCAGCATGCCGTGCCGGAACCAAACTAGGGCCTGAAGCAATCCTGCGGTGTTGCGGCCAGCTCACAAGAAAGCGAGTTGAAGAAAGGAGCTCAGGGGCACTGTAATTCACAAACCTGCAGAGTTATAAATGACAGCTATCTTCCAAAAATATATTGAATTAGGATGCCAAGAGGAGTTGAAAGCAGGGCAGAATTGCAGGAAACCGATTTCAGGAGGTAGACTGGAATTGCATGTAAAGCATAGGAAAAGAGGCAGAACGTCCACAATGATGCACTTGGCCAAAAAGGGCGTATGCGTTTTGTCCTGAATATATTCAGGAAAAAACGCATACGCCCTTTTTGGCCAACCAAGCAAGCTTGAAAAGGAAATCTGCACTACAATGAAGTCTCACTGCCCCCCGGTCAAAAGGGCCATCTGAAAAAAGTGTAAAATCCAGAAAGGCAGGACAGGCCATGGAGAACTGGGAGCCTAGTTATGCTGATGGGCGGGATGTAAATTGCCAGCAGCCACTCTGGAGAAGTGTATGGTGTTTCCTGAAACATCCAAAAAACAAAGCAACAGAGCCTAGGGCACTTCCACTTATGGTCCTATAGCTTAGGGAAATTAAAATCAAAAAGACACAGCCACCCCAAAGTTTGGGACGGCTCTGTTTACAAGAACCTCGTTTACGGTACAAGTTCAATATCACAGAAAGCGAAAAATGGATAAAGAAATTGTGGTACTTACGTACAATGCAATATCACTCAGCAATGAAATCTATGTCATCAGGCCCGTAGCAGCATAATGAGTGGATTCAGGTACGATGATTCTAAGTGAAATTAGTCACACAGAAAAAGAAACATCATAAGATATCACTAATACACGGAATGTAAACTTGGCTACACAAGAACTGAATTACAAAACAGAACAGGGTGTCAAATGTAGAAAACCAACTTATGCTTGCTTAAGGGGACGGGTGAGTTGGGGTGCTGCATAAAACCAGAGATTGAAATGAGCACAGATACCGTTCCATAAGCCAAATATGTAATAGACAAGAGCTACTCCTTGCTCAACGAAGTGGACTCAACACCCCATATTAAACGCCTAAGAATATATCTGACTAGTAAGAATCTTAAAACCTATGGATTTATATGTCTCCGAAAGAGAATCAAGCGTGTGTACAGCGGCATAAACGCAGCAGTGATAGGATTGCTGAGGTTCGGTGAGCAAATGCAGACCCTTTGAAATCATATTGCATGGTACCCATTCCATGGGTCTCAACTCTCCCTGTTTAAGGGATTCTTCCTTCAGCTAAAACATGCATGTGGAACCCAGAGTATGATCCACCGTGTGATCGGAAAACGTGTTCAAATGTGTCTCAATTTTCGTTTCCTGGTACTCGGGTGCAACATTCCAGACGCTTTACTAACACTCTCCCCACTTGGAGAGTCAGTGCCTTTAACCTCCTGTTTGGCCCAGTTTGCAATTTCTGTGGAAAATGAACAGGAATAGGGAGAACCAATGAGAGACTAGGTGGAGGTGTCCAGACGGGCAAATTTAACTCTCATTTCCCACCAGGAAGAGTAATTAACCAAAGGCTCAGCGTGCCATGCCGGAACCACACTAGGACCAGAAGCAATCCTGCGGTGTTGCGGCCAGCTCACAAGAAAGCGAGTTGAAGAAAGGAGCTCAGGGGCACTGTAATTCACAAACCTGCAGAGTTATAAAGGACAGCTATCTTCCAAAAATATATTGAAGTAAGGCTGCCAAGAGGAGTTGAAAGGGGGGCAGAATTGCAGGAAACCGATTTCAGGAGGTAGACTGGAATTGCATGTAAAGCATAGGAAAAGAGGCAGAACGTCCACAATGATACACTTGGCCAAAAAGGGCGTATGCGTTTTTTCCTGAATATATTAAGGAAAAAACGCATACGCCCTTTTTGGCCAACCAAGCAAGCTTGCAAAGGAAATCTGCACTACAATGAAGTCTCACTGCCCCCCGGTCAAAAGGGCCATCTGAAAAAAGTGTAAAATCCAGAAAGGCAGGACACGCCATGGAGTACTGGGAGCCTTGTTATGCTGATGGGCGGGATGTAAATTGCCAGCAGCCACTCTGGAGAAGTGTATGGTGTTTCCTGAAACATCCAAAAAACAAAGCAACAGAGCCTAGGGCACTTCCACTTATGGTCCTATAGCTTAGGGAAATTAAAATCAAAAAGACACAGCCACCCCAAAGTTTGGGACGGCTCTGTTTACAAGAACCTCGTTTACGGTACAAGTTCAATATCACAGAAAGCGAAAAATGGATAAAGAAATTGTGGTACTTACGTACAATGCAATATCACTCAGCAATGAAATCTATGTCATCAGGCCCGTAGCAGCATAATGAGTGGATTCAGGTACGATGATTCTAAGTGAAATTAGTCACACAGAAAAAGAAACATCATAAGATATCACTAATACACGGAATGTAAACTTGGCTACACAAGAACTGAATTACAAAACAGAACAGGGTGTCAAATGTAGAAAACCAACTTATGCTCGCTTAAGGGGACGGGTGAGTTGGGGTGCTGCATAAAACCAGAGATTGAAATTAGCACAGATACCATTCCATAAGCCAAATATGTAATAGACAAGAGCTACTCCTTGCTCAACGAAGTGGACTCAACACTCCATATTTAACGCCTAAGAATATACCTGACTAGTAAGAATCTTAAAACCTATGGATTTATATGTCTCCGAAAGAGAATCAAGCGTGTGTACAGCGGCATAAACGCAGCAGTGATAGGATTGCTGAGGTTCGGTGAGCAAATGCAGACCCTTTGAAGTCATATTGCATGGTACCCATTCCATGGGTCTCAACTCTCCAGGTTTAATGGATTCTTCCTTCAGCTAAAACATGCATGTGGAACCCAGAGTATGATCCACCGTGTGATCGGGAAACGTGTTCAAATGTGTCTCAGTTTTCGTCCCCTGGTACTCGGGTGCAACATTCCAGACGCTTTACTAACACTCTCCCGACTTCGAGAGTCAGTGCCTTTAACCTCCTGTTTGGCCCAGTTTGCAATTTCTGTGGAAAATGAACAGGAATAGGGAGAACCAATGAGAGACTAGGTGGAGGTGTCCGGACGGGCAAATTTAACTCTCATTTCCCACCAGGAAGAGGAATTAACCAAAGGCTCAGCATGCCGTGCCGGAACCAAACTAGGGCCTGAAGCAATCCTGCGGTGTTGCGGCCAGCTCACAAGAAAGCGAGTTGAAGAAAGGAGCTCAGGGGCACTGTAATTCACAAACCTGCAGAGTTATAAATGACAGCTATCTTCCAAAAATATATTGAAGTAAGGCTGCCAAGAGGAGTTGAAAGCGGGGCAGAATTGCAGGAAACCGATTTCAGGAGTTAGACTGGAATTGCATGTAAAGCATAGGAAAAGAGGCAGAACGTCCACAATGATACACTTGGCCAAAAAGGGCGTATGCGTTTTTTCCTGAATATATTCAGGGAAAAACGCATACGCCCTTTTTGGCCAACCAAGCAAGCATGCAAAGGAAATCTGCACTACAATGAAGTCTCACTGCCCCCTGGTCAAAAGGGCCATCTGAAAAAAGTGTAAAATCCAGAAAGGCAGGACAGTCCATTGAGAACTGGGAGCCTTGTTATGCTGATGGGCGGGATGTAAATTGCCAGCAGCCACTCTGGAGAAGTGTATGGTGTTTCCTGAAACATCCAAAAAACAAAGCAACAGAGCCTAGGGCACTTCCACTTATGGTCCTATAGCTTAGGGAAATTAAAATCAAAAAGACACAGCCACCCCAAAGTTTGGGACGGCTCTGTTTACAAGAACCTCGTTTACGGTACAAGTTCAATATCACAGAAAGCGAAAAATGGATAAAGAAATTGTGGTACTTACGTACAATGCAATATCACTCAGCAATGAAATCTATGTCATCAGGCCCGTAGCAGCATAATGAGTGGATTCAGGTACGATGATTCTAAGTGAAATTAGTCACACAGAAAAAGAAACATCATAAGATATCACTAATACACGGAATGTAAACTTGGCTACACAAGAACTGAATTACAAAACAGAACAGGGTGTCAAATGTAGAAAACCAACTTATGCTTGCTTAAGGGGACGGGTGAGTTGGGGTGCTGCATAAAACCAGAGATTGAAATGAGCACAGATACTGTTCCATAAGCCAAATATGTAATAGACAAGAGCTACTCCTTGCTCAATGAAGTGGACTCAACACCCCATATTAAACGCCTAAGAATATACCTGACTAGTAAGAATCTACCTGACTAGTAAGAATCTTAAAACCTATGGATTTATATGTCTGCGAAAGAGAATCAAGCGTGTGTACAGCGGCATAAACGCAGCAGTGATAGGATTGGTGAGGTTCGGTGAGCAAATGCAGACCCTTTGAAGTCATATTGCATGGTACCCATTCCATGGGTCTCAACTCTCCATGTTTAAGGGATTCTTCCTTCAGCTAAAACATGCATGTGGAACCCAGAGTATGATCCACCATGTGGTCGGAAAACGTGTTCAAATGTGTCTCAGTTTTGGTCCCCTGGTACTCGGGGGCAACATTCCAGACGCTTTACTAACACTCTCCCCACTTGGAGAGTCAGTGCCTTTAACCTCCTGTTTGGCCCAGTTAGCAATTTCTGCGGAAGATGAACAGGAATAGGGAGAACCAATGAGAGATTAGGTGGAGGTGTCCGGACGGGCCAATTTAACTCTCATTTCCCACCAGGAAGAGGAATTAACCAAAGGCTCAGCATGCCGTGCCGGAACCAAACTAGGGCCTGAAGTATCCTGCAGTGTTGCGGCCAGCTCACAAGAAAGCGAGTTGAAGAAAGGAGCTCAGGGGCACTGTAATTCACAAACCTGCAGAGTTATAAATGACAGCTATCTTCCAAAAATATATTGAATTAGGATGCCAAGAGGAGTTGAAAGCAGGGCAGAATTGCAGGAAACCGATTTCAGGAGGTAGACTGGAATTGCATGTAAAGCATAGGAAAAGAGGCAGAACGTCCACAATGATGCACTTGGCCAAAAAGGGCGTATGCGTTTTTTCCTGAATATATTCAAGAAAAAACGCATACGCCCTTTTTGGCCAAACAAGCAAGCTTGCAAAGGAAATCTGCACTAAAATGAAGTCTCACTGCCCCCCGGTCAAAAGGGCCATCTGTAAAAAGTGTAAAATCCAGAAAGGCAGGACAGGCCATGGAGAACTGGGAGCCTAGTTATGCTGATGGGCGGGATGTAAATTGCCAGCAGCCACTCTGGAGAAGTGTATGGTGTTTCCTGAAACATCCAAAAAACAAAGCAACAGAGCCTAGGGCACTTCCACTTATGGTCCTATAGCTTAGGGAAATTAAAATCAAAAAGACACAGCCACCCCAAAGTTTGGGACGGCTCTGTTTACAAGAACCTCGTTTACGGTACAAGTTCAATATCACAGAAAGCGAAAAATGGATAAAGAAATTGTGGTACTTACGTACAATGCAATATCACTCAGCAATGAAATCTATGTCAACAGGCCCGTAGCAGCATAATGAGTGGATTCAGGTACGATGATTCTAAGTGAAATTAGTCACACAGAAGAAGAAACATCATAAGATATCACTAATACACGGAATGTAAACTTGGCTACACAAGAACTGAATTACAAAACAGAACAGGGTGTCAAATGTAGAAAACCAACTTATGCTTGCTTAAGGGGACGGGTGAGTTGGGGTGCTGCATAAAACCAGAGATTGAAATTAGCACAGATACCGTTCCATAAGCCAAATATGTAATAGACAAGAGCTACTCCTTGCTCAACGAAGTGGACTCAACACCCCATATTAAACGCCTAAGAATATACCTGACTAGTAAGAATCTACCTGACTAGTAAGAATCTTAAAACCTATGGATTTATATGTCTCCGAAAGAGAATCAAGCGTGTGTACAGCGGCATAAACGCAGCAGTGATAGGATTGCTGAGGTTCAGTGAGCAAATGCAGACCCTTTGAAGTCATATTGCATGGTACCCATTCCATGGGTCTCAACTCTCCATGTTTAAGGGATTCTTCCTTCAGCTAAAACATGCATGTGGAACCCAGAGTATGATCCACCATGTGGTCGGAAAACGTGTTCAAATGTGTCTCAGTTTTGGTCCCCTGGTACTCGGGGGCAACATTCCAGACGCTTTACTAACACTCTCCCCACTTGGAGAGTCAGTGCCTTTAACCTCCTGTTTGGCCCAGTTTGCAATTTCTGCGGAAGATGAACAGGAATAGGGAGAACCAATGAGAGATTAGGTGGAGGTGTCCGGACGGGCCAATTTAACTCTCATTTCCCACCAGGAAGAGGAATTAACCAAAGGCTCAGCATGCCGTGCCGGAACCAAACTAGGGCCTGAAGCAATCCTGCGGTGTTGCGGCCAGCTCACAAGAAAGCGAGTTGAAGAAAGGAGCTCAGGGGCACTGTAATTCACAAACCTGCAGAGTTATAAATGACAGCTATCTTCCAAAAATATATTGAATTAGGATGCCAAGAGGAGTTGAAAGCAGGGCAGAATTGCAGGAAACCGATTTCAGGAGGTAGACTGGAATTGCATGTAAAGCATAGGAAAAGAGGCAGAACGTCCACAATGATGCACTTGGCCAAAAAGGGCGTATGCGTTTTTTCCTGAATATATTCAGGAAAAAACGCATACGCCCTTTTTGGCCAACCAAGCAAGCTTGCAAAGGAAATCTGCACTACAATGAAGTCTCACTGCCCCCCGGTCAAAAGGGCCATCTGAAAAAAGTGTAAAATCCAGAAAGGCAGGACAGGCCATGGAGAACTGGGAGCCTAGTTATGCTGATGGGCGGGATGTAAATTGCCAGCAGCCACTCTGGAGAAGTGTATGGTGTTTCCTGAAACATCCAAAAAACAAAGCAACAGAGCCTAGGGCACTTCCACTTATGGTCCTATAGCTTAGGGAAATTAAAATCAAAAAGACACAGCCACCCCAAAGTTTGGGACGGCTCTGTTTACAAGAACCTCGTTTACGGTACAAGTTCAATATCACAGAAAGCGAAAAATGGATAAAGAAATTGTGGTACTTACGTACAATGCAATATCACTCAGCAATGAAATCTATGTCATCAGGCCCGTAGCAGCATAATGAGTGGATTCAGGTACGATGATTCTAAGTGAAATTAGTCACACAGAAAAAGAAACATCATAAGATATCACTAATACACGGAATGTAAACTTGGCTACACAAGAACTGAATTACAAAACAGAACAGGGTGTCAAATGTAGAAAACCAACTTATGCTTGCTTAAGGGGACGGGTGAGTTGGGGTGCTGCATAAAACCAGAGATTGAAATGAGCACAGATACCGTTCCATAAGCCAAATATGTAATAGACAAGAGCTACTCCTTGCTCAACGAAGTGGACTCAACACCCCATATTAAACGCCTAAGAATATATCTGACTAGTAAGAATCTTAAAACCTATGGATTTATATGTCTCCGAAAGAGAATCAAGCGTGTGTACAGCGGCATAAACGCAGCAGTGATAGGATTGCTGAGGTTCGGTGAGCAAATGCAGACCCTTTGAAATCATATTGCATGGTACCCATTCCATGGGTCTCAACTCTCCCTGTTTAAGGGATTCTTCCTTCAGCTAAAACATGCATGTGGAACCCAGAGTATGATCCACCGTGTGATCGGGAAACGTGTTCAAATGTGTCTCAGTTTTCGTCCCCTGGTACTCGGGTGCAACATTCCAGACGCTTTACTAACACTCTCCCCACTTGGAGAGTCAGTGCCTTTAACCTCCTGTTTGGCCCAGTTTGCAATTTCTGTGGAAAATGAACAGGAATAGGGAGAACCAATGAGAGACTAGGTGGAGGTGTCCGGACGGGCAAATTTAACTCTCATTTCCCACCAGGAAGAGGAATTAACCAAAGGCTCAGCATGCCGTGCCGGAACCAAACTAGGGCCTGAAGCAATCCTGCGGTGTTGCGGCCAGCTCACAAGAAAGCGAGTTGAAGAAAGGAGCTCAGGGGCACTGTAATTCACAAACCTGCAGAGTTATAAATGACAGCTATCTTCCAAAAATATATTGAAGTAAGGCTGCCAAGAGGAGTTGAAAGCGGGGCAGAATTGCAGGAAACCGATTTCAGGAGTTAGACTGGAATTGCATGTAAAGCATAGGAAAAGAGGCAGAACGTCCACAATGATACACTTGGCCAAAAAGGGCGTATGCGTTTTTTCCTGAATATATTCAGGGAAAAACGCATACGCCCTTTTTGGCCAACCAAGCAAGCATGCAAAGGAAATCTGCACTACAATGAAGTCTCACTGCCCCCTGGTCAAAAGGGCCATCTGAAAAAAGTGTAAAATCCAGAAAGGCAGGACAGTCCATTGAGAACTGGGAGCCTTGTTATGCTGATGGGCGGGATGTAAATTGCCAGCAGCCACTCTGGAGAAGTGTATGGTGTTTCCTGAAACATCCAAAAAACAAAGCAACAGAGCCTAGGGCACTTCCACTTATGGTCCTATAGCTTAGGGAAATTAAAATCAAAAAGACACAGCCACCCCAAAGTTTGGGACGGCTCTGTTTACAAGAACCTCGTTTACGGTACAAGTTCAATATCACAGAAAGCGAAAAATGGATAAAGAAATTGTGGTACTTACGTACAATGCAATATCACTCAGCAATGAAATCTATGTCATCAGGCCCGTAGCAGCATAATGAGTGGATTCAGGTACGATGATTCTAAGTGAAATTAGTCACACAGAAAAAGAAACATCATAAGATATCACTAATACACGGAATGTAAACTTGGCTACACAAGAACTGAATTACAAAACAGAACAGGGTGTCAAATGTAGAAAACCAACTTATGCTTGCTTAAGGGGACGGGTGAGTTGGGGTGCTGCATAAAACCAGAGATTGAAATGAGCACAGATACCGTTCCATAAGCCAAATATGTAATAGACAAGAGCTACTCCTTGCTCAATGAAGTGGACTCAACACCCCATATTAAACGCCTAAGAATATACCTGACTAGTAAGAATCTACCTGACTAGTAAGAATCTTAAAACCTATGGATTTATATGTCTCCGAAAGAGAATCAAGCGTGTGTACAGCGGCATAAACGCAGCAGTGATAGGATTGGTGAGGTTCGGTGAGCAAATGCAGACCCTTTGAAGTCATATTGCATGGTACCCATTCCATGGGTCTCAACTCTCCATGTTTAAGGGATTCTTCCTTCAGCTAAAACATGCATGTGGAACCCAGAGTATGATCCACCATGTGGTCGGAAAACGTGTTCAAATGTGTCTCAGTTTTGGTCCCCTGGTACTCGGGGGCAACATTCCAGACGCTTTACTAACACTCTCCCCACTTGGAGAGTCAGTGCCTTTAACCTCCTGTTTGGCCCAGTTAGCAATTTCTGCGGAAGATGAACAGGAATAGGGAGAACCAATGAGAGATTAGGTGGAGGTGTCCGGACGGGCCAATTTAACTCTCATTTCCCACCAGGAAGAGGAATTAACCAAAGGCTCAGCATGCCGTGCCGGAACCAAACTAGGGCCTGAAGCAATCCTGCAGTGTTGCGGCCAGCTCACAAGAAAGCGAGTTGAAGAAAGGAGCTCAGGGGCACTGTAATTCACAAACCTGCAGAGTTATAAATGACAGCTATCTTCCAAAAATATATTGAATTAGGATGCCAAGAGGAGTTGAAAGCAGGGCAGAATTGCAGGAAACCGATTTCAGGAGGTAGACTGGAATTGCATGTAAAGCATAGGAAAAGAGGCAGAACGTCCACAATGATGCACTT
Source organism: Leucopleurus acutus (assembly GCF_964270905.1). Lineage (NCBI taxonomy): Eukaryota > Metazoa > Chordata > Mammalia > Artiodactyla > Delphinidae > Leucopleurus > Leucopleurus acutus. The sequence goes on along the minus strand of NW_028139073.1, from coordinate 109,483 downwards.
GGCCAAAAAGGGCGTATGCGTTTTTTCCTGAATATATTCAAGAAAAAACGCATACGCCCTTTTTGGCCAAACAAGCAAGCTTGCAAAGGAAATCTGCACTACAATGAAGTCTCACTGCCCCCCGGTCAAAAGGGCCATCTGTAAAAAGTGTAAAATCCAGAAAGGCAGGACAGGCCATGGAGAACTGGGAGCCTAGTTATGCTGATGGGCGGGATGTAAATTGCCAGCAGCCACTCTGGAGAAGTGTATGGTGTTTCCTGAAACATCCAAAAACAAAGCAACAGAGCCTAGGGCACTTCCACTTATGGTCCTATAGCTTAGGGAAATTAAAATCAAAAAGACACAGCCACCCCAAAGTTTGGGACGGCTCTGTTTACAAGAACCTCGTTTACGGTACAAGTTCAATATCACAGAAAGCGAAAAATGGATAAAGAAATTGTGGTACTTACGTACAATGCAATATCACTCAGCAATGAAATCTATGTCAACAGGCCCGTAGCAGCATAATGAGTGGATTCAGGTACGATGATTCTAAGTGAAATTAGTCACACAGAAAAAGAAACATCATAAGATATCACTAATACACGGAATGTAAACTTGGCTACACAAGAACTGAATTACAAAACAGAACAGGGTGTCAAATGTAGAAAACCAACTTATGCTTGCTTAAGGGGACGGGTGAGTTGGGGTGCTGCATAAAACCAGAGATTGAAATTAGCACAGATACCGTTCCATAAGCCAAATATGTAATAGACAAGAGCTACTCCTTGCTCAACGAAGTGGACTCAACACCCCATATTAAACGCCTAAGAATATACCTGACTAGTAAGAATCTTAAAACCTATGGATTTATATGTCTCCGAAAGAGAATCAAGCGTGTGTACAGCGGCATAAACGCAGCAGTGATAGGACTGGTGAGGTTCGGTGAGCAAATGCAGACCCTTTGAAGTCATATTGCATGGTACCCATTCCATGGGTCTCAACTCTCCATGTTTAAGGGATTCTTCCTTCAGCTAAAACATGCATGTGGAACCCAGAGTATGATCCACCGTGTGATCGGGAAACGTGTTCAAATGTGTCTCAGTTTTCGTCCCCTGGTACTCGGGTGCAACATTCCAGACGCTTTACTAACACTCTCCCCACTTGGAGAGTCAGTGCCTTTAACCTCCTGTTTGGCCCAGTTTGCAATTTCTGTGGAAAATGAACAGGAATAGGGAGAACCAATGAGAGACTAGGTGGAGGTGTCTGACGGGCAAATTTAACTCTCATTTCCCACCAGGAAGAGGAATTAACCAAAGGCTCAACATGCCATGCCGGAACCAAACTAGGGCCTGAAGCAAACCTGCGGTGTTGCGGCCAGCTCACAAGAAAGCGAGTTGAAGAAAGGAGCTCAGGGGCACTGTAATTCACAAACCTGCAGAGTTATAAATGACAGCTATCTTCCAAAAATATATTGAAGTAAGGCTGCCAAGAGGAGTTGAAAGCGGGGCAGAATTGCAGGAAACCGATTTCAGGAGGTAGACTGGAATTGCATGTAAAGCATAGGAAAAGAGGCAGAACGTCCACAATGATACACTTGGCCAAAAAGGGCGTATGCGTTTTTTCCTGAATATATTCAGGGAAAAACGCATACGCCCTTTTTGGCCAACCAAGCAAGCTTGCAAAGGAAATCTGCACTACAATGAAGTCTCACTGCCCCCCGGTCAAAAGGGCCATCTGAAAAAAGTGTAAAATCCAGAAAGGCAGGACAGGCCATTGAGAACTGGGAGCCTTGTTACGCTGATGGGCGGGATGTAAATTGCCAGCAGCCACTCTGGAGAAGTGTATGGTGTTTCCTGAAACATCCAAAAAACAAAGCAACAGAGCCTAGGGCACTTCCACTTATGGTCCTATAGCTTAGGGAAATTAAAATCAAAAAGACACAGCCACCCCAAAGTTTGGGACGGCTCTGTTTACAAGAACCTCGTTTATGGTACAAGTTCAATATCACAGAGAGCGAAAAATGGATAAAGAAATTGTGGTACTTACGTACAATGCAATATCACTCAGCAATGAAATCTATGTCATCAGGCCCGTAACAGCATGAGTGGATTCAGGTACGATGATTCTAAGTGAAATTAGTCACACAGAAAATGAAACATCATAAGATATCACTAATACATGGAATGTAAACTTGGCTACACAAGAACTGAATTACAAAACAGAACAGGGCGTCAAATGTAGAAAACCAACTTATGCTTGCTTAAGGGGACGGGTGAGTTGGGGTGCTGCATAAAACCAGAGATTGAAATGAGCACAGATACAGTTCCATAAGCCAAATATGTAATAGACAAGAGCTACTCCTTGCTCAACGAAGTGGACTCAACACCCCATATTAAACGCCTAAGAATATACCTGACTAGTAAGAATCTACCTGACTAGTAAGAATCTTAAAACCTATGGATTTATATGTCTCCGAAAGAGAATCAAGCGTGTGTACAGCGGCATAAACGCAGCAGTGATAGGATTGCTGAGGTTCGGTGAGCAAATGCAGACCCTTTGAAGTCATATTGCATGGTACCCATTCCATGGGTCTCAACTCTCCATGTTTAAGGGATTCTTCCTTCAGCTAAAACATGCATGTGGAACCCAGAGTATGATCCACCATGTGGTCGGAAAACGTGTTCAAATGTGTCTCAGTTTTGGTCCCCTGGTACTCGGGGGCAACATTCCAGACGCTTTACTAACACTCTCCCCACTTGGAGAGTCAGTGCCTTTAACCTCCTGTTTAGCCCAGTTTGCAATTTCTGCGGAAGATGAACAGGAATAGGGAGAACCAATGAGAGATTAGGTGGAGGTGTCCGGACGGGCCAATTTAACTCTCATTTCCCACCAGGAAGAGGAATTAACCAAAGGCTCAGCATGCCGTGCCGGAACCAAACTAGGGCCTGAAGCAATCCTGCGGTGTTGCGGCCAGCTCACAAGAAAGCGAGTTGAAGAAAGGAGCTCAGGGGCACTGTAATTCACAAACCTGCAGAGTTATAAATGACAGCTATCTTCCAAAAATATATTGAATTAGGATGCCAAGAGGAGTTGAAAGCAGGGCAGAATTGCAGGAAACCGATTTCAGGAGGTAGACTGGAATTGCATGTAAAGCATAGGAAAAGAGGCAGAACGTCCACAATGATGCACTTGGCCAAAAAGGGCGTATGCGTTTTTTCCTGAATATATTCAGGAAAAAACGCATACGCCCTTTTTGGCCAACCAAGCAAGCTTGCAAAGGAAATCTGCACTACAATGAAGTCTCACTGCCCCCCGGTCAAAAGGGCCATCTGAAAAAAGTGTAAAATCCAGAAAGGCAGGACAGGCCATGGAGAACTGGGAGCCTAGTTATGCTGATGGGCGGGATGTAAATTGCCAGCAGCCACTCTGGAGAAGTGTATGGTGTTTCCTGAAACATCCAAAAAACAAAGCAACAGAGCCTAGGGCACTTCCACTTATGGTCCTATAGCTTAGGGAAATTAAAATCAAAAAGACACAGCCACCCCAAAGTTTGGGACGGCTCTGTTTACAAGAACCTCGTTTACGGTACAAGTTCAATATCACAGAAAGCGAAAAATGGATAAAGAAATTGTGGTACTTACGTACAATGCAATATCACTCAGCAATGAAATCTATGTCATCAGGCCCGTAGCAGCATAATGAGTGGATTCAGGTACGATGATTCTAAGTGAAATTAGTCACACAGAAAAAGAAACATCATAAGATATCACTAATACACGGAATGTAAACTTGGCTACACAAGAACTGAATTACAAAACAGAACAGGGTGTCAAATGTAGAAAACCAACTTATGCTTGCTTAAGGGGACGGGTGAGTTGGGGTGCTGCATAAAACCAGAGATTGAAATTAGCACAGATACCGTTCCATAAGCCAAATATGTAATAGACAAGAGCTACTCCTTGCTCAACGAAGTGGACTCAACACCCCATATTAAACGCCTAAGAATATATCTGACTAGTAAGAATCTTAAAACCTATGGATTTATATGTCTCCGAAAGAGAATCAAGCGTGTGTACAGCGGCATAAACGCAGCAGTGATAGGATTGCTGAGGTTCGGTGAGCAAATGCAGACCCTTTGAAATCATATTGCATGGTACCCATTCCATGGGTCTCAACTCTCCCTGTTTAAGGGATTCTTCCTTCAGCTAAAACATGCATGTGGAACCCAGAGTATGATCCACCGTGTGATCGGAAAACGTGTTCAAATGTGTCTCAATTTTCGTTTCCTGGTACTCGGGTGCAACATTCCAGACGCTTTACTAACACTCTCCCCACTTGGAGAGTCAGTGCCTTTAACCTCCTGTTTGGCCCAGTTTGCAATTTCTGTGGAAAATGAACAGGAATAGGGAGAACCAATGAGAGACTAGGTGGAGGTGTCCAGACGGGCAAATTTAACTCTCATTTCCCACCAGGAAGAGTAATTAACCAAAGGCTCAGCGTGCCATGCCGGAACCACACTAGGACCAGAAGCAATCCTGCGGTGTTGCGGCCAGCTCACAAGAAAGCGAGTTGAAGAAAGGAGCTCAGGGGCACTGTAATTCACAAACCTGCAGAGTTATAAAGGACAGCTATCTTCCAAAAATATATTGAAGTAAGGCTGCCAAGAGGAGTTGAAAGGGGGGCAGAATTGCAGGAAACCGATTTCAGGAGGTAGACTGGAATTGCATGTAAAGCATAGGAAAAGAGGCAGAACGTCCACAATGATGCACTTGGCCAAAAAGGGCGTATGCGTTTTTTCCTGAATATATTCAGGAAAAAACGCATACGCCCTTTTTGGCCAACCAAGCAAGCTTGCAAAGGAAATCTGCACTACAATGAAGTCTCACTGCCCCCCGGTCAAAAGGGCCATCTGAAAAAAGTGTAAAATCCAGAAAGGCAGGACAGGCCATGGAGAACTGGGAGCCTAGTTATGCTGATGGGCGGGATGTAAATTGCCAGCAGCCACTCTGGAGAAGTGTATGGTGTTTCCTGAAACATCCAAAAAACAAAGCAACAGAGCCTAGGGCACTTCCACTTATGGTCCTATAGCTTAGGGAAATTAAAATCAAAAAGACACAGCCACCCCAAAGTTTGGGACGGCTCTGTTTACAAGAACCTCGTTTACGGTACAAGTTCAATATCACAGAAAGCGAAAAATGGATAAAGAAATTGTGGTACTTACGTACAATGCAATATCACTCAGCAATGAAATCTATGTCAACAGGCCCGTAGCAGCATAATGAGTGGATTCAGGTACGATGATTCTAAGTGAAATTAGTCACACAGAAAAAGAAACATCATAAGATATCACTAATACACGGAATGTAAACTTGGCTACACAAGAACTGAATTACAAAACAGAACAGGGTGTCAAATGTAGAAAACCAACTTATGCTTGCTTAAGGGGACGGGTGAGTTGGGGTGCTGCATAAAACCAGAGATTGAAATTAGCACAGATACCATTCCATAAGCCAAATATGTAATAGACAAGAGCTACTCCTTGCTCAACGAAGTGGACTCAACACTCCATATTAAACGCCTAAGAATATACCTGACTAGTAAGAATCTTAAAACCTATGGATTTATATGTCTCCGAAAGAGAATCAAGCGTGTGTACAGCGGCATAAACGCAGCAGTGATAGGATTGCTGAGGTTCGGTGAGCAAATGCAGACCCTTTGAAGTCATATTGCATGGTACCCATTCCATGGGTCTCAACTCTCCAGGTTTAATGGATTCTTCCTTCAGCTAAAACATGCATGTGGAACCCAGAGTATGATCCACCGTGTGATCGGGAAACGTGTTCAAATGTGTCTCAGTTTTCGTCCCCTGGTACTCGGGTGCAACATTCCAGACGCTTTACTAACACTCTCCCGACTTCGAGAGTCAGTGCCTTTAACCTCCTGTTTGGCCCAGTTTGCAATTTCTGTGGAAAATGAACAGGAATAGGGAGAACCAATGAGAGACTAGGTGGAGGTGTCCGGACGGGCAAATTTAACTCTCATTTCCCACCAGGAAGAGGAATTAACCAAAGGCTCAGCATGCCGTGCCGGAACCAAACTAGGGCCTGAAGCAATCCTGCGGTGTTGCGGCCAGCTCACAAGAAAGCGAGTTGAAGAAAGGAGCTCAGGGGCACTGTAATTCACAAACCTGCAGAGTTATAAATGACAGCTATCTTCCAAAAATATATTGAAGTAAGGCTGCCAAGAGGAGTTGAAAGCGGGGCAGAATTGCAGCAAACCGATTTCAGGAGTTAGACTGGAATTGCATGTAAAGCATAGGAAAAGAGGCAGAACGTCCACAATGATACACTTGGCCAAAAAGGGCGTATGCGTTTTTTCCTGAATATATTCAGGGAAAAACGCATACGCCCTTTTTGGCCAACCAAGCAAGCATGCAAAGGAAATCTGCACTACAATGAAGTCTCACTGCCCCCTGGTCAAAAGGGCCATCTGAAAAAAGTGTAAAATCCAGAAAGGCAGGACAGTCCATTGAGAACTGGGAGCCTTGTTATGCTGATGGGCGGGATGTAAATTGCCAGCAGCCACTCTGGAGAAGTGTATGGTGTTTCCTGAAACATCCAAAAAACAAAGCAACAGAGCCTAGGGCACTTCCACTTATGGTCCTATAGCTTAGGGAAATTAAAATCAAAAAGACACAGCCACCCCAAAGTTTGGGACGGCTCTGTTTACAAGAACCTCGTTTACGGTACAAGTTCAATATCACAGAAAGCGAAAAATGGATAAAGAAATTGTGGTACTTACGTACAATGCAATATCACTCAGCAATGAAATCTATGTCATCAGGCCCGTAGCAGCATAATGAGTGGATTCAGGTACGATGATTCTAAGTGAAATTAGTCACACAGAAAAAGAAACATCATAAGATATCACTAATACACGGAATGTAAACTTGGCTACACAAGAACTGAATTACAAAACAGAACAGGGTGTCAAATGTAGAAAACCAACTTATGCTTGCTTAAGGGGACGGGTGAGTTGGGGTGCTGCATAAAACCAGAGATTGAAATGAGCACAGATACCGTTCCATAAGCCAAATATGTAATAGACAAGAGCTACTCCTTGCTCAATGAAGTGGACTCAACACCCCATATTAAACGCCTAAGAATATACCTGACTAGTAAGAATCTACCTGACTAGTAAGAATCTTAAAACCTATGGATTTATATGTCTCCGAAAGAGAATCAAGCGTGTGTACAGCGGCATAAACGCAGCAGTGATAGGATTGGTGAGGTTCGGTGAGCAAATGCAGACCCTTAGAAGTCATATTGCATGGTACCCATTCCATGGGTCTCAACTCTCCATGTTTAAGGGATTCTTCCTTCAGCTAAAACATGCATGTGGAACCCAGAGTATGATCCACCATGTGGTCGGAAAACGTGTTCAAATGTGTCTCAGTTTTGGTCCCCTGGTACTCGGGGGCAACATTCCAGACGCTTTACTAACACTCTCCCCACTTGGAGAGTCAGTGCCTTTAACCTCCTGTTTGGCCCAGTTAGCAATTTCTGCGGAAGATGAACAGGAATAGGGAGAACCAATGAGAGATTAGGTGGAGGTGTCCGGACGGGCCAATTTAACTCTCATTTCCCACCAGGAAGAGGAATTAACCAAAGGCTCAGCATGCCGTGCCGGAACCAAACTAGGGCCTGAAGCAATCCTGCAGTGTTGCGGCCAGCTCACAAGAAAGCGAGCTGAAGAAAGGAGCTCAGGGGCACTGTAATTCACAAACCTGCAGAGTTATAAATGACAGCTATCTTCCAAAAATATATTGAATTAGGATGCCAAGAGGAGTTGAAAGCAGGGCAGAATTGCAGGAAACCGATTTCAGGAGGTAGACTGGAATTGCATGTAAAGCATAGGAAAAGAGGCAGAACGTCCACAATGATGCACTTGGCCAAAAAGGGCGTATGCGTTTTTTCCTGAATATATTCAAGAAAAAACGCATACGCCCTTTTTGGCCAACCAAGCAAGCTTGCAAAGGAAATCTGCACTACAATGAAGTCTCACTGCCCCCCGGTCAAAAGGGCCATCTGTAAAAAGTGTAAAATCCAGAAAGGCAGGACAGGCCATGGAGAACTGGGAGCCTTGTTATGCTGATGGGCGGGATGTAAATTGCCAGCAGCCACTCTGGAGAAGTGTATGGTGTTTCCTGAAACATCCAAAAAACAAAGCAACAGAGCCTAGGGCACTTCCACTTATGGTCCTATAGCTTAGGGAAATTAAAATCAAAAAGACACAGCCACCCCAAAGTTTGGGACGGCTCTGTTTACAAGAACCTCGTTTACGGTACAAGTTCAATATCACAGAAAGCGAAAAATGGATAAAGAAATTGTGGTACTTACGTACAATGCAATATCACTCAGCAATGAAATCTATGTCAACAGGCCCGTAGCAGCATAATGAGTGGATTCAGGTACGATGATTCTAAGTGAAATTAGTCACACAGAAAAAGAAACATCATAAGATATCACTAATACACGGAATGTAAACTTGGCTACACAAGAACTGAATTACAAAACAGAACAGGGTGTCAAATGTAGAAAACCAACTTATGCTTGCTTAAGGGGACGGGTGAGTTGGGGTGCTGCATAAAACCAGAGATTGAAATTAGCACAGATACCGTTCCATAAGCCAAATATGTAATAGACAAGAGCTACTCCTTGCTCAACGAAGTGGACTCAACACTCCATATTAAACGCCTAAGAATATACCTGACTAGTAAGAATCTTAAAACCTATGGATTTATATGTCTCCGAAAGAGAATCAAGCGTGTGTACAGCGGCATAAACGCAGCAGTGATAGGACTGGTGAGGTTCGGTGAGCAAATGCAGACCCTTTGAAGTCATATTGCATGGTACCCATTCCATGGGTCTCAACTCTCCATGTTTAAGGGATTCTTCCTTCAGCTAAAACATGCATGTGGAACCCAGAGTATGATCCACCGTGTGATCGGGAAACGTGTTCAAATGTGTCTCAGTTTTCGTCCCCTGGTACTCGGGTGCAACATTCCAGACGCTTTACTAACACTCTCCCCACTTGGAGAGTCAGTGCCTTTAACCTCCTGTTTGGCCCAGTTTGCAATTTCTGTGGAAAATGAACAGGAATAGGGAGAACCAATGAGAGACTAGGTGGAGGTGTCTGACGGGCAAATTTAACTCTCATTTCCCACCAGGAAGAGGAATTAACCAAAGGCTCAACATGCCATGCCGGAACCAAACTAGGGCCTGAAGCAAACCTGCGGTGTTGCGGCCAGCTCACAAGAAAGCGAGTTGAAGAAAGGAGCTCAGGGGCACTGTAATTCACAAACCTGCAGAGTTATAAATGACAGCTATCTTCCAAAAATATATTGAAGTAAGGCTGCCAAGAGGAGTTGAAAGCGGGGCAGAATTGCAGGAAACCGATTTCAGGAGGTAGACTGGAATTGCATGTAAAGCATAGGAAAAGAGGCAGAACGTCCACAATGATACACTTGGCCAAAAAGGGCGTATGCGTTTTTTCCTGAATATATTCAGGGAAAAACGCATACGCCCTTTTTGGCCAACCAAGCAAGCTTGCAAAGGAAATCTGCACTACAATGAAGTCTCACTGCCCCCCGGTCAAAAGGGCCATCTGAAAAAAGTGTAAAATCCAGAAAGGCAGGACAGGCCATTGAGAACTGGGAGCCTTGTTATGCTGATGGGCGGGATGTAAATTGCCAGCAGCCACTCTGGAGAAGTGTATGGTGTTTCCTGAAACATCCAAAAAACAAAGCAACAGAGCCTAGGGCACTTCCACTTATGGTCCTATAGCTTAGGGAAATTAAAATCAAAAAGACACAGCCACCCCAAAGTTTGGGACGGCTCTGTTTACAAGAACCTCGTTTATGGTACAAGTTCAATATCACAGAGAGCGAAAAATGGATAAAGAAATTGTGGTACTTACGTACAATGCAATATCACTCAGCAATGAAATCTATGTCATCAGGCCCGTAACAGCATGAGTGGATTCAGGTACGATGATTCTAAGTGAAATTAGTCACACAGAAAATGAAACATCATAAGATATCACTAATACATGGAATGTAAACTTGGCTACACAAGAACTGAATTACAAAACAGAACAGGGTGTCAAATGTAGAAAACCAACTTATGCTTGCTTAAGGGGACGGGTGAGTTGGGGTGCTGCATAAAACCAGAGATTGAAATGAGCACAGATACAGTTCCATAAGCCAAATATGTAATAGACAAGAGCTACTCCTTGCTCAATGAAGTGGACTCAACACCCCATATTAAACGCCTAAGAATATACCTGACTAGTAAGAATCTACCTGACTAGTAAGAATCTTAAAACCTATGGATTTATATGTCTCCGAAAGAGAATCAAGCGTGTGTACAGCGGCATAAACGCAGCAGTGATAGGATTGGTGAGGTTCGGTGAGCAAATGCAGACCCTTTGAAGTCATATTGCATGGTACCCATTCCATGGGTCTCAACTCTCCATGTTTAAGGGATTCTTCCTTCAGCTAAAACATGCATGTGGAACCCAGAGTATGATCCACCATGTGGTCGGAAAACGTGTTCAAATGTGTCTCAGTTTTGGTCCCCTGGTACTCGGGGGCAACATTCCAGACGCTTTACTAACACTCTCCCCACTTGGAGAGTCAGTGCCTTTAACCTCCTGTTTGGCCCAGTTTGCAATTTCTGCGGAAGATGAACAGGAATAGGGAGAACCAATGAGAGATTAGGTGGAGGTGTCCGGACGGGCCAATTTAACTCTCATTTCCCACCAGGAAGAGGAATTAACCAAAGGCTCAGCATGCCGTGCCAGAACCAAACTAGGGCCTGAAGCAATCCTGCGGTGTTGCGGCCAGCTCACAAGAAAGCGAGTTGAAGAAAGGAGCTCAGGGGCACTGTAATTCACAAACCTGCAGAGTTATAAATGACAGCTATCTTCCAAAAATATATTGAATTAGGATGCCAAGAGGAGTTGAAAGCAGGGCAGAATTGCAGGAAACCGATTTCAGGAGGTAGACTGGAATTGCATGTAAAGCATAGGAAAAGAGGCAGAACGTCCACAATGATGCACTTGGCCAAAAAGGGCGTATGCGTTTTTTCCTGAATATATTCAGGAAAAAATGCATACGCCCTTTTTGGCCAACCAAGCAAGCTTGCAAAGGAAATCTGCACTACAATGAAGTCTCACTGCCCCCCGGTCAAAAGGGCCATCTGAAAAAAGTGTAAAATCCAGAAAGGCAGGACAGGCCATGGAGAACTGGGAGCCTAGTTATGCTGATGGGCGGGATGTAAATTGCCAGCAGCCACTCTGGAGAAGTGTATGGTGTTTCCTGAAACATCCAAAAAACAAAGCAACAGAGCCTAGGGCACTTCCACTTATGGTCCTATAGCTTAGGGAAATTAAAATCAAAAAGACACAGCCACCCCAAAGTTTGGGACGGCTCTGTTTACAAGAACCTCGTTTACGGGACAAGTTCAATATCACAGAAAGCGAAAAATGGATAAAGAAATTGTGGTACTTACGTACAATGCAATATCACTCAGCAATGAAATCTATGTCATCAGGCCCGTAGCAGCATAATGAGTGGATTCAGGTACGATGATTCTAAGTGAAATTAGTCACACAGAAAAAGAAACATCATAAGATATCACTAATACACGGAATGTAAACTTGGCTACACAAGAACTGAATTACAAAACAGAACAGGGTGTCAAATGTAGAAAACCAACTTATGCTTGCTTAAGGGGACGGGTGAGTTGGGGTGCTGCATAAAACCAGAGATTGAAATGAGCACAGATACCGTTCCATAAGCCAAATATGTAATAGACAAGAGCTACTCCTTGCTCAAAGAAGTGGACTCAACACCCCATATTAAACGCCTAAGAATATATCTGACTAGTAAGAATCTTAAAACCTATGGATTTATATGTCTCCGAAAGAGAATCAAGCGTGTGTACAGCGGCATAAACGCAGCAGTGATAGGATTGCTGAGGTTCGGTGAGCAAATGCAGACCCTTTGAAATCATATTGCATGGTACCCATTCCATGGGTCTCAACTCTCCCTGTTTAAGGGATTCTTCCTTCAGCTAAAACATGCATGTGGAACCCAGAGTATGATCCACCGTGTGATCGGAAAACGTGTTCAAATGTGTCTCAATTTTCGTTTCCTGGTACTCGGGTGCAACATTCCAGACGCTTTACTAACACTCTCCCCACTTGGAGAGTCAGTGCCTTTAACCTCCTGTTTGGCCCAGTTTGCAATTTCTGTGGAAAATGAACAGGAATAGGGAGAACCAATGAGAGACTAGGTGGAGGTGTCCAGACGGGCAAATTTAACTCTCATTTCCCACCAGGAAGAGGAATTAACCAAAGGCTCAGCGTGCCATGCCGGAACCACACTAGGACCAGAAGCAATCCTGCGGTGTTGCGGCCAGCTCACAAGAAAGCGAGTTGAAGAAAGGAGCTCAGGGGCACTGTAATTCACAAACCTGCAGAGTTATAAAGGACAGCTATCTTCCAAAAATATATTGAAGTAAGGCTGCCAAGAGGAGTTGAAAGGGGGGCAGAATTGCAGGAAACCGATTTCAGGAGGTAGACTGGAATTGCATGTAAAGCATAGGAAAAGAGGCAGAACGTCCACAATGATGCACTTGGCCAAAAAGGGCGTATGCGTTTTTTCCTGAATATATTCAGGAAAAAACGCATACGCCCTTTTTGGCCAACCAAGCAAGCTTGCAAAGGAAATCTGCACTACAATGAAGTCTCACTGCCCCCCGGTCAAAAGGGCCATCTGAAAAAAGTGTAAAATCCAGAAAGGCAGGACAGGCCATGGAGAACTGGGAGCCTAGTTATGCTGATGGGCGGGATGTAAATTGCCAGCAGCCACTCTGGAGAAGTGTATGGTGTTTCCTGAAACATCCAAAAAACAAAGCAACAGAGCCTAGGGCACTTCCACTTATGGTCCTATAGCTTAGGGAAATTAAAATCAAAAAGACACAGCCACCCCAAAGTTTGGGACGGCTCTGTTTACAAGAACCTCGTTTACGGTACAAGTTCAATATCACAGAAAGCGAAAAATGGATAAAGAAATTGTGGTACTTACGTACAATGCAATATCACTCAGCAATGAAATCTATGTCAACAGGCCCGTAGCAGCATAATGAGTGGATTCAGGTACGATGATTCTAAGTGAAATTAGTCACACAGAAAAAGAAACATCATAAGATATCACTAATACACGGAATGTAAACTTGGCTACACAAGAACTGAATTACAAAACAGAACAGGGTGTCAAATGTAGAAAACCAACTTATGCTTGCTTAAGGGGACGGGTGAGTTGGGGTGCTGCATAAAACCAGAGATTGAAATTAGCACAGATACCGTTCCATAAGCCAAATATGTAATAGACAAGAGCTACTCCTTGCTCAACGAAGTGGACTCAACACTCCATATTAAACGCCTAAGAATATACCTGACTAGTAAGAATCTTAAAACCTATGGATTTATATGTCTCCGAAAGAGAATCAAGCGTGTGTACAGCGGCATAAACGCAGCAGTGATAGGATTGCTGAGGTTCGGTGAGCAAATGCAGACCCTTTGAAGTCATATTGCATGGTACCCATTCCAAGGGTCTCAACTCTCCAGGTTTAATGGATTCTTCCTTCAGCTAAAACATGCATGTGGAACCCAGAGTATGATCCACCGTGTGATCGGGAAACGTGTTCAAATGTGTCTCAGTTTTCGTCCCCTGGTACTCGGGTGCAACATTCCAGACGCTTTACTAACACTCTCCCCACTTGGAGAGTCAGTGCCTTTAACCTCCTGTTTGGCCCAGTTTGCAATTTCTGTGGAAAATGAACAGGAATAGGGAGAACCAATGAGAGATTAGGTGGAGGTGTCCGGACGGGCCAATTTAACTCTCATTTCCCACCAGGAAGAGGAATTAACCAAAGGCTCAGCATGCCGTGCCGGAACCAAACTAGGGCCTGAAGCAATCCTGCGGTGTTGCGGCCAGCTCACAAGAAAGCGAGTTGAAGAAAGGAGCTCAGGGGCACTGTAATTCACAAACCTGCAGAGTTATAAATGACAGCTATCTTCCAAAAATATATTGAAGTAAGGCTGCCAAGAGGAGTTGAAAGCGGGGCAGAATTGCAGGAAACCGATTTCAGGAGGTAGACTGGAATTGCATGTAAAGCATAGGAAAAGAGGCAGAACGTCCACAATGATACACTTGGCCAAAAAGGGCGTATGCGTTTTTTCCTGAATATATTCAGGGAAAAACGCATACGCCCTTTTTGGCCAACCAAGCAAGCTTGCAAAGGAAATCTGCACTACAATGAAGTCTCACTGCCCCCCGGTCAAAAGGGCCATCTGAAAAAAGTGTAAAATCCAGAAAGGCAGGACAGGCCATTGAGAACTGGGAGCCTTGTTATGCTGATGGGCGGGATGTAAATTGCCAGCAGCCACTCTGGAGAAGTGTATGGTGTTTCCTGAAACATCCAAAAAACAAAGCAACAGAGCCTAGGGCACTTCCACTTATGGTCCTATAGCTTAGGGAAATTAAAATCAAAAAGACACAGCCACCCCAAAGTTTGGGACGGCTCTGTTTACAAGAACCTCGTTTACGGTACAAGTTCAATATCACAGAAAGCGAAAAATGGATAAAGAAATTGTGGTACTTACGTACAATGCAATATCACTCAGCAATGAAATCTATGTCATCAGGCCCGTAGCAGCATAATGAGTGGATTCAGGTACGATGATTCTAAGTGAAATTAGTCACACAGAAAAAGAAACATCATAAGATATCACTAATACACGGAATGTAAACTTGGCTACACAAGAACTGAATTACAAAACAGAACAGGGTGTCAAATGTAGAAAACCAACTTATGCTTGCTTAAGGGGACGGGTGAGTTGGGGTGCTGCATAAAACCAGAGATTGAAATGAGCACAGATACCGTTCCATAAGCCAAATATGTAATAGACAAGAGCTACTCCTTGCTCAATGAAGTGGACTCAACACCCCATATTAAACGCCTAAGAATATACCTGACTAGTAAGAATCTACCTGACTAGTAAGAATCTTAAAACCTATGGATTTATATGTCTCCGAAAGAGAATCAAGCGTGTGTACAGCGGCATAAACGCAGCAGTGATAGGATTGGTGAGGTTCGGTGAGCAAATGCAGACCCTTTGAAGTCATATTGCATGGTACCCATTCCATGGGTCTCAACTCTCCATGTTTAAGGGATTCTTCCTTCAGCTAAAACATGCATGTGGAACCCAGAGTATGATCCACCATGTGGTCGGAAAACGTGTTCAAATGTGTCTCAGTTTTGGTCCCCTGGTACTCGGGGGCAACATTCCAGACGCTTTACTAACACTCTCCCCACTTGGAGAGTCAGTGCCTTTAACCTCCTGTTTGGCCCAGTTAGCAATTTCTGCGGAAGATGAACAGGAATAGGGAGAACCAATGAGAGATTAGGTGGAGGTGTCCAGACGGGCCAATTTAACTCTCATTTCCCACCAGGAAGAGGAATTAACCAAAGGCTCAGCATGCCGTGCCGGAACCAAACTAGGGCCTGAAGCAATCCTGCAGTGTTGCGGCCAGCTCACAAGAAAGCGAGTTGAAGAAAGGAGCTCAGGGGCACTGTAATTCACAAACCTGCAGAGTTATAAATGACAGCTATCTTCCAAAAATATATTGAATTAGGATGCCAAGAGGAGTTGAAAGCAGGGCAGAATTGCAGGAAACCGATTTCAGGAGGTAGACTGGAATTGCATGTAAAGCATAGGAAAAGAGGCAGAACGTCCACAATGATGCACTTGGCCAAAAAGGGCGTATGCGTTTTTTCCTGAATATATTCAAGAAAAAACGCATACGCCCTTTTTGGCCAAACAAGCAAGCTTGCAAAGGAAATCTGCACTACAATGAAGTCTCACTGCCCCCCGGTCAAAAGGGCCATCTGTAAAAAGTGTAAAATCCAGAAAGGCAGGACAGGCCATGGAGAACTGGGAGCCTAGTTATGCTGATGGGCGGGATGTAAATTGCCAGCAGCCACTCTGGAGAAGTGTATGGTGTTTCCTGAAACATCCAAAAAACAAAGCAACAGAGCCTAGGGCACTTCCACTTATGGTCCTATAGCTTAGGGAAATTAAAATCAAAAAGACACAGCCACCCCAAAGTTTGGGACGGCTCTGTTTACAAGAACCTCGTTTACGGTACAAGTTCAATATCACAGAAAGCGAAAAATGGATAAAGAAATTGTGGTACTTACGTACAATGCAATATCACTCAGCAATGAAATCTATGTCAACAGGCCCGTAGCAGCATAATGAGTGGATTCAGGTACGATGATTCTAAGTGAAATAAGTCACACAGAAAAAGAAACATCATAAGATATCACTAATACACGGAATGTAAACTTGGCTACACAAGAACTGAATTACAAAACAGAACAGGGTGTCAAATGTAGAAAACCAACTTATGCTTGCTTAAGGGGAAAGGTGAATTGGGGTGCTGCATAAAACCAGAGATTGAAATTAGCACAGATACCGTTCCATAAGCCAAATATGTAATAGACAAGAGCTACTCCTTGCTCAACGAAGTGGACTCAACACCCCATATTAAACGCCTAAGAATATACCTGACTAGTAAGAATCTTAAAACCTATGGATTTATATGTCTCCGAAAGAGAATCAAGCGTGTGTACAGCGGCATAAACGCAGCAGTGATAGGACTGGTGAGGTTCGGTGAGCAAATGCAGACCCTTTGAAGTCATATTGCATGGTACCCATTCCATGGGTCTCAACTCTCCATGTTTAAGGGATTCTTCCTTCAGCTAAAACATGCATGTGGAACCCAGAGTATGATCCACCGTGTGATCGGGAAACGTGTTCAAATGTGTCTCAGTTTTCGTCCCCTGGTACTCGGGTGCAACATTCCAGACGCTTTACTAACACTCTCCCCACTTGGAGAGTCAGTGCCTTTAACCTCCTGTTTGGCCCAGTTTGCAATTTCTGTGGAAAATGAACAGGAATAGGGAGAACCAATGAGAGACTAGGTGGAGGTGTCTGACGGGCAAATTTAACTCTCATTTCCCACCAGGAAGAGGAATTAACCAAAGGCTCAACATGCCATGCCGGAACCAAACTAGGGCCTGAAGCAAACCTGCGGTGTTGCGGCCAGCTCACAAGAAAGCGAGTTGAAGAAAGGAGCTCAGGGGCACTGTAATTCACAAACCTGCAGAGTTATAAATGACAGCTATCTTCCAAAAATATATTGAAGTAAGGCTGCCAAGAGGAGTTGAAAGCGGGGCAGAATTGCAGGAAACCGATTTCAGGAGGTAGACTGGAATTGCATGTAAAGCATAGGAAAAGAGGCAGAACGTCCACAATGATACACTTGGCCAAAAAGGGCGTATGCGTTTTTTCCTGAATATATTCAGGGAAAAACGCATACGCCCTTTTTGGCCAACCAAGCAAGCTTGCAAAGGAAATCTGCACTACAATGAAGTCTCACTGCCCCCCGGTCAAAAGGGCCATCTGAAAAAAGTGTAAAATCCAGAAAGGCAGGACAGGCCATTGAGAACTGGGAGCCTTGTTATGCTGATGGGCGGGATGTAAATTGCCAGCAGCCACTCTGGAGAAGTGTATGGTGTTTCCTGAAACATCCAAAAAACAAAGCAACAGAGCCTAGGGCACTTCCACTTATGGTCCTATAGCTTAGGGAAATTAAAATCAAAAAGACACAGCCACCCCAAAGTTTGGGACGGCTCTGTTTACAAGAACCTCGTTTATGGTACAAGTTCAATATCACAGAGAGCGAAAAATGGATAAAGAAATTGTGGTACTTACGTACAATGCAATATCACTCAGCAATGAAATCTATGTCATCAGGCCCGTAACAGCATGAGTGGATTCAGGTACGATGATTCTAAGTGAAATTAGTCACACAGAAAATGAAACATCAGAAGATATCACAAATACATGGAATGTAAACTTGGCTACACAAGAACTGAATTACAAAACAGAACAGGGTGTCAAATGTAGAAAACCAACTTATGCTTGCTTAAGGGGACGGGTGAGTTGGGGTGCTGCATAAAACCAGAGATTGAAATGAGCACAGATACCGTTCCATAAGCCAAATATGTAATAGACAAGAGCTACTCCTTGCTCAACGAAGTGGACTCAACACCCCATATTAAACGCCTAAGAATATACCTGACTAGTAAGAATCTACCTGACTAGTAAGAATCTTAAAACCTATGGATTTATATGTCTCCGAAAGAGAATCAAGCATGTGTACAGCGGCATAAACGCAGCAGTGATAGGATTGCTGAGGTTCGGTGAGCAAATGCAGACCCTTTGAAGTCATATTGCATGGTACCCATTCCATGGGTCTAAACTCTCCATGTTTAAGGGATTCTTCCTTCAGCTAAAACATGCATGTGGAACCCAGAGTATGATCCACCATGTGGTCGGAAAACGTGTTCAAATGTGTCTCAGTTTTGGTCCCCTGGTACTCGGGGGCAACATTCCAGACGCTTTACTAACACTCTCCCCACTTGGAGAGTCAGTGCCTTTAACCTCCTGTTTGGCCCAGTTTGCAATTTCTGCGGAAGATGAACAGGAATAGGGAGAACCAATGAGAGATTAGGTGGAGGTGTCCGGACGGGCCAATTTAACTCTCATTTCCCACCAGGAAGAGGAATTAACCAAAGGCTCAGCATGCCGTGCCGGAACCAAACTAGGGCCTGAAGCAATCCTGCGGTGTTGCGGCCAGCTCACAAGAAAGCGAGTTGAAGAAAGGAGCTCAGGGGCACTGTAATTCACAAACCTGCAGAGTTATAAATGACAGCTATCTTCCAAAAATATATTGAATTAGGATGCCAAGAGGAGTTGAAAGCAGGGCAGAATTGCAGGAAACCGATTTCAGGAGGTAGACTGGAATTGCATGTAAAGCATAGGAAAAGAGGCAGAAGTCCACAATGATGCACTTGGCCAAAAAGGGCGTATGCGTTTTTTCCTGAATATATTCAGGAAAAAACGCATACGCCCTTTTTGGCCAACCAAGCAAGCTTGCAAAGGAAATCTGCACTACAATGAAGTCTCACTGCCCCCCGGTCAAAAGGGCCATCTGAAAAAAGTGTAAAATCCAGAAAGGCAGGACAGGCCATGGAGAACTGGGAGCCTAGTTATGCTGATGGGCGGGATGTAAATTGCCAGCAGCCACTCTGGAGAAGTGTATGGTGTTTCCTGAAACATCCAAAAAACAAAGCAACAGAGCCTAGGGCACTTCCACTTATGGTCCTATAGCTTAGGGAAATTAAAATCAAAAAGACACAGCCACCCCAAAGTTTGGGACGGCTCTGTTTACAAGAACCTCGTTTACGGTACAAGTTCAATATCACAGAAAGCGAAAAATGGATAAAGAAATTGTGGTACTTACGTACAATGCAATATCACTCAGCAATGAAATCTATGTCATCAGGCCCGTAGCAGCATAAAGAGTGGATTCAGGTACGATGATTCTAAGTGAAATTAGTCACACAGAAAAAGAAACATCATAAGATATCACTAATACACGGAATGTAAACTTGGCTACACAAGAACTGAATTACAAAACAGAACAGGGTGTCAAATGTAGAAAACCAACTTATGCTTGCTTAAGGGGACGGGTGAGTTGGGGTGCTGCATAAAACCAGAGATTGAAATGAGCACAGATACCGTTCCATAAGCCAAATATGTAATAGACAAGAGCTACTCCTTGCTCAACGAAGTGGACTCAACACCCCATATTAAACGCCTAAGAATATATCTGACTAGTAAGAATCTTAAAACCTATGGATTTATATGTCTCCGAAAGAGAATCAAGCGTGTGTACAGCGGCATAAACGCAGCAGTGATAGGATTGCTGAGGTTCGGTGAGCAAATGCAGACCCTTTGAAATCATATTGCATGGTACCCATTCCATGGGTCTCAACTCTCCCTGTTTAAGGGATTCTTTCTTCAGCTAAAACATGCATGTGGAACCAAGAGTATGATCCACCGTGTGATCGGAAAACGTGTTCAAATGTGTCTCAATTTTCGTTTCCTGGTACTCGGGTGCAACATTCCAGACGCTTTACTAACACTCTCCCCACTTGGAGAGTCAGTGCCTTTAACCTCCTGTTTGGCCCAGTTTGCAATTTCTGTGGAAAATGAACAGGAATAGGGAGAACCAATGAGAGACTAGGTGGAGGTGTCCAGACGGGCAAATTTAACTCTCATTTCCCACCAGGAAGAGTAATTAACCAAAGGCTCAGCGTGCCATGCCGGAACCACACTAGGACCAGAAGCAATCCTGCGGTGTTGCGGCCAGCTCACAAGAAAGCGAGTTGAAGAAAGGAGCTCAGGGGCACTGTAATTCACAAACCTGCAGAGTTATAAAGGACAGCTATCTTCCAAAAATATATTGAAGTAAGGCTGCCAAGAGGAGTTGAAAGGGGGGCAGAATTGCAGGAAACCGATTTCAGGAGGTAGACTGGAATTGCATGTAAAGCATAGGAAAAGAGGCAGAACGTCCACAATGATGCACTTGGCCAAAAAGGGCGTATGCGTTTTTCCCTGAATATATTCAGGAAAAAACGCATACGCCCTTTTTGGCCAACCAAGCAAGCTTGCAAAGGAAATCTGCACTACAATGAAGTCTCACTGCCCCCCGGTCAAAAGGGCCATCTGAAAAAAGTGTAAAATCCAGAAAGGCAGGACAGGCCATGGAGAACTGGGAGCCTTGTTATGCTGATGGGCGGGATGTAAATTGCCAGCAGCCACTCTGGAGAAGTGTATGGTGTTTCCTGAAACATCCAAAAAACAAAGCAACAGAGCCTAGGGCACTTCCACTTATGGTCCTATAGCTTAGGGAAATTAAAATCAAAAAGACACAGCCACCCCAAAGTTTGGGACGGCTCTGTTTACAAGAACCTCGTTTACCGAACAAGTTCAATATCACAGAAAGCGAAAAATGGATAAAGAAGTTGTGGTACTTATGTACAATGCAATATCACTCAGCAATGAAATCTATGTCATCAGGCCCGTAGCAGCATAATGAGTGGATTCAGGTACGATGATTCTAAGTGAAATTAGTCACACAGAAAAAGAAACATCATAAGATATCACTAATACACGGAATGTAAACTTGGCTACACAAGAACTGAATTACAAAACAGAACAGGGTGTCAAATGTAGAAAACCAACTTATGCTTGCTTAAGGGGACGGGTGAGTTGGGGTGCTGCATGAAACCAGAGATTGAAATGAGCACAGATACCGTTCCATAAGCCAAATATGTAATAGACAAGAGCTACTCCTTGCTCAACGAAGTGGACTCAACACCCCATATTAAACGCCTAAGAATATTCCTGACTAGTAAGAATCTACCTGACTAGTAAGAATCTTAAAACCTATGGATTTATATGTCTCCGAAAGAGAATCAAGCGTGTGTACAGCGGCATAAACGCAGCAGTGATAGGATTGGTGAGTTTCAGTGAGCAAATGCAGACCCTTTGAAGTCATATTGCATGGTACCCATTCCATGGGTCTCAACTCTCCCTGTTTAAGGGATTCTTCCTTCAGCTAAAACATGCCTGTGGAACCCAGAGTATGATCCACCGTGTGATCGGAAAACGTGTTCAAATGTGTCTCAGTTTTCGTCCCCTGGTACTCGGGTGCAACATTCCAGACGCTTTACTAACACTCTCCCCACTTGGAGAGTCAGTGCCTTTAACCTCCTGTTTGGCCCAGTTTGCAATTTCTGTGGAAAATGAACAGGAATAGGGAGAACCAATGAGAGACTAGGTGGAGGTGTCCGGACGGGCAAATTTAACTCTCATTTCCCACCAGGAAGAGGAATTAACCAAAGGCTCCGCGTGCCATGCTGGAACTAAATTAGGGCCTGAGGAGATCCTGCGGTGTTGCGGCCAGCTCACAAGAAAGCGAGTTGAAGAAAGGAGCTCAGGGACACTGTAATTCAGAAACCTGCGGAGTTATAAATGACAGCTATCATCCAAAATTATGCTGAAGTAAGGCTGCGAAGAGGACTTGAATGCAGGGCAGAATTGCTGGAAATTGATTTCAAAACGTACACGGGAGTAGCTCTTAAAGCATAGGAAAAGAGACAGAACTTGGAAAATAATGCACTTGGCAAAAAAAGGCATATGTGTTTTATCCAGAGCTCTCATAACTGAGGGGAGGAGATTCCCAGCAGGCTCCAACTGCCACCTGAGGGCTCACATTGCCAAGGCAACGTTAGCATGCCAGGCAGGAGTTACCTCACAGCAGAGGTCCCACCTCACAGAAGGGTGAGAAACCCAGCCAACATCAGACTCTCACCAGAGGGCCCACATCACCAAGGGGATGGGAACCAGGCAGGAGTGTCTTCACATCAGTGGGGCCACATCATCGAAAGCTGAGGTACTCAGCACATGTGTCCTCAAACCAGAGGACCCACATCACCAAGGACCTCGGAGTGAGGCAGGCAGGAGTAGCCTCACAACACTGGGCACATAGAATAAAAAAGTGAGGAATCCAGCAGTTGGAACCTCCCAGCAGGCGGCCCAGAGCACCGAGGCTATGGGATCCAGGCCACAGTGAACTCACAGAAGAGGGCCCATGTCATGAAACTGAGCAACCCAGCCATTGGGACCTCAGAGCAGGAGGCCCACATCCCCATGGGGATGGAATTCTGGTAGGAGTGTCCTCGCACCACTGAGAACGTATCAGAAAATTTTGGGCGACCAGCAGTTAGGGCCTGACGCCAGAGGACCCTCATCACCAAGGGAAGGAGGCTCCCAGCAGGCTCCAACTGCCACCAGAGGGCTGACGTCGCCAAGGCGATATGTGCCAACCAGGCACGAATGACCTCACAGCAGAGGGTCCACCTCAGAGAAGTGTGACGAACCCAGTCAGGATCAGACTCGCACCAGAGGGCCCACATCACCAAATGGATTGGAACCAGGCAGGAGTGTCCTCACATGAGTAGGGCCACATCATCTAAAGGTGAGGAACCCAGAACATGTGGCTTCAAACCATAGGACACCCATCACCAAGGGGCTGGGAGTGAGGCAGGCAGGAGGAGCCTCATAACAGAGGGCCCAAAAATAAGAAAGGTGAGGAATCCAGCAGTTGGAACCTCCCAGCAGGCGGCCCAGAGCACAGAGGCTAGAGGAACCAGGCCAGAGTGAACTAACACCAGACAGCCCACATCATGAAACTGTGAGCAACCCAGACATTGGGACCTCAGAGCAGAAGGCCCACATCCCCATGGTGATGGGAACATGACAGGAGTGTCCTGGCATCACTGGGCTCACATCAGAAAACGTGGGGTGCTCAGAAGTTAGGGCCTGACGCTAGAGGGCACTCATCACCGAGAGGAGGAGACTCCCAGCAGGCTCCAGCTGCCACCAGAGGGCCAACGTCGCCAAGGCGATGTGTGCCAGCCTGGCAGGAGTGACCTCACAGCAGAGGGCCCACCTCACAGAAGGGTGAGGAACACAGCCAGGATCAGACTCTCACCAGAGGGCCCACATCACCAAGGGGATGGGAACCAGGCAGGAGTGTCTCCACACCAGTGGGACAACATCATCGAAAGGTGAGGATCCCAGCACATGTGTCCTCAAACCAGAGGAACCACATCACCAAGGGGTTCGGAATGAGGCTGGCAGGACTGGCCTCACAACACAGGGTCCATAGAATATAAAAGTTGAGGAATCCAGCAGTTGGAACCTCCCAGCAAGTGGCCCAGAGCACCGAGGCTATGGGATCCAGGCCGCAGTGAACTCACAGCAGAGGGCCCACATCATGAACCTGTGAGCAGCCCAGCTGTTGGGACCTCAGAACAGAAGGCCCACATCCCCATTGGGATGGGAACCTGGCAGGAGTGGCTTTGCACCACTTAGCACATATCAGAAAATGTTAGGAGCCCAGCAGTTAGGGCCTGATGCCAGGGGGCCCTCATAACTGAGGGGAGGAGACTCCCAGCAGGTTCCAACTGCCAACAGAGGGCCCACGTCTACAAGGTGGCATGCACCAGCCAGGCAGTAGTGACCTCACAGCAGAGGGCCTATCTCACAGAAGGGTGAGGAACCGAGGCAGGATGAGACTCTCACCAGAGGGCCCACAACACCAAGGGGATGGGAACCAGTCAGGACTGTCCTCCCACCAGTGGGACCACATCATCGAAAGGTGAGGAACCCAGCACATGTGGCCTCATATCAGAGGACATACATCACAAAGGGGATGGGAGTGAGGCAGGTAGGAGTAGCCTAAAAACAGAGGGCCCAAAGAATAAAAAAAGTGAGGAATCCAGCATTTGGAACCTCCCAGCAGGCGGCCGAGAGCACAGAAGCTATGGGATGCAGGCAGGAGTTAACTAACACCAGAGAGCCCACATCATGAAACTGTGAGCAACCCAGGCATTGGGACCTCAGAGCAGAAAGCCCACATCCCCATGGGGATGGGAACCTGACAGGAGTGTCCTGGCATCACTGGGCTCACATCAGAAAACGTGGGGAGCCCAGCAGTTAGAGCCTGATGCTAGAGGGCCATCATCACCGAGGGCAGGAGGCTCCCAGCAGGTTCCATGTGCCAACAGAGGGCCCACGTCGCCAAGGTGATGTGTGCAAGTCAGGCAGGATTGACCTCACAGCAGAGGGCCTAC
Source organism: Leucopleurus acutus (assembly GCF_964270905.1). Taxonomy (NCBI): domain Eukaryota; kingdom Metazoa; phylum Chordata; class Mammalia; order Artiodactyla; family Delphinidae; genus Leucopleurus; species Leucopleurus acutus. The sequence continues at coordinate 84,752 of NW_028139073.1, read as the reverse complement.
CTCACAGAAGAGTGAGGAACTCAGCCAGGATAAGACTGTCACCAGAAGGCCCACATCACCAAGGGGATGGGAACCAGGCAGGAGTGTCCTCACACCAGTGGGGCCACATCATTGAAAGTTGCCTAACCCAGCACATGTGGCCTCAAACCAGAAGACCCACATCACGAAGGGGTTGCGAGTGAGGCAGGCAGGAGGAGCATCACAACACAGGACCCATAGAATACAAAAGTTGAGGAATCGAGCAGTTGGAACCTCCCAGCAGGCAGCCAAGACCACAGAGGCTATGGGATCCAGGCCACAGTGAACTAACACCAGAGAGCCCACATCATGAAATTGTGATCAACCCAGCCGTTGGAACCTCAGAGCAGAAGGCCCACATCCCCATGGGGATGGGAACCTAAGAGGAGTGCTTGAGCAACACTGGGCTCACTAAGAAAAGTTGGGGAGCCCAGCAGTTAGGGCCTGACATCAGAGGGCCCTCATCACAGAGCTGAGGAGGCTCCCAGCAGGGTCCAATTGCCACCAGAGGGCTCATGTCAACAAGGCGAGGTGAGCAACCCAGGCAAGAGTTACCTGATAGTAGAGGGCCCACCTCACAGATGGGTGAGGAACCCAGCCAGGATCAGACTCTCACCAGAGGGCCCACATCACAAAGGGGATGGGACCCAGTCAGGATTATCCTCACACCAGTGGGGCCTCATCATCTTAAGGTGAGGAACCCAGCACATGTGTCCTCAAACCAGAGGACCCACATCACCAAGGGCCTTGGAGTGAGGCAGGCAGGAGTAGCCTCACAACACAGGGCACATAATATAAAAAACGTGAGGATTCCAGCATTTAGACCTTCCAGCAGGCGGCCCAGAACACCGAGGCTATGGGATCCAGGCCACAGTGAACTCACAGCAGAGGGCCCACATCACAAAACTGTGAGCAACCCAGGAGTTGAGACCTCAGCGCAGAAGGACCACATCCCCATGGGAATGGGAACCTGGCTGGAGTGTCCTCGCACCACTGGGCGCACATCAGAAAATGTGGGGAGCCCACCATTTAGGGCCTGACGCCAGAGGGCCGTCATCACCGAGAGGAGGAGGCGCCCTGCACGCTCCAACTGCCACCAGAGGGCTCACGTCTCCAAGGTGACGTGTGCCAGCCAGGCAGGAGTGACCTCACAGCAGAGGGCCTACCTCACAGAACGTTGAGGAACCCAGCCAGGATTAGACTCTTGCCAGAGGGCCCACCTCACCAAGGGGATGGGAACCAGGCAGGAGTGTCCTCACACGAGTGGGGTCACATCATCGAAAGGTGAGGAACGCAGCACATGTGGCCTCAAGCCATAGGACAGTCATCACCAAGGGGCTGGCAGTGAGGCAGGCAGGAGGAGCCTCACAACAGAGGGCACATAGAATAAAAAAGTTGAGGAATCCAGCAGTTGGAACCTCCCAGCAGGCGGCTCAGAGCACCGATGATAAGGGATCCTTGCCGGAGTGAACTCACAGCAGAGGGCCCACATCATGGTACTGTGAGCAAGCCAGCCGTTTTGACCTCAGAGCAGAAGGCCCATATCGCCATGGGGATGGGAACCTGGCAAGAGTCTCCTCACTCACTTGGCGCACATCAGAAAATGTGGGGAGCCCAGCAGTTATGGCCTAAGGCAAGAGGGCCCTCATCACCGAGGGGAGGAGGATCCCAGCACACTCCAACTGCCACCAGAGGGCCCACGTCGCCAAGGTGACGTGTGCCAGACAGGCATGATTGACCTCACAGCAGAGGGCCCACCTCACAGAAGGGTGAGGAACCCAGCCAGGATCAGACTCTCACCTGAGGGCCCACATCAGCAAGGGGATGGGAACCAGTCAGGACTGTCTTCCCTCCAGTGGGGTCACATCATCGAAAGGTGCGGAACCCAGCACATGTGGCCTCAAATCAGAGGACACATATCACAAAGGGAATGGGAGTGAGGCAGGCAGGAGTAGCCTAAAAACAGAGGGCCCAAAGAATAAGAAAGGTGAGGAATCCAGCAGTTGGAACCTCCCAGCAGGCGGCCCAGAGCACAGAAGCTATGGGATGCAGGCAGGAGTGAACTAACAGCAGAGAGCCTACATCATGAAACTGTGAGCAACCCAGGCTTTGGGACCTCAGAGCAGAAGGCCCACACCCCAATGGGGATGTGAACCTGGCTGGAGTGTCCTCGCACCACTGGGCGCACATCACAAAATGTAGGGAGCCCAGCAGTTAGGGCCTGATGCCAGAGGGCCCTCATCACCGAGGAGAGGAGGCTCCCAGCAGGCTCCAAGTGCCACCAGAGGGCTCATGTCCACAAGGCGAGGTGAGCAAGCCAGGCAAGAGTGACCTCACATCAGACGGCCTACCTCACAGATGGGTGAGGAACCCAGCCGGGATCAGACTCTCAACAGAGGGCCCACATCACCAAGGGGATGTGAACCAGGCAGGAGTCTCCTAAGACCATTGGTCCCACATCATCGAAAGGTGAGGAACCCAGCACATGTGGCCTCAAACCAGACGACACACATCACGAAGGGGCTGGGAGTGAGGCAGGCAGGAGGATCCTCACAACAGAGGGCCCAAAAAATTAAAAAAGTGAGGAATCCAGCAGTTGGAACCTCCCAGCAGGCAGCCAAGAGCACAGAGGCTATGGGATCCAGGCTTCTGTGAACTAACACCAGAGAGCCCACATCATGAAAATGTGAACAACCCAGCCGTTGGGACCTCAGAGCAGAAGGCCCACATCCCCATGGAGATGGGATCCTAAGAGGAGTGCCAAAGCATCACTGGGCTCCCTAAGAAAAGTTGGTGAGCCCAGCAGTTAGGGCCTGACGCAAGAGGGCCCTCATCACTGGGGGAAGAGATTCCCAGCACGCTCCAACTGCCACCACACGGCTGACTTCACCAAGGCAATGTGTGCCAGCCATGCAGGAGTGACCTATCAGCAGAGGGTCTCCCTCACAGGTGGGTGAGGAACAAAGCCAGGAACAGACTCTCACCAGGGGGTCCACATAACCACGTGGATGAGAACCAAGCAGGAGTGTCCTCACACTAGTGGGGCCACATCATTGAAAGGTGAGGAACCCAGCAAAAGTGGCCACAAACCAGAGGACCCACATCACCAAGGGGTTGAGAGTGAGGTAGGTGTCTGGACGGGCATATTTAACACTCATTTCCCACCAGGAAGAGGAATTAACCAAAGGCTCAGCGTGCCCTGCCAGAAGCAGATTAGGGCCTGAAGCAGTCTTGCGGGTTTGCGGCCAGCTCACAAGAAAGCGAGTTGAAGAAAGGAGCTCAGGGGCCCTGTAATTCACAAACCTGCAGAGTTATAAATGACAGATAACGTCCAAAAATATATTGAAGTAAGGCTGCGAAGAGGACTTGAAAGCGGGGCAGAATTGCAGGAAACCGATTTCAGGAGGTAGACTGGATTTGCATTTAAAGCATAGGAAAAGAGGCAGAACATCGACAATGATGCACTTGGCAACAAAGGGCGTATGAGTTTGTTCCTGAATATATTCAGGAAAAAACACATACGCCCTTTTTGGCAAACCAAGCAAGCTTGCAATGGAAATCCGAACTACTATGAAGTGTCACTTCCCCCCGGTCTAAAGGGCCACTGAGAAAAGTGTAAAATCCAGAAAGGCAAGACAGGCCATGGGGAAAAAGGAGCCTTGTTATGCTTATGGGCGGGATGTACATTGCCAACAGCCACTCTGGAGAAGTGTATGGTGTTTCCTGATACATCTGAAAAACAAAGCAACAGAATCTAGGGCATTTCCACTTATGGTCCTATAGCTTAGGGAAAATAAAATCAAAAAGACACAGCCACCCCAAAATTTACAACGGCTCTGTTTACAGGAGCCTCTTCTACAGTACAAGTTAAATATCCCAGAGAACAAATAATTGATAAAGAAGTTGCGGTACTTATGTACAACAGAATACCACTCAGCAATGAAATCTGTGTCACCAGGCCTGTACCAGCATAATGAGTGGATTGAGGCATGATGATTCTAAGTGAAATAAGTCACACAGACAAAGAAACATCATAAGGTATCACTAATGCACGGAATGTAAACTTGGCTATACATGAACTGAATTACAAAACAGAACAGGGTCTCAAGTTTAGAAAACCAACTTATGCTTGCTTAAGGGGAAAGGTGAGTTGGGGTGCTGCATAAAACCAGAGTTTGAAATTAGCACAGATACCGTTCCATAAGCCAAATATGTAATAGACAAGACCTACCCGTTGCTCAACGAAATGGACTCAACAATGAGGTATCACCTCACACCTGTTAGAATGGGCATCATCTGAAAATCTACAAACAACAAATGCTGGAAAGGGTGTGGAGAAAAGGAACACTCTTCCACTATTGTTGGGAATATAAATTGATACAGTCACTATGGAGAACAATATGGAGTTTCTTAAGAAACTAATAATAGAATTACCATATGATACAGCAATCCCAGGACTGGACATATACTCAGACAAAACCATAAATCAAAAAGAGACATTCACCGCAATGTTCATTGCATCACTATTTACAATATCGAGGTAATGGAAGCAACCTAAATGCCCACAGACAGACGAATGCATAAAGCTGTGGTACATATATAAAATGGAATATTACTAAGCCATGAAAGGAATGAAATTGGGTCATTTGTAGAGACGTCGATGGATCTAGAGACTGTCCTACAGAGTGAAGTAAGTCAGAAAGAGAAAAACAAATCTTGTATATTCATGCATATATGTGGAACCTAGAAAAACTGTACAGATTAACCATTTTGCAAGGCATAAATAGAGCAACAGATGTAGACAACAATCGTATGGACAACAAGGGGGGAAAGCTCTTGGAGGGGTGGTGGTGGGAGGAGTTGAGAGATTGGGATTGGCATGTAAACATTTATATGTATAAAGTAGATAACCAATGAGAACCTGCTGTATAAAAATATAAAATAAAATTCAAAATTAAAAAGAAATAAAATTTAAAAAATAAAACAGAAAAAACAATTATTCCCTTCACATACATGTATTTATATGAATAAATTATTTCCATGCTTATATCTGTAAATACAAAAAAGAGGAATAAAATCTACCTTGAACCAAAAACGAAAAAGAGAAAAAAAAAAACAGAACCCACCAGTTACTCAGAGGAAAACCGTATCAGGGCACTTGCTCCAGTTGTAAACAATTCTGAAGTTGGTCAGTGGTGGGGAATCGTCTCCCATTCAGCCAGCAGCCCCCACACAACAAGCGTCCTCATTGCAAAGCTGGGGCACCGTGCCGAGGCATCTGTGAGTAAACGTGAGCTGAGCCCCAGGCCACTTGCTGCTGAACTGTTCCCACCCTTCCCAGGTAAAACACCTGAATATATACAAGGACTTGAAAGCCTAGAGGAAGGGCCATGGAGCCACACGAGTGACAGCATGCCAGCTGACTTGGTGCCTGCAGGCCAGCCAGGATGGTCCTGGCCCTGGGTGCTCTTCTGGAAGATTTCCATTTCCCTGCCTGAGATACCCGTCCTGTCCCTGCCCCCACTGCTTTTTTCCTTCCTCACCTCTGCCCAGGGAGAAATTCCAGCAGCAGGTATGGGTGACACATCCTCTTCTTTAGCAGGTGGCAGCCTGGCAACTGCTGCAGAAAGTCCAGCAGAGCCCCACTCACACTGGGCCACCCACAAAGCCGTGGCCTCTCACTCCCTCCCACCAGCCCAGCCCCGAGACTGCTGACAGGGCAGAGAAAATGGCGTCAGGCACAGCTGCAGGGGCTTTTGCTGCCTGGAGTGGTATTTATATTGATCTCAACCCAGGCACACCTGGGGAGGGCTGGCCAGCATGGTAAGGCTGCCCAGGTAGCCAATCATCACCCCTCAGGGGCTCACAGTTGCAGAAAATGGAACTTGCTGAACCGGCCAGGTCCAAGGAACAGGTGTGGGCTCCTGAGAGTCAGGATAGACAAGGGGCTGCAGCTTTGGCTTGTTTTCTAATCATTTTATCTGGCCCATGAGTGGGAGACAACTTCAAGAAAACCCTCTCCTAATGAGAGGAACCCAGGAGTCAGGGAGAGGAGGGGTGGGTGGTGGTTGGAGACAGAGGCCTGGTGCCCTGGGTGCAGTGGAAGTCTCTGGAAGACCAGGTGGAGGGAGGCCACACAGAGTGATGCCCAGGGTCACAGACCTGTCGGAGCTGCTGTTTGTTAGTTCAAGTCCTGCTCTGAGGTGCTCTGTGTCAGCTCTGAGCGACAGGTGAGCTGGGGGTGCTCTTCAATGAGGGCTATGTGCACGGTTCCTGTGTGCCCAGCCCTGCCACGGTACCTGCAAGGGTAGCTCTGTATCCTGGGAGGGGCCTGACCATGAGAGCCCCGTGGGCTGGGTTGGGGGTGGGGTACCTGCCCAGGAGAGCTCCATATCCTGGGATTGGCCTGACCACGAGAGCCCCATGGGCTGCTGGGGACCTGGTAAAGGATGTCAGGACAGTCAGTGAAGCCACCGAGGATATACCTCCAGTTGCTCCTGATTCCTACACCCTGCTGGTCATTCTACCAACCACCAGGACATGGTATTCTGTATTAGTCTTCAATGATGCCTTCTTTTGTATTCCATTAGTCCCAGAGTCACAAGAAATTTTGGCTTGTGAGTGGCAGGACTCAACATACAACTAAAACAATACTTCCGGGCCGTCTTGCCCCAAGGGTTCAAAAATTCCCACACCATCTTTGGGGAAAGCTTAGCTAACGACCGAAAAGTTCTACCTCTGGAAAAGGAAACCCTCCTGCAATATGCAGACGACATTCTGATCGCCAGCCCTACTAAGGAGGCCTCTGAACTACCAAGCCAATAAAGGATAGAAGTTGTCCAAGAAAAAGCTCAAATATCACAGACTGTGGTGACCTGCCTGGGCTTCATTCTCACACAAGGTCAGAGAAGCCCATCCCAGGAAAGGGAAGAAGCCATTTGCAGCCTTACCCCTTTCTAAAACTAGAAGACAGCTTAGGGGTTCCTGGGGAGGCCAGGGTTTGCTGCTTCTGGATCCCTAACTACAGTCTACTAGCTGGGCCTCTATATGAAACACTGAAAGGAAAAGATGATGATCCTTTTGAACAGAATCCAGAAGTGGCCTTTCAAGAATGGAAAGAGCAGTCAATTCAGACCCTTGCCCTGGAACTCCCTAATTGAGCTAAACCCTTTGACCTTTCCATTCCCGGTGAAAGGTGAATCGCCATTGGAGAATTAGTGCAAAAACTGGGACCACTTGAAATGGAACAACGCAAGAATGCCATCCAGGTAGGATAAACTACAGTCACCAAGGGGCTTGGCCCACTGCCACATCTGGCCAAGATACTGGCGGTATCTAAAAACCTGGAAATCAGCAGCCCAAAAGGCCACCTCCCTCCTAAGGGAAAAGGACCCCACGTGGTGATCCTAATCACCAACCATGCCCTGAAGTTGCAGGGTTCGCTCCGTGGGCACACCGACCTCGAGTGAGGAGGCCCTCCAACTCCAACATCCAGAGAGATAACCGGAGGCAACAGGGCACCATGACGACTCATGTGAACATCACTTGACCTGGAGTTTCTCTCATAAAACAACAATAGTGTGTCCCGAAGGAGTAGACTACTGCTTGCAGGACTTCCTGCACCCGGAGGGGAGCTAATAATCTTGGCGGGGGAACCGTATATCACACTGTCACCATAGAAAAGCCTACAGACACCGTGATGATGGTGGCCAATAAGACCGGCTGGACTCCTGTTTACTTCAAAAGGCTGTTGACTCAGTGGCCATCATGGTCCTTGATCACCACTGACCCTGGACTGTCTGGGAGTTGAGCGGGCAGGGCTCTGACACCTGGTGCTGTTTTTATGTTAATTCAGGGGCCTAATTGAAGAAAGAGCAGACTACTGGTCAGAGCATCTAGGCTGGCAGAAACGGTCAGCCTAAGGTGGCCGAACAAATGTGGGGCGGGGTGAAACCGGCCCCCACAGCGTCTCTGCACATCTCTTTCCTGGACCCTTAAAGGTCATTAGAATCTATAACACTTCCAATGCTGGTGCTCAGGCGGACGAGCAGGGAGGCAGGGGTCCTGGGGCCAATCAACGTCACCTGGAGGCTGCTGGGGAGAAGTTCTGACCCTCGTCCCCTGGTATGAGGGCTCCCAACTCAGCACTCAGCAGTTACAGAAGAAGGGTCTGCACCCTCAGCACTCCAAGAATGAGGAACGGGACAAAAGGCAGAGGAGGGGTTTGTCCCCAGCAAAGCCCATTAAAAATCCCTGGGAGATAAAAATAGAATCTGGGCAATAAAGTCAAGTCTGACCTTTTTTATCCTTTGTGCTTTGTCTAATTTCACGTGCTCCTAGGGTCCCGCATGCAGAGGTTCCACACCCGGCACTTCAGACCAGATTTCCTGGTGCAGAATGGCTGGGTCGACACCTCAGCTCCTGGGGCCCAGTGCAGACTCCGAGATATAGAGCCTGAGCTGCAGCCAACCCGGCCCTTGAGAGCTCCGCCCCCTCCCTCCCACTGACTCTGACAGGATCTCTACACAGCAGCCCAGCCCACAGCCCACGGGGTAGTGCATGCTCTCACCTCTCCATTCTCTGATGAAAATATAAAGTTTCCTTTGCTTGGGAACCAAACTCAGTCTCGATCTGTTGGCCCCAATGACACTGGGCAGGGGGACCCTTGTTGGGGTCCACTCTGGAGGATCAGTAACAGAAATTGAGACTATTGTAACTTCAATGAACAGATGTGTGAGCCAAACTGTAGTTAACATAGAACAGTTTATAAGGCTCGGGTAAAATAAGATGTTTCTAACACTTCCATTTGATATTTCCATCACTTTATTATAAGCAAGTTCAGTGAGAAGGTTTGTCCTATTTGTCAGGTCAATATTAGAGAAATGAAGTGATTTCTTTCCAAGGATGTACATCTAATAATCTTGGTTAAAGCTTCAATCTTGTTTTAAATGCTTTTCCATTGAAAATGATACCTCTCTTTCAGCTCCCCCATTTCTGAGAAGTATAAAATCTTATAATTTATTATTACCAAAGGGGAAAGGTGGGAGGAGGGATAAATTAACAGTTTGGAATTAACACATACACACTGCTATGTATAAAATAGATCATCAACAAGGAACTACTGTATAGCACAGGGAACTACACTCAATATTGTGCAATAACCTATAAGGGGAAATAATTGGAAAAAGAATAGATATTTTTATTGACATCATCTATCAATGACAGTTAAAGTGTAACCTAAGGGAAGCCGGTGGTGAGTGCTTCTGACCCTGAAGACTTCAGTCATCTAAAGTTTGGACTCTGCCTACTTCCCAAGGCCCTTAATGAACATATGTGTAGCCGTAGCTTAAAAAACTCCCCAGTTTGGGTTTCGGGGAGACACTGATTTTGAAAAAGCCCTGGTGTTCTCCTTACATGAATGGGACTCTTCCTACTGCTAAAACATGTCTGTCACATCCAGAGGATGGTATACCGTCTGATCGGGAAGAGTTTGGAAAAGGCATCTCATCTCCTCATCTCCTGGTGCTCGGGTTCACCCCTCCAGCGTCTTTACTAACAGTCTCCCCACTTGGAGATGTCAACACTGTCAACATCCTGTTGCGTACAGTTTGGAATTTGTCCAGAGGATGAAGCGGAAGGATGAGGAACAATGAGAGACAAGTCCTAGGTGTTCAGACAGGCACATGTCACTCTAATTTCCAATCAGGAAGATGAATTGACCAAAGGCTAGGGTTGCCCATGGAAACAGTATAGGGCTTGAGGAAATCCCACTGCTTTGTGGCCAGTTCCCATAAACACAAGTTGAACAATGGAACTCAGGGGCAGTAAAATTCACGAAACTGCAGAGTTGAAAATATCTATCACTGAAAAATGTCTTGAGGAAAGTCAGAGAAAAGGATTGGCAAGCAAGGGAGAATGGCAGGAAAGGGATTTGAGGAGGTAGAAAGGACTCGCCATTAAGCACAAGAAAAGGGGCTGAACATTGCCGACATTGCAGTTGGCCAAAAAGGCTGTATGCGTTTTTTTCTGTATATATTCAAGAAAAGGGCATACACTTTTTTAGCCAACCAAACAGGTGGGCACTGGAAATCAATACTACAAAAGATATCACTTCGCATCAGTCAGAAGAGCCATCCTCATAAAGTGTAAACGCCAGAAATGCAGGCCAGGGCAAGGAGAGGAGGGAGCCCTGTGAGGCTTATAGTGGAAATGTATATTGCCAACGGCCATTCTGGAGAAGTGTATTGTGTTTACTAAAGCATCTAAAAAATGAGCTACAGAGCATAGGGCACTTGCACTCATGGGCGTATATCTTGGGAAAAACAAAAATCGAGAGGACACAGGCACCCCAATGTTTACTGCCTCTCTGTTTAAAAGATCCTCGACTAGGATATAACTTAAATGTCTCTGGAGGGAAAAAATGGATAGAGATGTGGTACTTATGTAGAGTGGAATATTACTCAGCCTGGAAATCAATGAAATATGGCCAGTTGTAACAACTCCGGAGGAGTTACGTATGATCATTCTAAGTGACATAAATATGTAGAAAACACGTGTAAGGCTGCTAAACGGGAAAGGTGGGGAGGGGTGAGGCATCATCCAGGAGGTTGAAATTAGCAAAGATACCATTCCAAATACCAAACTGATAATCAACAAGGCCAACACGGTAACTAAAAGAACTGCACTCAGCACACTCAAGTCACCGGAAAAGAATATCTATGACTGGTAAGAATCTGAAAAAGAAATTATTGATGTCTCTCTGTACGTGAATCAAGTGGATGTACAGCAGCAAGAAACAGAGCTTTGAAAATCAGCTGTAAACAACATAGTAATAAATTGAAAAAAATAAACGACAGAGAGACAGAGAAAACCTCTTACAACTTTTCCTCAGGGACGGTGATGCAACATGGATTGAACACATCTAGACCCACAGCAGGATGAGACATAAGGCTGGAAACTGTTCGCGCTAAGAGAAATGTGGGGTTGGGTGAGGAAATGCACACCCTTTAAAGTAATACTACCTGGTACCCATTCAATGGGTCCCAAATCTGCAGGTTCAAGGAATCTTCCTACAGCTAAAACATGCATGGAAAACCCAGAGGACTGTACACCATGTGATCGGGAGATGTGTCTAAAATGCACCTCATTTATCCTCTCCTGGTGCTCCTGTTCATCATTCCAGCCACGTTACTTAGAATCTCCCCACTTAGAGAATCAGCACATTTAAACTTCTGTTTCACACATTTTGCAAATTGTGAGGAGGATGAACGGGAACAGGGGGAAACAATGAGAGAATAGTTGTAGGGGTTTGGACGGGCACATGTCACTCTAATTTCCCATTAAGAATAAGAATTAAAAAAAGGCTCAGCCCGCCTCACCGGAGCCAAAATAGGGCCTGAAGCAATCCTGCAGTTTTGAGGCCAGCTCACAAAAGAGCAACTTAAAAAATGGAGCTCAGGGTCACTGCAATTCACAAACCTGCAGAGTTATAAATGAAAACTAACGTCCAAAAATATGTTGAGGTAAGGCAAAGAAGAGGATCTGAATGCAAGACAGAATTGCAAGAAACAGATTTCAAGAGATAGATTGGACTCGCCTTTAAAGCACATGAAAAGCGGCAGAATTTCGACAATGATGCAGTTGGCCCAAAAGGGAGTATGTGTTATTTCCTGAATATATCCAGGAAAAAACGCATACGCACTTTATGGGCAACCAAGCAAGCAAGCAATGCAAATGTGCACAACAAAGAAGTCTCATTTCCCACCGGTCAAAAGGGCCATCCGAAAAAATTGTAAAAACCAGAAATGCAGGACAGGCCATGGAGAACAGGGAGCCTTTATACGCTGATGGACAGTGTGTGAACTGCCGAGAGCCACTCTGGAGAAGTGTATGGTGGTTCCTAAATCATCTAAAAAACAGAGCGACAGAGCATAGGGCACTTCCAATCACGGGAGTATATCTAGGGAAGTCTAAAAATCAACAAGACACAAGCACACCACAGTTTAGGGCTACTCTGTTTACAAGAACCTCAACTTCAGTACACCTTAAATATCCCAGGAAAGAGAACAATGGATAAAGAAAATGTGGTACTTATGTACAATGGAATATCTCTTCACCATGAAATCAATGTAATAAGGCTAGTAGAAGGATAAAGAGTGGATTGAGGTCCGATAATACTACTTGAAATAAGTCAAACAGAAAAAGAAACATATCATAAGATATCACTTATAGAGGGAGGATAAATATGGCTGCACAAAAAATGAATGACAAAACAGAACAGTGTCTCACATTTAGAAAACACACTTATGTCAGCTTAAGGGGAAAGGAGAGGTGGGGTGATGCATAAAACCAGAGTTTGAAATTAGCACAGATACCGTTCAATAAACCAAATAGGTATCAGACAAGATCTACACCTTGCTCAATGAACTGGCCTCAACACACCCTATACACCACAGAGAAATATATCTGAGTAATAAGAATCTTAAAACCCATGTATTGATATATCTCCATAAGGGAATCAAGTGTGCGCAGAGCGGCACAAACACAGCAGTGAAAATGAGCTAAACCCCATTATAGAAATAAATTTTAAAACCAAAACGCAGAAACAATGAAAGAGAGAAAAATTCTTACAAAATTCGCTCAGGGGCTGTGATGCAACCTGGAATGACCACATATAAACCCACAGCTGGATAAGACATAAGGCTGGACACTTGGGGCTGAAAGGATTGGAGAGCTTTGGTGAGCAACTGCCGAAAGTTTAATGCAATACTTCATGCTACTTATTCCAAGGGTCCCAACACTCCAAGTTGAAGGGAATCTTCCTACAGCTAAACCATGCATGGGAAATCCAGCAGATGGTATACCATATGATCGGGAAAGGTTTCTAAAATGCACCTCATTTTCCTCTCCTGGGGCTCCGGATCAACATTCCAGCCACTTTACTAACAACATCTCCACATGGAGAGTCAATGCCTTTAAGTTCCGGTATCGCACAGTCTGCAGTTAGTGCGGAGGATGAATGGGAATAGGGGGAACCAGTGAGAAAATAGCTGTAGCGGTTTCAATGGGCACATGTCACTCTAATTTCACATCAGGAAGAAGAATTAACCAAAGGCAGAGCAAGGCGCCCCAGAAGAAGAATAGGGCCTGAAGAAATCCTGTGGATATGAGGCAAGATCACAAAAATAAGAGCTGAAAAATGGAGCTAAGGGCCACTGCAATTGAAAAACCTGCAGAGTTATAAAGGCCAACTATTTTCCAAACGTATATTGAGGTAAGGCTATGAAGAGGAACTGAGAGCAAGGCAGAACTGCAGGAAACCGATTTCAGGAGGTAGACTGGAATTGCACTGAAAACATATGAAAAGACTCAGAACGTCGACAATGATGCACTTGGCCAAAAAGGGCGTATGCGTTCTTTCCTGAATATATTCAGGAAGAAACGCATACGCCCTTTCTGGCCAACCAAGCAAGCTCGCAAAGGAAATCTGCACTACAATGAAGTCTCACTTCCCCCCGGTCAAAGGGCCTTCTGAAAAAAGTGTAAAATCCAGAAAGGCAGGACAGGCCATGGAGAACTGGGAGCCTTGTTATGCTGATGGGCGAGATGAAAATGGCCAACAGCCACTCTGGAGAAGTGTATGGTGTTTCCTGAAACATCCAAAAAACAAAGCAACAGAGCCTAGGGCACTTCCACTTATGGTCCTATAGCTTAGGGAAATTAAAATCAAAAAGACACAGCCACCCCAAAGTTTGGGATGGCTCTGTTTACAAGAACCTCGTTTACGGTACAAGTTAAATATCGCAAAAAGCGAAAAATGGATAAAGAAGTTGTGGTACTTACGTACAATGCAATATCACTCAGCAATGAAATCTATGTCATCAGGCCCATAGCAGCATAATGAGTGGATTCAGGTACGATGATTCTAAGTGAAATTAGTCACACAGAAAAAGAAACATCATAAGATATCACTACTACACGGAATGTAAACTTGGCTACACAGGAACTGAATTACAAAACAGAACAGGGTCAAAAATGTAGAAAACCAACTTATGCTTGCTTAAGGGGAAAGCCGATATGGGGTGCTGCATGAAACCAGAGATTAAAATTGGCACAGATACCGTTCCATAAGCCAAAAATATAATAGACAAAAGGTACCCCTTGCTCAACGAAGTGGACTCAACACCCCATATTAAACGCCTAAGAATATACCTGACTAGTAAGAATCTATCTGACTAGTAAGAATCTTAAAACCTATGGATTTATATGTCTCCGAAAGAGAATCAAGCGTGTGTACAGCGGCATAAACGCAGCAGTGATAGGATTGGTGAGGTTCGGTGAGCAAATGCAGACCCTTTGAAGTCATATTGCATGGTACCCATTCCATGGGTCTCAACTCTCCATGTTTAAGGGATTCTTCCTTCAGCTAAAACATGCATGTGGAACCCAGAGTATGATCCACCATGTGGTCGGAAAACGTGTTCAAATGTGTCTCAGTTTTGGTCCCCTGGTACTCGGGGGCAACATTCCAGACGCTTTACTAACACTCTCCCCACTTGGAGAGTCAGTGCCTTTAACCTCCTGTTTGGCCCAGTTAGCAATTTCTGCGGAAGATGAACAGGAATAGGGAGAACCAATGAGAGATTAGGTGGAGGTGTCCGGACGGGCCAATTTAACTCTCATTTCCCACCAGGAAGAGGAATTAACCAAAGGCTCAGCATGCCGTGCCGGAACCAAACTAGGGCCTGAAGCAATCCTGCGGTGTTGCGGCCAGCTCACAAGAAAGCGAGTTGAAGAAAGGAGCTCAGGGGCACTGTAATTCACAAACCTGCAGAGTTATAAATGACAGCTATCTTCCAAAAATATATTGAATTCGGATGCCAAGAGGAGTTGAAAGCAGGGCAGAATTGCAGGAAACCGATTTCAGGAGGTAGACTGGAATTGCATGTAAAGCATAGGAAAAGAGGCAGAACGTCCACAATGATGCACTTGGCCAAAAAGGGCGTATGCGTTTTTTCCTGAATATATTCAGGAAAAAACGCATACGCCCTTTTTGGCCAACCAAGCAAGCTTGCAAAGGAAATCTGCACTACAATGAAGTCTCACTTCCCCCCGGTCAAAAGGGCCATCTGAAAAAAGTGTAAAATCCAGAAAGGCAGGACAGGCCATGGAGAACTGGGAGCCTTGTTATGCTGATGGGCGGGATGTCAATTGCCAAGAGCCACTCGGGAGAGGTGTATGGTGTTTCCTGAAACATCTAAAAAACAAAGCAACAGAGCCTAGGGCACTTCCACTTATGGTCCTATAGCTTAGGGAAATTAAAATCAAAAAGACACAGCCACCCCAAAGTTTGGGACAGCTCTGTTTACAAGAACCTCGTTTACGGTACAAGTTCAATATCGCAGAAAGTGAAAAATGGATAAAGTAGTTGTGGTACTTACGTACAATGCAATATCACTCAGCAATGAAATCTATGTCATCAGGCCCGTAGCAGCATAATGAGTGGATTCAGGTATGATGATTCTAACTGAAATAAGTCACACAGAAAAAGAAACATCATAAGATATCACTAATACACGGAATGTAAACTTGGCTACACAGGAACTGGATTACAAAACAGAACAGGGTCTCAAATTTAGAAAACCAACTTATGCTTGCTTAAGGGGAAAGGTGAGTTGGGGTGCTGCATCAAACCAGAGATTGAAATGAGCACAGATAAAGTTCCTTAAGCCAAATATGGAATAGACAAGAACTACTCCTTGCTCAACGAAATGGACTCAACACCCCATATTAAACGCCTAAGAATGTACCTGACTAGTAAGTATCTTAAAACCTATGGATTGCTATGTGTCTGAAAGAAAATCAAGCGTGTGTACAGGGGCATAAACGCAGCAGTGATAGGATTGGAGACGTTCGGTGAGCAAATGAAGACCCTTTGAAGTCATATTGCATGGTACCCATTCCACGGGTCTCAACTCTCCAGGTTTAAGGGATTCTGCCTTCAGGTAAAACATGCACGTGGAACCCAGAGTATGATCAACCGTGTGATCGGGAGACGTGTTCCAATATGTCTCAGTTCTCGTCCCCAGGTACTCGGGTGCAACATTCCACACACTTTACTAACACTCTCCCGACTTGGAGAGTCAGTGCCTTTAACCTCCTGTTTGGCCCATTTGCAATTTCTGAGGAAGGTGAACAGGAATAGGGAGAACCAATGAGAGACTAGGTGGAGGTGTCTGGACGGGCAAATTTAACTCTCATTTCCCACCAGGAAGAGGAATTAACCAAAGGCTCAGCGTGCTGTGCCGGAACCAGATTAGGGCCTGAAGCAATCCTGCGGTGTTGCGGCCAGCTCACAAGAAAGCGAGTTGAAGAAAGGAGCTCAGGGGCACTGTAATTCACAAACCTGCACAGTTATAAATGACAGCTATCGTCCAAAAATATACTGAAGTAAGGCTGCCAAGAGTACTTGAAAGCGGGGCAGAATTGCAGGAAACCGATTTCAGGAGGTAGACTGGAATTGCATTTAAAGCATAGGAAAAGAGGCAGAACGTCCACAATGATGCACTTGGCCAAAAAGGGCGTATGCGTTTTTTCCTGAATATATTCAAGAAAAAACGCATACCCCCTTTTTGGCCAAACAAGCAAGCTTGCAAAGGAAATCTGCACTACAATGAAGTCTCACTGCCCCCCGGTCAAAAGGGCCATCTGAAAAAAGTGTAAAATCCAGAAAGGCAGGACAGGCCATGGAGAACTGGGAGCCTTGTTATGCTGATGGGCGAGATGTAAATGGCCAACAGCCACTCTGGAGAAGTGTATGGTGTTTCCTGAAACATCCAAAAAACTAAGCAACAGAGCCTAGGGCACTTCCACTTATGGTCCTATAGCTTAGGGAAATTAAAATCAAAAAGACACAGCCACCCCAATGTTTGGGATGGCTCTGTTTACAAGAACCTCGTTTACGGTACAAGTTAAATATCGCAAAAAGCGAAAAATGGATAAAGAAGTTGTGGTACTTACGTACAATGCAATATCACTCAGCAATGAAATCTATGACATCAGGCCCGGAGCAGCATAATGAGTGGATTCAGGTACGATGATTCTAAGTGAAATTAGTCACACAGAAAAAGAAACATCATAAGATATCACTACTACACGGAATGTAAACTTGGCTACACAGGAACTGAATTACAAAACAGAACAGGGTCAAAAATGTAGAAAACCAACTTATGCTTGCTTAAGGGGAAAGCCGATATGGGGTGCTGCATGAAACCAGAGATTAAAATTGGCACAGATACCGTTCCATAAGCCAAAAATATAATAGACAAAAGGTACTCCTTGCTCAACGAAGTGGACTCAACACCCTATATTAAACGCCTAGGAATATACCTGACTAGTAAGAATCTACCTGACTAGTAAGAATCTTAAAACCTATAGATTTATATGTCTCCGAAAGAGAATCAAGCGTGTGTACAGCGGCATAAACGCAGCAGTGATAGGATTGGTGAGGTTCGGTGAGCAAATGCAGACCCTTTGAAGACTTATTGCATGGTACCCATTCCACGGGTCTCAACTCTCCAGGTTTAAGGGATTCTTCCTTCAGCTAAAACATGCATGTGGAACCCAGAGTATGATCCACCGTGTGATCGGGAAACGTGTTCAAATGTGTCTCAGTTTTCGTCCCCTGGTACTCGGTTGCAACATTCCAGATGCTTTACTAACACTCTCCCCACTTGGAGAGTCAGTGCCTTTAACCTCCTGTTTGGCCCAGTTTGCAATTTCTGTGGAAAATGAACAGGAATAGGGAGAACCAATGAGAGACTAGGTGGAGGTGTCCGGACGGGCAAATTTAACTCTCATTTCCCACCAGGAAGAGGAATTAACCAAAGGCTCAGCATGCCGTGCCGGAACCAAACTAGGGCCTGAAGCAATCCTGCGGTGTTGCGGCCAGCTCACAAGAAAGCGAGTTGAAGAAAGGAGCTCAGGGGCACTGTAATTCACAAACCTGCAGAGTTATAAATGACAGCTATCTTCCAAAAATATATTGAAGTAAGGCTGCCAAGAGGAGTTGAAAGCGGGGCAGAATTGCAGGAAACCGATTTCAGGAGGTAGACTGGAATTGCATGTAAAGCATAGGAAAAGAGGCAGAACGTCCACAATGATACACTTGTCCAAAAAGGGCGTATGCGTTTTTTCCTGAATATATTCAGGGAAAAACGCATACGCCCTTTTTGGCCAACCAAGCAAGCTTGCAAAGGAAATCTGCACTACAATGAAGTCTCACTGCCCCCCGGTCAAAAGGGCCATCTGAAAAAAGTGTAAAATCCAGAAAGGCAGGACAGGCCATTGAGAACTGGGAGCCTTGTTATGCTGATGGGCGGGATGTAAATTGCCAGCAGCCACTCTGGAGAAGTGTATGGTGTTTCCTGAAACATCCAAAAAACAAAGCAACAGAGCCTAGGGCACTTCCACTTATGGTCCTATAGCTTAGGGAAATTAAAATCAAAAAGACACAGCCACCCCAAAGTTTGGGACGGCTCTGTTTACAAGAACCTCGTTTAAGGTACAAGTTCAATATCACAGAAAGCGAAAAATGGATAAAGAAATTGTGGTACTTACGTACAATGCAATATCACTCAGCAATGAAATCTATGTCATCAGGCCCGTAGCAGCATAATGAGTGGATTCAGGTACGATGATTCTAAGTGAAATTAGTCACACAGAAAATGAAACATCATAAGATATCACTAATACACGGAATGTAAACTTGGCTACACAAGAACTGAATTACAAAACAGAACAGGGTGTCAAATGTAGAAAACCAACTTATGCTTGCTTAAGGGGACGGGTGAGTTGGGGTGCTGCATAAAACCAGAGATTGAAATGAGCACAGATACCGTTCCATAAGCCAAATATGTAATAGACAAGAGCTACTCCTTGCTCAACGAAGTGGACTCAACACCCCATATTAAACGCCTAAGAATATACCTGACTAGTAAGAATCTACCTGACTAGTAAGAATCTTAAAACCTATGGATTTATATGTCTCCGAAAGAGAATCAAGCGTGTGTACAGCGGCATAAACGCAGCAGTGATAGGATTGCTGAGGTTCGGTGAGCAAATGCAGACCCTTTGAAGTCATATTGCATGGTACCCATTCCATGGGTCTCAACTCTCCAGGTTTAAGGGATTCTTCCTTCAGCTAAAACATGCACGTGGAACCCAGAGTATGATCCACCGTGTGATCGGGAAACGTGTTCAAATGTGTCTCAGTTTTCGTCCCCTGGTACTCGGTTGCAACATTCCAGACGCTTTACTAACACTCTCCCCACTTGGAGAGTCAGTGCCTTTAACCTCCTGTTTGGCCCAGTTTGCAATTTCTGTGGAAGATGAACAGGAATTGGGAGAACCAATGAGAGACTAGGTGGAGGTGTCCGGACGGGCAAATTTAACTCTCATTTCCCACCAGGAAGAGGAATTAACCAAAGGCTCAGCATGCCGTGCCGGAACCAAACTAGGGCCTGAAGCAATCCTGCGGTGTTGCGGCCAGCTCACAAGAAAGCGAGTTGAAGAAAGGAGCTCAGGGGCACTGTAATTCACAAACCTGCAGAGTTATAAATGACAGCTATCTTCCAAAAATATATTGAATTAGGATGCCAAGAGGAGTTGAAAGCAGGGCAGAATTGCAGGAAACCGATTTCAGGAGGTAGACTGGAATTGCATGTAAAGCATAGGAAAAGAGGCAGAACGTCCACAATGATGCACTTGGCCAAAAAGGGTGTATGCGTTTTTTCCTGAATATATTCAGGGAAAAACGCATACGCCCTTTTTGGCCAACCAAGCAAGCTTGCAAAGGAAATCTGCACTACAATGAAGTCTCACTGCCCCCCGGTCAAAAGGGCCATCTGAAAAAAGTGTAAAATCCAGAAAGGCAGGACAGGCCATTGAGAACTGGGAGCCTTGTTATGCTGATGGGCGGGATGTAAATTGCCAGCAGCCACTCTGGAGAAGTGTATGGTGTTTCCTGAAACATCCAAAAAACAAAGCAACAGAGCCTAGGGCACTTCCACTTATGGTCCTATAGCTTAGGGAAATTAAAATCAAAAAGACACAGCCACCCCAAAGTTTGGGACGGCTCTGTTTACAAGAACCTCGTTTAAGGTACAAGTTCAATATCACAGAAAGCGAAAAATGGATAAAGAAATTGTGGTACTTACGTACAATGCAATATCACTCAGCAATGAAATCTATGTCATCAGGCCCGTAGCAGCATAATGAGTGGATTCAGGTACGATGATTCTAAGTGAAATTAGTCACACAGAAAATGAAACATCATAAGATATCACTAATACACGGAATGTAAACTTGACTACACAAGAACTGAATTACAAAACAGAACAGGGTGTCAAATGTAGAAAACCAACTTATGCTTGCTTAAGGGGATGGGTGAGTTGGGGTGCTGCATAAAACCAGAGATTGAAATGAGCACAGATACCGTTCCATAAGCCAAATATGTAATAGACAAGAGCTACTCCTTGCTCAACGAAGTGGACTCAACACCCCATATTAAACGCCTAAGAATATACCTGACTAGTAAGAATCTACCTGACTAGTAAGAATCTTAAAACCTATGGATTTATATGTCTCCGAAAGAGAATCAAGCGTGTGTACAGCGGCATAAACGCAGCAGTGATAGGATTGCTGAGGTTCGGTGAGCAAATGCAGACCCTTTGAAGTCATATTGCATGGTACCCATTCCATGGGTCTCAACTCTCCAGGTTTAAGGGATTCTTCCTTCAGCTAAAACATGCACGTGGAACCCAGAGTATGATCCACCGTGTGATCGGGAAACGTGTTCAAATGTGTCTCAGTTTTCGTCCCCTGGTACTCGGTTGCAACATTCCAGACGCTTTACTAACACTCTCCCCACTTGGAGAGTCAGTGCCTTTAACCTCCTGTTTGGCCCAGTTTGCAATTTCTGTGGAAGATGAACAGGAATTGGGAGAACCAATGAGAGACTAGGTGGAGGTGTCCGGAATGGCCAATTTAACTCTCATTTCCCACCAGGAAGAGGAATTAACCAAAGGCTCAGCATGCCGTGCCGGAACCAAACTAGGGCCTGAAGCAATCCTGCGGTGTTGCGGCCAGCTCACAAGAAAGCGAGTTGAAGAAAGGAGCTCAGGGGCACTGTAATTCACAAACCTGCACAGTTATAAATGACAGCTATCGTCCAAAAATATACTGAAGTAAGGCTGCCAAGAGTACTTGAAAGCGGGGCAGAATTGCAGGAAACCGATTTCAGGAGGTAGACTGGAATTGCATTTAAAGCATAGGAAAAGAGGCAGAACGTCCACAATGATGCACTTGGCCAAAAAGGGCGTATGCGTTTTTTCCTGAATATATTCAAGAAAAAACGCATACGCCCTTTTTGGCCAACCAAGCAAGCTTGCAAAGGAAATCTGCACTACAATGAAGTCTCACTGCCCCCCGGTCAAAAGGGCCATCTGAAAAAAGTGTAAAATCCAGAAAGGCAGGACAGGCCATGGAGAACTGGGAGCCTTGTTATGCTGATGGGCGAGATGTAAATGGCCAACAGCCACTCTGGAGAAGTGTATGGTGTTTCCTGAAACATCCAAAAAACTAAGCAACAGAGCCTAGGGCACTTCCACTTATGGTCCTATAGCTTAGGGAAATTAAAATCAAAAAGACACAGCCACCCCAATGTTTGGGATGGCTCTGTTTACAAGAACCTCGTTTACGGTACAAGTTAAATATCGCAAAAAGCGAAAAATGGATAAAGAAGTTGTGGTACTTACGTACAATGCAATATCACTCAGCAATGAAATCTATGACATCAGGCCCGGAGCAGCATAATGAGTGGATTCAGGTACGATGATTCTAAGTGAAATTAGTCACACAGAAAAAGAAACATCATAAGATATCACTACTACACGGAATGTAAACTTGGCTACACAGGAACTGAATTACAAAACAGAACAGGGTCAAAAATGTAGAAAACCAACTTATGCTTGCTTAAGGGGAAAGCCGATATGGGGTGCTGCATGAAACCAGAGATTAAAATTGGCACAGATACCGTTCCATAAGCCAAAAATATAATAGACAAAAGGTACTCCTTGCTCAACGAAGTGGACTCAACACCCTATATTAAACGCCTAGGAATATACCTGACTAGTAAGAATCTACCTGACTAGTAAGAATCTTAAAACCTATAGATTT
This sequence comes from Leucopleurus acutus, assembly GCF_964270905.1. NCBI lineage: Eukaryota > Metazoa > Chordata > Mammalia > Artiodactyla > Delphinidae > Leucopleurus > Leucopleurus acutus. Next base: position 62,498 of record NW_028139073.1, on the reverse strand, counting down.
ATATGTCTCCGAAAGAGAATCAAGCGTGTGTACAGCGGCATAAACGCAGCAGTGATAGGATTGGTGAGGTTCGGTGAGCAAATGCAGACCCTTTGAAGACTTATTGCATGGTACCCATTCCATGGGTCTCAACTCTCCATGTTTAAGGGATTCTTCCTTCAGCTAAAACATGCATGTGGAACCCAGAGTATGATCCACCGTGTGATCGGGAAACGTGTTCAAATGTGTCTCAGTTTTCGTCCCCTGATACTCGGGTGCAACATTCCAGACGCTTTACTAACACTCTCCCCACTTGGAGAGTCAGTGCCTTTAACCTCCTGTATGGCCCAATTTGCAATTTCTGTGGAAAATGAACAGGAATAGGGAGAACCAATGAGAGACTAGGTGGAGGTGTCTGGACGGGCAAATTTAACTCTCATTTCCCACCAGGAAGAGGAATTAACCAAAGGCTCAGCGTGCCATGCCGGAACCACACTAGGACCAGAAGCAATCCTGCGGTGTTGCGGCCAGCTCACAAGAAAGCGAGTTGAAGAAAGGAGCTCAGGGGCACTGTAATTCACAAACCTGCAGAGATATAAATGACAGCTATCTTCCAAAAATATATTGAATTAGGATGCCAAGAGGAGTTGAAAGCAGGGCAGAATTGCAGGAATCCGATTTCAGGATGTACACTGGAATTGCAAGTAAAGCATAGGAAAAGAGGCAGAACGTCCACAATGATGCACTTGGCCAAAAAGGGCGTATGCGTTTTTTCCTGAATATATTCAGGAAAAAACGCATACGCCCTTTTTGGCCAACCAAGCAAGCTTGAAAAGGAAATCTGCACTACAATGTAGTCTCACTGCCCCCCGGTCAAAAGGGCCATCTGAAAAAAGTGTAAAATCCAGAAAGGCAGGACAGGCCATGGAGAACTGGGAGCCTTGTTATGCTGATGGGCGGGATGTAAATTGCCAGCAGCCACTCTGGAGAAGTGTATGGTGTTTCCTGAAACATCCAAAAAACAAAGCAACAGAGCCTAGGGCACTTCCACTTATGGTCCTATAGCTTAGGGAAATTAAAATCAAAAAGACACAGCCACCCCAAAGTTTGGGACGGCTCTGTTTACAAGAACCTCGTTTATGGTACAAGTTCAATATCACAGAAAGCGAAAAATGGATAAAGAAATTGTGGTACTTACGTACAATGCAATATCACTCAGCAATGAAATCTATGTCATCAGGCCCGTAGCAGCATAATGAGTGGATTCAGGTACGATGATTCTAAGTGAAATTAGTCACACAGAAAAAGAAACATCATAAGATATCACTAATACACGGAATGTAAACTTGGCTACACAAGAACTGAATTACAAAACAGAACAGGGTGTCAAATGTAGAAAACCAACTTATGCTTGCTTAAGGGGACGGGTGAGTTGGGGTGCTGCATAAAACCAGAAATTGAAATGAGCACAGATACCGTTCCATAAGCCAAATATGTAATAGACAAGAGCTACTCCTTGCTCAACGAAGTGGACTCAACACCCCATATTAAACGCCTAAGAATATACCTGACTAGTAAGAATCTACCTGACTAGTAAGAATCTTAAAACCTATGGATTTATATGTCTCCGAAAGAGAATCAAGCGTGTGTACAGCGGCATAAACGCAGCAGTGATAGGATTGCTGAGGTTCGGTGAGCAAATGCAGACCCTTTGAAGTCATATTGCATGGTACCCATTCCATGGGTCTCAACTCTCCAGGTTTAATGGATTCTTCCTTCAGCTAAAACATGCATGTGGAACCCAGAGTATGATCCACCGTGTGATCGGGAAACGTGTTCAAATGTGTCTCAGTTTTCGTCCCCTGGTACTCGGTTGCAACATTCCAGATGCTTTACTAACACTCTCCCCACTTGGAGAGTCAGTGCCTTTAACCTCCTGTTTGGCCCAGTTTGCAATTTCTGTGGAAAATGAACAGGAATAGGGAGAACCAATGAGAGACTAGGTGGAGGTGTCCGGACGGGCAAATTTAACTCTCATTTCCCACCAGGAAGAGGAATTAACCAAAGGCTCAGCATGCCGTGCCGGAACCAAACTAGGGCCTGAAGCAATCCTGCGGTGTTGCGGCCAGCTCACAAGAAAGCGAGTTGAAGAAAGGAGCTCAGGGGCACTGTAATTCACAAACCTGCAGAGTTATAAATGACAGCTATCTTCCAAAAATATATTGAAGTAAGGCTGCCAAGAGGAGTTGAAAGCGGGGCAGAATTGCAGGAAACCGATTTCAGGAGGTAGACTGGAATTGCATGTAAAGCATAGGAAAAGAGGCAGAACGTCCACAATGATACACTTGTCCAAAAAGGGCGTATGCGTTTTTTCCTGAATATATTCAGGGAAAAACGCATACGCCCTTTTTGGCCAACCAAGCAAGCTTGCAAAGGAAATCTGCACTACAATGAAGTCTCACTGCCCCCCGGTCAAAAGGGCCATCTGAAAAAAGTGTAAAATCCAGAAAGGCAGGACAGGCCATTGAGAACTGGGAGCCTTGTTATGCTGATGGGCGGGATGTAAATTGCCAGCAGCCACTCTGGAGAAGTGTATGGTGTTTCCTGAAACATCCAAAAAACAAAGCAACAGAGCCTAGGGCACTTCCACTTATGGTCCTATAGCTTAGGGAAATTAAAATCAAAAAGACACAGCCACCCCAAAGTTTGGGACGGCTCTGTTTACAAGAACCTCGTTTAAGGTACAAGTTCAATATCACAGAAAGCGAAAAATGGATAAAGAAATTGTGGTACTTACGTACAATGCAATATCACTCAGCAATGAAATCTATGTCATCAGGCCCGTAGCAGCATAATGAGTGGATTCAGGTACGATGATTCTAAGTGAAATTAGTCACACAGAAAATGAAACATCATAAGATATCACTAATACACGGAATGTAAACTTGGCTACACAAGAACTGAATTACAAAACAGAACAGGGTGTCAAATGTAGAAAACCAACTTATGCTTGCTTAAGGGGACGGGTGAGTTGGGGTGCTGCATAAAACCAGAGATTGAAATGAGCACAGATACCGTTCCATAAGCCAAATATGTAATAGACAAGAGCTACTCCTTGCTCAACGAAGTGGACTCAACACCCCATATTAAACGCCTAAGAATATACCTGACTAGTAAGAATCTACCTGACTAGTAAGAATCTTAAAACCTATGGATTTATATGTCTCCGAAAGAGAATCAAGCGTGTGTACAGCGGCATAAACGCAGCAGTGATAGGATTGCTGAGGTTCGGTGAGCAAATGCAGACCCTTTGAAGTCATATTGCATGGTACCCATTCCATGGGTCTCAACTCTCCAGGTTTAAGGGATTCTTCCTTCAGCTAAAACATGCACGTGGAACCCAGAGTATGATCCACCGTGTGATCGGGAAACGTGTTCAAATGTGTCTCAGTTTTCGTCCCCTGGTACTCGGTTGCAACATTCCAGACGCTTTACTAACACTCTCCCCACTTGGAGAGTCAGTGCCTTTAACCTCCTGTTTGGCCCAGTTTGCAATTTCTGTGGAAGATGAACAGGAATTGGGAGAACCAATGAGAGACTAGGTGGAGGTGTCCGGACGGGCAAATTTAACTCTCATTTCCCACCAGGAAGAGGAATTAACCAAAGGCTCAGCATGCCGTGCCGGAACCAAACTAGGGCCTGAAGCAATCCTGCGGTGTTGCGGCCAGCTCACAAGAAAGCGAGTTGAAGAAAGGAGCTCAGGGGCACTGTAATTCACAAACCTGCAGAGTTATAAATGACAGCTATCTTCCAAAAATATATTGAATTAGGATGCCAAGAGGAGTTGAAAGCAGGGCAGAATTGCAGGAAACCGATTTCAGGAGGTAGACTGGAATTGCATGTAAAGCATAGGAAAAGAGGCAGAACGTCCACAATGATGCACTTGGCCAAAAAGGGCGTATGCGTTTTTTCCTGAATATATTCAGGGAAAAACGCATACGCCCTTTTTGGCCAACCAAGCAAGCTTGCAAAGGAAATCTGCACTACAATGAAGTCTCACTGCCCCCCGGTCAAAAGGGCCATCTGAAAAAAGTGTAAAATCCAGAAAGGCAGGACAGGCCATTGAGAACTGGGAGCCTTGTTATGCTGATGGGCGGGATGTAAATTGCCAGCAGCCACTCTGGAGAAGTGTATGGTGTTTCCTGAAACATCCAAAAAACAAAGCAACAGAGCCTAGGGCACTTCCACTTATGGTCCTATAGCTTAGGGAAATTAAAATCAAAAAGACACAGCCACCCCAAAGTTTGGGACGGCTCTGTTTACAAGAACCTCGTTTAAGGTACAAGTTCAATATCACAGAAAGCGAAAAATGGATAAAGAAATTGTGGTACTTACGTACAATGCAATATCACTCAGCAATGAAATCTATGTCATCAGGCCCGTAGCAGCATAATGAGTGGATTCAGGTACGATGATTCTAAGTGAAATTAGTCACACAGAAAATGAAACATCATAAGATATCACTAATACACGGAATGTAAACTTGACTACACAAGAACTGAATTACAAAACAGAACAGGGTGTCAAATGTAGAAAACCAACTTATGCTTGCTTAAGGGGATGGGTGAGTTGGGGTGCTGCATAAAACCAGAGATTGAAATGAGCACAGATACCGTTCCATAAGCCAAATATGTAATAGACAAGAGCTACTCCTTGCTCAACGAAGTGGACTCAACACCCCATATTAAACGCCTAAGAATATACCTGACTAGTAAGAATCTACCTGACTAGTAAGAATCTTAAAACCTATGGATTTATATGTCTCCGAAAGAGAATCAAGCGTGTGTACAGCGGCATAAACGCAGCAGTGATAGGATTGCTGAGGTTCGGTGAGCAAATGCAGACCCTTTGAAGTCATATTGCATGGTACCCATTCCATGGGTCTCAACTCTCCAGGTTTAAGGGATTCTTCCTTCAGCTAAAACATGCACGTGGAACCCAGAGTATGATCCACCGTGTGATCGGGAAACGTGTTCAAATGTGTCTCAGTTTTCGTCCCCTGGTACTCGGTTGCAACATTCCAGACGCTTTACTAACACTCTCCCCACTTGGAGAGTCAGTGCCTTTAACCTCCTGTTTGGCCCAGTTTGCAATTTCTGTGGAAGATGAACAGGAATTGGGAGAACCAATGAGAGACTAGGTGGAGGTGTCCGGACGGGCCAATTTAACTCTCATTTCCCACCAGGAAGAGGAATTAACCAAAGGCTCAGCATGCCGTGCCGGAACCAAACTAGGGCCTGAAGCAATCCTGCGGTGTTGCGGCCAGCTCACAAGAAAGCGAGTTGAAGAAAGGAGCTCAGGGGCACTGTAATTCACAAACCTGCAGAGTTATAAATGACAGCTATCTTCCAAAAATATATTGAATTAGGATGCCAAGAGGAGTTGAAAGCAGGGCAGAATTGCAGGAAACCGATTTCAGGAGGTAGACTGGAATTGCATGTAAAGCATAGGAAAAGAGGCAGAACGTCCACAATGATGCACTTGGCCAAAAAGGGTGTATGCGTTTTTTCCTGAATATATTCAGGAAAAAACGCATACGCCCTTTTTGGCCAACCAAGCAAGCTTGCAAAGGAAATCTGCACTACAATGAAGTCTCACTGCCCCCCGGTCAAAAGGGCCATCTGAAAAAAGTGTAAAATCCAGAAAGGCAGGACAGGCCATGGAGAACTGGGAGCCTAGTTATGCTGATGGGCGGGATGTAAATTGCCAGCAGCCACTCTGGAGAAGTGTATGGTGTTTCCTGAAACATCCAAAAAACAAAGCAACAGAGCCTAGGGCACTTCCACTTATGGTCCTATAGCTTAGGGAAATTAAAATCAAAAAGACACAGCCACCCCAAAGTTTGGGACGGCTCTGTTTACAAGAACCTCGTTTACGGTACAAGTTCAATATCACAGAAAGCGAAAAATGGATAAAGAAATTGTGGTACTTACGTACAATGCAATATCACTCAGCAATGAAATCTATGTCATCAGGCCCGTAGCAGCATAAAGAGTGGATTCAGGTACGATGATTCTAAGTGAAATTAGTCACACAGAAAAAGAAACATCATAAGATATCACTAATACACGGAATGTAAACTTGGCTACGCAAGAACTGAATTACAAAACAGAACAGGGTGTCAAATGTAGAAAACCAACTTATGCTTGCTTAAGGGGACGGGTGAGTTGGTGTGCTGCATAAAACCAGAGATTGAAATGAGCACAGATACCGTTCCATAAGCCAAATATGTAATAGACAAGAGCTACTACTTGCTCAACGAAGTGGACTCAACACCCCATATTAAACGCCTAAGAATATACCTGACTAGTAAGAATCTACCTGACTAGTAAGAATCTTAAAACCTATGGATTTATATGTCTCCGAAAGAGTATCAAGTGTGTGTACAGCAGCATAAATGCAGCAGTGATAGGATTGGTGAGGTTCGGTGAGCAAATGCAGACCCTTTGAAGTCATATTGCATGGTACCCATTCCATGGGTCTCAACTCTCCATGTTTAAGGGATTCTTCCTTCAGCTAAAACATGCATGTGGAACCCAGAGTATGATCCACCATGTGGTCGGAAAACGTGTTCAAATGTGTCTCAGTTTTTGTCCCCTGGTACTCGGGTGCAACATTCCAGACGCTTTACTAACACTCTCCCCACTTGGAGAGTCAGTGCCTTTAACCTCCTGTTTGGCCCAGTTAGCAATTTCTGCGGAAGATGAACAGGAATAGGGAGAACAAATGAGAGATTAGGTGGAGGTGTCCGGACGGGCCAATTTAACTCTCATTTCCCACCAGGAAGAGGAATTAACCAAAGGCTCAGCATGCCGTGCCGGAACCAAACTAGGGCCTGAACAATCCTGCGGTGTTGCGGCCAGCTCACAAGAAAGCGAGTTGAAGAAAGGAGCTCAGGGGCACTGTAATTCACAAACCTGCAGAGTTATAAAGGACAGCTATCTTCCAAAAATATATTGAAGTAAGGCTGCCAAGAGGAGTTGAAAGGGGGGCAGAATTGCAGGAAACCGATTTCAGGAGGTAGACTGGAATTGCATGTAAAGCATAGGAAAAGAGGCAGAACGTCCACAATGATGCACTTGGCCAAAAAGGGCGTATGCGTTTTTTCCTGAATATATTCAGGAAAAAACGCATACGCCCTTTTTGGCCAACCAAGCAAGCTTGCAAAGGAAATCTGCACTACAATGAAGTCTCACTTCCCCCCGGTCAAAAGGGCCATCTGAAAAAAGTGTAAAATCCAGAAAGTCAGGACAGGCCATGGAGAACTGGGAGCCTAGTTATGCTGATGGGCGGGATGTAAATTGCCAGCAGCCACTCTGGAGAAGTGTATGGTGTTTCCTGAAACATCCAAAAAACAAAGCAACAGAGCCTAGGGCACTTCCACTTATTGTCCTATAGCTTAGGGAAATTAAAATCAAAAAGACACAGCCACCCCAAAGTTTGGGACGGCTCTGTTTACAAGAACCTCGTTTACGGTACAAGTTCAATATCACAGAAAGCGAAAAATGGATAAAGAAATTGTGGTACTTACGTACAATGCAATATCACTCAGCAATGAAATCTATGTCAACAGGCCCGTAGCAGCATAATGAGTGGATTCAGGTACGATGATTCTAAGTGAAATTAGTCACACAGAAAAAGAAACATCATAAGATATCACTAATACACGGAATGTAAACTTGGCTACACAAGAACTGAATTACAAAACAGAACAGGGTGTCAAATGTAGAAAACCAACTTATGCTTGCTTAAGGGGACGGTTGAGTTGGGGTGCTGCATAAAACCAGAGATTGAAATTAGCACAGATACCGTTCCATAAGCCAAATATGTAATAGACAAGAGCTACTCCTTGCTCAACGAAGTGGACTCAACACTCCATATTAAACGCCTAAGAATATACCTGACTAGTAAGAATCTTAAAACCTATGGATTTATATGTCTCCGAAAGAGAATCAAGCGTGTGTACAGCGGCATAAACGCAGCAGTGATAGGATTGCTGAGGTTCGGTGAGCAAATGCAGACCCTTTGAAGTCATATTGCATGGTACCCATTCCATGGGTCTCAACTCTCCAGGTTTAAGGGATTCTTCCTTCAGCTAAAACATGCACGTGGAACCCAGAGTATGATCCACCGTGTGATCGGGAAACGTGTTCAAATGTGTCTCAGTTTTCGTCCCCTGGTACTCGGTTGCAACATTCCAGACGCTTTACTAACACTCTCCCCACTTGGAGAGTCAGTGCCTTTAACCTCCTATTTGGCACAGTTTGCAATTTCTGCGGAAGATGAACAGGAATAGGGAGAACCAATGAGAGATTAGGTGGAGGTGTCCGGACGGGCCAATTTAACTCTCATTTCCCACCAGGAAGAGGAATTAACCAAAGGCTCAGCATGCCGTGCCGGAACCAAACTAGGGCCTGAAGCAATCCTGCGGTGTTGCGGCCAGCTCACAAGAAAGCGAGTTGAAGAAAGGAGCTCAGGGGCACTGTAATTCACAAACCTGCAGAGTTATAAATGACAGCTATCTTCCAAAAATATATTGAATTAGGATGCCAAGAGGAGTTGAAAGCAGGGCAGAATTGCAGGAAACCGATTTCAGGAGGTAGACTGGAATTGCATGTAAAGCATAGGAAAAGAGGCAGAACGTCCACAATGATGCACTTGGCCAAAAAGGGTGTATGCGTTTTTTCCTGAATATATTCAGGAAAAAACGCATACGCCCTTTTTGGCCAACCAAGCAAGCTTGCAAAGGAAATCTGCACTACAATGAAGTCTCACTGCCCCCCGGTCAAAAGGGCCATCTGAAAAAAGTGTAAAATCCAGAAAGGCAGGACAGGCCATGGAGAACTGGGAGCCTAGTTATGCTGATGGGTGGGATGTAAATTGCCAGCAGCCACTCTGGAGAAGTGTATGGTGTTTCCTGAAACATCCAAAAAACAAAGCAACAGAGCCTAGGGCACTTCCACTTATGGTCCTATAGCTTAGGGAAATTAAAATCAAAAAGACACAGCCACCCCAAAGTTTGGGACGGCTCTGTTGACAAGAACCTCGTTTACGGTACAAGTTCAATATCACAGAAAGCGAAAAATGGATAAAGAAATTGTGGTACTTACGTACAATGCAATATCACTCAGCAATGAAATCTATGTCATCAGGCCCGTAGCAGCATAATGAGTGGATTCAGGTACGATGATTCTAAGTGAAATTAGTCACACAGAAAAAGAAACATCATAAGATATCTCTAATACACGGAATGTAAACTTGGCTACACAGGAACTGGATTACAAAACAGAACAGGGTCTCAAATTTAGAAAACCAACTTATGCTTGCTTAAGGGGAAAGGTGAGTTGGGGTGCTGCATAAAACCAGAGATTGAAATGAGCACAGATAAAGTTCCTTAAGCCAAATATGGAATAGACAAGAACTACTCCTTGCTCAACGAAATGGACTCAACACCCCATATTAAACGCCTAAGAATGTACCTGACTAGTAAGTATCTTAAAACCTATGGATTGCTATGTCTCTGAAAGAAAATCAAGCGTGTGTACAGGGGCATAAACGCAGCAGTGATAGGATTGGAGACGTTCGGTGAGCAAATGAAGACCCTTTGAAGTCATATTGCATGGTACCCATTCCACGGGTCTCAACTCTCCAGGTTTAAGGGATTCTGCCTTCAGGTAAAACATGCACGTGGAACCCAGAGTATGATCAACCGTGTGATCGGGAGACGTGTTCCAATATGTCTCAGTTCTCGTCCCCTGGTACTCGGGTGCAACATTCCACACACTTTACTAACACTCTCCCGACTTGGAGAGTCAGTGCCTTTAACCTCCTGTTTGGCCCATTTGCAATTTCTGAGGAAGGTGAACAGGAATAGGGAGAACCAATGAGAGACTAGGTGGAGGTGTCTGGACGGGCAAATTTAACTCTCATTTCCCACCAGGAAGAGGAATTAACCAAAGGCTCAGCGTGCCGTGCCGGAACCAGATTAGGGCCTGAAGCAATCCTGCGGTGTTGCGGCCAGCTCACAAGAAAGCGAGTTGAAGAAAGGAGCTCAGGGGCACTGTAATTCACAAACCTGCAGAGTTATAAATGACAGCTATCGTCCAAAAATATACTGAAGTAAGGCTGCCAAGAGGACTTGAAAGCGGGGCAGAATTGCAGGAAACCGATTTCAGGAGGTAGACTGGAATTGCATTTAAAGCATAGGAAAAGAGGCAGAACGTCCACAATGATGCACTTGGCCAAAAAGGGCGTATGCGTTTTTTCCTGAATATATTCAGGAAAAAACGCATACGCCCTTTTTGGCCAACCAAGCAAGCTTGCAAAGGAAATCTGCACTACAATGAAGTCTCACTTCCCCCCGGTCAAAAGGGCCATCTGAAAAAAGTGTAAAATCCAGAAAGGCAGGACAGGCCATGGAGAACTGGGAGCCTTGTTATGCTGATGGGCGGGATGTAAATTGCCAACAGCCACTCGGGAGAGGTGTATGGTGTTTCCTGAAACATCTAAAAAACAAAGCAACAGAGCCTAGGGCACTTCCACTTATGGTCCTATAGCTTAGGGAAATTAAAATCAAAAAGACACAGCCACCCCAAAGTTTGGGACGGCTCTGTTTACAAGAACCTCGTTTACGGTACAAGTTCAATATCACAGAAAGCGAAAAATGGATAAAGAAATTGTGGTACTTACGTACAATGCAATATCACTCAGCAATGAAATCTATGTCATCAGGCCCGTAGCAGCATAATGAGTGGATTCAGGTATGATGATTCTAACTGAAATAAGTCACACAGAAAAAGAAACATCATAAGATATCACTAATACACGGAATGTAAACTTGGCTACACAGGAACTGGATTACAAAACAGAACAGGGTCTCAAATTTAGAAAACCAACTTATGCTTGCTTAAGGGGAAAGGTGAGTTGGGGTGCTGCATCAAACCAGAGATTGAAATGAGCACAGATAAAGTTCCTTAAGCCAAATATGGAATAGACAAGAACTACTCCTTGCTCAACGAAATGGACTCAACACCCCATATTAAACGCCTAAGAATGTACCTGACTAGTAAGTATCTTAAAACCTATGGATTGCTATGTGTCTGAAAGAAAATCAAGCGTGTGTACAGGGGCATAAACGCAGCAGTGATAGGATTGGAGACGTTCGGTGAGCAAATGAAGACCCTTTGAAGTCATATTGCATGGTACCCATTCCACGGGTCTCAACTCTCCAGGTTTAAGGGATTCTGCCTTCAGGTAAAACATGCACGTGGAACCCAGAGTATGATCAACCGTGTGATCGGGAGACGTGTTCCAATATGTCTCAGTTCTCGTCCCCAGGTACTCGGGTGCAACATTCCACACACTTTACTAACACTCTCCCGACTTGGAGAGTCAGTGCCTTTAACCTCCTGTTTGGCCCATTTGCAATTTCTGAGGAAGGTGAACAGGAATAGGGAGAACCAATGAGAGACTAGGTGGAGGTGTCTGGACGGGCAAATTTAACTCTCATTTCCCACCAGGAAGAGGAATTAACCAAAGGCTCAGCGTGCCGTGCCGGAACCAGATTAGGGCCTGAAGCAATCCTGCGGTGTTGCGGCCAGCTCACAAGAAAGCGAGTTGAAGAAAGGAGCTCAGGGGCACTGTAATTCACAAACCTGCACAGTTATAAATGACAGCTATCGTCCAAAAATATACTGAAGTAAGGCTGCCAAGAGTACTTGAAAGCGGGGCAGAATTGCAGGAAACCGATTTCAGGAGGTAGACTGGAATTGCATTTAAAGCATAGGAAAAGAGGCAGAACGTCCACAATGATGCACTTGGCCAAAAAGGGCGTATGCGTTTTTTCCTGAATATATTCAAGAAAAAACGCATACGCCCTTTTTGGCCAAACAAGCAAGCTTGCAAAGGAAATCTGCACTACAATGAAGTCTCACTGCCCCCCGGTCAAAAGGGCCATCTGAAAAAAGTGTAAAATCCAGAAAGGCAGGACAGGCCATGGAGAACTGGGAGCCTTGTTATGCTGATGGGCGAGATGTAAATGGCCAACAGCCACTCTGGAGAAGTGTATGGTGTTTCCTGAAACATCCAAAAAACTAAGCAACAGAGCCTAGGGCACTTCCACTTATGGTCCTATAGCTTAGGGAAATTAAAATCAAAAAGACACAGCCACCCCAATGTTTGGGATGGCTCTGTTTACAAGAACCTCGTTTACGGTACAAGTTAAATATCGCAAAAAGCGAAAAATGGATAAAGAAGTTGTGGTACTTACGTACAATGCAATATCACTCAGCAATGAAATCTATGACATCAGGCCCGGAGCAGCATAATGAGTGGATTCAGGTACGATGATTCTAAGTGAAATTAGTCACACAGAAAAAGAAACATCATAAGATATCACTACTACACGGAATGTAAACTTGGCTACACAGGAACTGAATTACAAAACAGAACAGGGTCAAAAATGTAGAAAACCAACTTATGCTTGCTTAAGGGGAAAGCCGATATGGGGTGCTGCATGAAACCAGAGATTAAAATTGGCACAGATACCGTTCCATAAGCCAAAAATATAATAGACAAAAGGTACTCCTTGCTCAACGAAGTGGACTCAACACCCTATATTAAACGCCTAGGAATATACCTGACTAGTAAGAATCTACCTGACTAGTAAGAATCTTAAAACCTATAGATTTATATGTCTCCGAAAGAGAATCAAGCGTGTGTACAGCGGCATAAACGCAGCAGTGATAGGATTGGTGAGGTTCGGTGAGCAAATGCAGACCCTTTGAAGACTTATTGCATGGTACCCATTCCATGGGTCTCAACTCTCCAGGTTTAAGGGATTCTTCCTTCAGCTAAAACATGCATGTGGAACCCAGAGTATGATCCACCGTGTGATCGGGAAACGTGTTCAAATGTGTCTCAGTTTTCGTCCCCTGGTACTCGGGTGCAACATTCCAGACGCTTTACTAACACTCTCCCCACTTGGAGAGTCAGTGCCTTTAACCTCCTGTATGGCCCAATTTGCAATTTCTGTGGAAAATGAACAGGAATAGGGAGAACCAATGAGAGACTAGGTGGAGGTGTCTGGACGGGCAAATTTAACTCTCATTTCCCACCAGGAAGAGGAATTAACCAAAGGCTCAGCGTGCCATGCCGGAACCACACTAGGACCAGAAGCAATCCTGCGGTGTTGCGGCCAGCTCACAAGAAAGCGAGTTGAAGAAAGGAGCTCAGGGGCACTGTAATTCACAAACCTGCAGAGTTATAAATGACAGCTATCTTCCAAAAATATATTGAATTAGGATGCCAAGAGGAGTTGAAAGCAGGGCAGAATTGCAGGAATCCGATTTCAGGATGTACACTGGAATTGCAAGTAAAGCATAGGAAAAGAGGCAGAACGTCCACAATGATGCACTTGGCCAAAAAGGGCGTATGCGTTTTTTCCTGAATATATTCAGGAAAAAACGCATACGCCCTTTTTGGCCAACCAAGCAAGCTTGAAAAGGAAATCTGCACTACAATGTAGTCTCACTGCCCCCCGGTCAAAAGGGCCATCTGAAAAAAGTGTAAAATCCAGAAAGGCAGGACAGGCCATGGAGAACTGGGAGCCTTGTTATGCTGATGGGCGGGATGTAAATTGCCAGCAGCCACTCTGGAGAAGTGTATGGTGTTTCCCGAAACATCCAAAAAACAAAGCAACAGAGCCTAGGGCACTTCCACTTATGGTCCTATAGCTTAGGGAAATTAAAATCAAAAAGACACAGCCACCCCAAAGTTTGGGACGGCTCTGTTTACAAGAACCTCGTTTACGGTACAAGTTCAATATCACAGAAAGCGAAAAATGGATAAAGAAATTGTGGTACTTACGTACAATGCAATATCACTCAGCAATGAAATCTATGTCATCAGGCCCGTAGCAGCATAATGAGTGGATTCAGGTACGATGATTCTAAGTGAAATTAGTCACACAGAAAAAGAAACATCATAAGATATCACTAATACACGGAATGTAAACTTGGCTACACAAGAACTGAATTACAAAACAGAACAGGGTGTCAAATGTAGAAAACCAACTTATGCTTGCTTAAGGGGACGGGTGAGTTGGGGTGCTGCATAAAACCAGAAATTGAAATGAGCACAGATACCGTTCCATAAGCCAAATATGTAATAGACAAGAGCTACTCCTTGCTCAACGAAGTGGACTCAACACCCCATATTAAACGCCTAAGAATATACCTGACTAGTAAGAATCTACCTGACTAGTAAGAATCTTAAAACCTATGGATTTATATGTCTCCGAAAGAGAATCAAGCGTGTGTACAGCGGCATAAACGCAGCAGTGATAGGATTGCTGAGGTTCGGTGAGCAAATGCAGACCCTTTGAAGTCATATTGCATGGTACCCATTCCATGGGTCTCAACTCTCCAGGTTTAATGGATTCTTCCTTCAGCTAAAACATGCATGTGGAACCCAGAGTATGATCCACCGTGTGATCGGGAAACGTGTTCAAATGTGTCTCAGTTTTCGTCCCCTGGTACTCGGTTGCAACATTCCAGATGCTTTACTAACACTCTCCCCACTTGGAGAGTCAGTGCCTTTAACCTCCTGTTTGGCCCAGTTTGCAATTTCTGTGGAAAATGAACAGGAATAGGGAGAACCAATGAGAGACTAGGTGGAGGTGTCCGGACGGGCAAATTTAACTCTCATTTCCCACCAGGAAGAGGAATTAACCAAAGGCTCAGCATGCCGTGCCGGAACCAAACTAGGGCCTGAAGCAATCCTGCGGTGTTGCGGCCAGCTCACAAGAAAGCGAGTTGAAGAAAGGAGCTCAGGGGCACTGTAATTCACAAACCTGCAGAGTTATAAATGACAGCTATCTTCCAAAAATATATTGAAGTAAGGCTGCCAAGAGGAGTTGAAAGCGGGGCAGAATTGCAGGAAACCGATTTCAGGAGGTAGACTGGAATTGCATGTAAAGCATAGGAAAAGAGGCAGAACGTCCACAATGATACACTTGTCCAAAAAGGGCGTATGCGTTTTTTCCTGAATATATTCAGGGAAAAACGCATACGCCCTTTTTGGCCAACCAAGCAAGCTTGCAAAGGAAATCTGCACTACAATGAAGTCTCACTGCCCCCCGGTCAAAAGGGCCATCTGAAAAAAGTGTAAAATCCAGAAAGGCAGGACAGGCCATGGAGAACTGGGAGCCTTGTTATGCTGATGGGCGGGATGTAAATTGCCAGCAGCCACTCTGGAGAAGTGTATGGTGTTTCCTGAAACATCCAAAAAACAAAGCAACAGAGCCTAGGGCACTTCCACTTATGGTCCTATAGCTTAGGGAAATTAAAATCAAAAAGACACAGCCACCCCAAAGTTTGGGACGGCTCTGTTTACAAGAACCTCGTTTAAGGTACAAGTTCAATATCACAGAAAGCGAAAAATGGATAAAGAAATTGTGGTACTTACGTACAATGCAATATCACTCAGCAATGAAATCTATGTCATCAGGCCCGTAGCAGCATAATGAGTGGATTCAGGTACGATGATTCTAAGTGAAATTAGTCACACAGAAAATGAAACATCATAAGATATCACTAATACACGGAATGTAAACTTGGCTACACAAGAACTGAATTACAAAACAGAACAGGGTGTCAAATGTAGAAAACCAACTTATGCTTGCTTAAGGGGACGGGTGAGTTGGGGTGCTGCATAAAACCAGAGATTGAAATGAGCACAGATACCGTTCCATAAGCCAAATATGTAATAGACAAGAGCTACTCCTTGCTCAACGAAGTGGACTCAACACCCCATATTAAACGCCTAAGAATATACCTGACTAGTAAGAATCTACCTGACTAGTAAGAATCTTAAAACCTATGGATTTATATGTCTCCGAAAGAGAATCAAGCGTGTGTACAGCGGCATAAACGCAGCAGTGATAGGATTGCTGAGGTTCGGTGAGCAAATGCAGACCCTTTGAAGTCATATTGCATGGTACCCATTCCATGGGTCTCAACTCTCCAGGTTTAAGGGATTCTTCCTTCAGCTAAAACATGCACGTGGAACCCAGAGTATGATCCACCGTGTGATCGGGAAACGTGTTCAAATGTGTCTCAGTTTTCGTCCCCTGGTACTCGGTTGCAACATTCCAGACGCTTTACTAACACTCTCCCCACTTGGAGAGTCAGTGCCTTTAACCTCCTGTTTGGCCCAGTTTGCAATTTCTGTGGAAGATGAACAGGAATTGGGAGAACCAATGAGAGACTAGGTGGAGGTGTCCGGACGGGCAAATTTAACTCTCATTTCCCACCAGGAAGAGGAATTAACCAAAGGCTCAGCATGCCGTGCCGGAACCAAACTAGGGCCTGAAGCAATCCTGCGGTGTTGCGGCCAGCTCACAAGAAAGCGAGTTGAAGAAAGGAGCTCAGGGGCACTGTAATTCACAAACCTGCAGAGTTATAAATGACAGCTATCTTCCAAAAATATATTGAATTAGGATGCCAAGAGGAGTTGAAAGCAGGGCAGAATTGCAGGAAACCGATTTCAGGAGGTAGACTGGAATTGCATGTAAAGCATAGGAAAAGAGGCAGAACGTCCACAATGATGCACTTGGCCAAAAAGGGCGTATGCGTTTTTTCCTGAATATATTCAGGGAAAAACGCATACGCCCTTTTTGGCCAACCAAGCAAGCTTGCAAAGGAAATCTGCACTACAATGAAGTCTCACTGCCCCCCGGTCAAAAGGGCCATCTGAAAAAAGTGTAAAATCCAGAAAGGCAGGACAGGCCATTGAGAACTGGGAGCCTTGTTATGCTGATGGGCGGGATGTAAATTGCCAGCAGCCACTCTGGAGAAGTGTATGGTGTTTCCTGAAACATCCAAAAAACAAAGCAACAGAGCCTAGGGCACTTCCACTTATGGTCCTATAGCTTAGGGAAATTAAAATCAAAAAGACACAGCCACCCCAAAGTTTGGGACGGCTCTGTTTACAAGAACCTCGTTTAAGGTACAAGTTCAATATCACAGAAAGCGAAAAATGGATAAAGAAATTGTGGTACTTACGTACAATGCAATATCACTCAGCAATGAAATCTATGTCATCAGGCCCGTAGCAGCATAATGAGTGGATTCAGGTACGATGATTCTAAGTGAAATTAGTCACACAGAAAATGAAACATCATAAGATATCACTAATACACGGAATGTAAACTTGACTACACAAGAACTGAATTACAAAACAGAACAGGGTGTCAAATGTAGAAAACCAACTTATGCTTGCTTAAGGGGATGGGTGAGTTGGGGTGCTGCATAAAACCAGAGATTGAAATGAGCACAGATACCGTTCCATAAGCCAAATATGTAATAGACAAGAGCTACTCCTTGCTCAACGAAGTGGACTCAACACCCCATATTAAACGCCTAAGAATATACCTGACTAGTAAGAATCTACCTGACTAGTAAGAATCTTAAAACCTATGGATTTATATGTCTCCGAAAGAGAATCAAGCGTGTGTACAGCGGCATAAACGCAGCAGTGATAGGATTGCTGAGGTTCGGTGAGCAAATGCAGACCCTTTGAAGTCATATTGCATGGTACCCATTCCATGGGTCTCAACTCTCCAGGTTTAAGGGATTCTTCCTTCAGCTAAAACATGCACGTGGAACCCAGAGTATGATCCACCGTGTGATCGGGAAACGTGTTCAAATGTGTCTCAGTTTTCGTCCCCTGGTACTCGGTTGCAACATTCCAGACGCTTTACTAACACTCTCCCCACTTGGAGAGTCAGTGCCTTTAACCTCCTGTTTGGCCCAGTTTGCAATTTCTGTGGAAGATGAACAGGAATTGGGAGAACCAATGAGAGACTAGGTGGAGGTGTCCGGACGGGCCAATTTAACTCTCATTTCCCACCAGGAAGAGGAATTAACCAAAGGCTCAGCATGCCGTGCCGGAACCAAACTAGGGCCTGAAGCAATCCTGCGGTGTTGCGGCCAGCTCACAAGAAAGCGAGTTGAAGAAAGGAGCTCAGGGGCACTGTAATTCACAAACCTGCACAGTTATAAATGACAGCTATCGTCCAAAAATATACTGAAGTAAGGCTGCCAAGAGTACTTGAAAGCGGGGCAGAATTGCAGGAAACCGATTTCAGGAGGTAGACTGGAATTGCATTTAAAGCATAGGAAAAGAGGCAGAACGTCCACAATGATGCACTTGGCCAAAAAGGGCGTATGCGTTTTTTCCTGAATATATTCAAGAAAAAACGCATACGCCCTTTTTGGCCAAACAAGCAAGCTTGCAAAGGAAATCTGCACTACAATGAAGTCTCACTGCCCCCCGGTCAAAAGGGCCATCTGAAAAAAGTGTAAAATCCAGAAAGGCAGGACAGGCCATGGAGAACTGGGAGCCTTGTTATGCTGATGGGCGAGATGTAAATGGCCAACAGCCACTCTGGAGAAGTGTATGGTGTTTCCTGAAACATCCAAAAAACTAAGCAACAGAGCCTAGGGCACTTCCACTTATGGTCCTATAGCTTAGGGAAATTAAAATCAAAAAGACACAGCCACCCCAATGTTTGGGATGGCTCTGTTTACAAGAACCTCGTTTACGGTACAAGTTAAATATCGCAAAAAGCGAAAAATGGATAAAGAAGTTGTGGTACTTACGTACAATGCAATATCACTCAGCAATGAAATCTATGACATCAGGCCCGGAGCAGCATAATGAGTGGATTCAGGTACGATGATTCTAAGTGAAATTAGTCACACAGAAAAAGAAACATCATAAGATATCACTACTACACGGAATGTAAACTTGGCTACACAGGAACTGAATTACAAAACAGAACAGGGTCAAAAATGTAGAAAACCAACTTATGCTTGCTTAAGGGGAAAGCCGATATGGGGTGCTGCATGAAACCAGAGATTAAAATTGGCACAGATACCGTTCCATAAGCCAAAAATATAATAGACAAAAGGTACTCCTTGCTCAACGAAGTGGACTCAACACCCTATATTAAACGCCTAGGAATATACCTGACTAGTAAGAATCTACCTGACTAGTAAGAATCTTAAAACCTATAGATTTATATGTCTCCGAAAGAGAATCAAGCGTGTGTACAGCGGCATAAACGCAGCAGTGATAGGATTGGTGAGGTTCGGTGAGCAAATGCAGACCCTTTGAAGACTTATTGCATGGTACCCATTCCATGGGTCTCAACTCTCCAGGTTTAAGGGATTCTTCCTTCAGCTAAAACATGCATGTGGAACCCAGAGTATGATCCACCGTGTGATCGGGAAACGTGTTCAAATGTGTCTCAGTTTTCGTCCCCTGATACTCGGGTGCAACATTCCAGACGCTTTACTAACACTCTCCCCACTTGGAGAGTCAGTGCCTTTAACCTCCTGTATGGCCCAATTTGGAATTTCTGTGGAAAATGAACAGGAATAGGGAGAACCAATGAGAGACTAGGTGGAGGTGTCTGGACGGGCAAATTTAACTCTCATTTCCCACCAGGAAGAGGAATTAACCAAAGGCTCAGCGTGCCATGCCGGAACCACACTAGGACCAGAAGCAATCCTGCGGTGTTGCGGCCAGCTCACAAGAAAGCGAGTTGAAGAAAGGAGCTCAGGGGCACTGTAATTCACAAACCTGCAGAGATATAAATGACAGCTATCTTCCAAAAATATATTGAATTAGGATGCCAAGAGGAGTTGAAAGCAGGGCAGAATTGCAGGAATCCGATTTCAGGATGTACACTGGAATTGCAAGTAAAGCATAGGAAAAGAGGCAGAACGTCCACAATGATGCACTTGGCCAAAAAGGGCGTATGCGTTTTTTCCTGAGCATACGCCCTTTTTGGCCAACCAAGCAAGCTTGAAAAGGAAATCTGCACTACAATGTAGTCTCACTGCCCCCCGGTCAAAAGGGCCATCTGAAAAAAGTGTAAAATCCAGAAAGGCAGGACAGGCCATGGAGAACTGGGAGCCTTGTTATGCTGATGGGCGGGATGTAAATTGCCAGCAGCCACTCTGGAGAAGTGTATGGTGTTTCCCGAAACATCCAAAAAACAAAGCAACAGAGCCTAGGGCACTTCCACTTATGGTCCTATAGCTTAGGGAAATTAAAATCAAAAAGACACAGCCACCCCAAAGTTTGGGACGGCTCTGTTTACAAGAACCTCGTTTACGGTACAAGTTCAATATCACAGAAAGCGAAAAATGGATAAAGAAATTGTGGTACTTACGTACAATGCAATATCACTCAGCAATGAAATCTATGTCATCAGGCCCGTAGCAGCATAATGAGTGGATTCAGGTACGATGATTCTAAGTGAAATTAGTCACACAGAAAAAGAAACATCATAAGATATCACTAATACACGGAATGTAAACTTGGCTACACAAGAACTGAATTACAAAACAGAACAGGGTGTCAAATGTAGAAAACCAACTTATGCTTGCTTAAGGGGACGGGTGAGTTGGGGTGCTGCATAAAACCAGAAATTGAAATGAGCACAGATACCGTTCCATAAGCCAAATATGTAATAGACAAGAGCTACTCCTTGCTCAACGAAGTGGACTCAACACCCCATATTAAACGCCTAAGAATATACCTGACTAGTAAGAATCTACCTGACTAGTAAGAATCTTAAAACCTATGGATTTATATGTCTCCGAAAGAGAATCAAGCGTGTGTACAGCGGCATAAACGCAGCAGTGATAGGATTGCTGAGGTTCGGTGAGCAAATGCAGACCCTTTGAAGTCATATTGCATGGTACCCATTCCATGGGTCTCAACTCTCCAGGTTTAATGGATTCTTCCTTCAGCTAAAACATGCATGTGGAACCCAGAGTATGATCCACCGTGTGATCGGGAAACGTGTTCAAATGTGTCTCAGTTTTCGTCCCCTGGTACTCGGTTGCAACATTCCAGATGCTTTACTAACACTCTCCCCACTTGGAGAGTCAGTGCCTTTAACCTCCTGTTTGGCCCAGTTTGCAATTTCTGTGGAAAATGAACAGGAATAGGGAGAACCAATGAGAGACTAGGTGGAGGTGTCCGGACGGGCAAATTTAACTCTCATTTCCCACCAGGAAGAGGAATTAACCAAAGGCTCAGCATGCCGTGCCGGAACCAAACTAGGGCCTGAAGCAATCCTGCGGTGT
This sequence comes from Leucopleurus acutus, assembly GCF_964270905.1. NCBI lineage: Eukaryota > Metazoa > Chordata > Mammalia > Artiodactyla > Delphinidae > Leucopleurus > Leucopleurus acutus. The sequence continues at coordinate 41,295 of NW_028139073.1, read as the reverse complement.
TGCGGCCAGCTCACAAGAAAGCGAGTTGAAGAAAGGAGCTCAGGGGCACTGTAATTCACAAACCTGCAGAGTTATAAATGACAGCTATCTTCCAAAAATATATTGAAGTAAGGCTGCCAAGAGGAGTTGAAAGCGGGGCAGAATTGCAGGAAACCGATTTCAGGAGGTAGACTGGAATTGCATGTAAAGCATAGGAAAAGAGGCAGAACGTCCACAATGATACACTTGTCCAAAAAGGGCGTATGCGTTTTTTCCTGAATATATTCAGGGAAAAACGCATACGCCCTTTTTGGCCAACCAAGCAAGCTTGCAAAGGAAATCTGCACTACAATGAAGTCTCACTGCCCCCCGGTCAAAAGGGCCATCTGAAAAAAGTGTAAAATCCAGAAAGGCAGGACAGGCCATTGAGAACTGGGAGCCTTGTTATGCTGATGGGCGGGATGTAAATTGCCAGCAGCCACTCTGGAGAAGTGTATGGTGTTTCCTGAAACATCCAAAAAACAAAGCAACAGAGCCTAGGGCACTTCCACTTATGGTCCTATAGCTTAGGGAAATTAAAATCAAAAAGACACAGCCACCCCAAAGTTTGGGACGGCTCTGTTTACAAGAACCTCGTTTAAGGTACAAGTTCAATATCACAGAAAGCGAAAAATGGATAAAGAAATTGTGGTACTTACGTACAATGCAATATCACTCAGCAATGAAATCTATGTCATCAGGCCCGTAGCAGCATAATGAGTGGATTCAGGTACGATGATTCTAAGTGAAATTAGTCACACAGAAAATGAAACATCATAAGATATCACTAATACACGGAATGTAAACTTGGCTACACAAGAACTGAATTACAAAACAGAACAGGGTGTCAAATGTAGAAAACCAACTTATGCTTGCTTAAGGGGACGGGTGAGTTGGGGTGCTGCATAAAACCAGAAATTGAAATGAGCACAGATACCGTTCCATAAGCCAAATATGTAATAGACAAGAGCTACTCCTTGCTCAACGAAGTGGACTCAACACCCCATATTAAACGCCTAAGAATATACCTGACTAGTAAGAATCTACCTGACTAGTAAGAATCTTAAAACCTATGGATTTATATGTCTCCGAAAGAGAATCAAGCGTGTGTACAGCGGCATAAACGCAGCAGTGATAGGATTGCTGAGGTTCGGTGAGCAAATGCAGACCCTTTGAAGTCATATTGCATGGTACCCATTCCATGGGTCTCAACTCTCCAGGTTTAAGGGATTCTTCCTTCAGCTAAAACATGCACGTGGAACCCAGAGTATGATCCACCATGTGATCGGGAAACGTGTTCAAATGTGTCTCAGTTTTGGTCCCCTGGTACTCGGTTGCAACATTCCAGACGCTTTACTAACACTCTCCCCACTTGGAGAGTCAGTGCCTTTAACCTCCTGTTTGGCCCAGTTTGCAATTTCTGTGGAAGATGAACAGGAATTGGGAGAACCAATGAGAGACTAGGTGGAGGTGTCCGGACGGGCAAATTTAACTCTCATTTCCCACCAGGAAGAGGAATTAACCAAAGGCTCAGCATGCCGTGCCGGAACCAAACTAGGGCCTGAAGCAATCCTGCGGTGTTGCGGCCAGCTCACAAGAAAGCGAGTTGAAGAAAGGAGCTCAGGGGCACTGTAATTCACAAACCTGCAGAGTTATAAATGACAGCTATCTTCCAAAAATATATTGAATTAGGATGCCAAGAGGAGTTGAAAGCAGGGCAGAATTGCAGGAAACCGATTTCAGGAGGTAGACTGGAATTGCATGTAAAGCATAGGAAAAGAGGCAGAACGTCCACAATGATGCACTTGGCCAAAAAGGGTGTATGCGTTTTTTCCTGAATATATTCAGGGAAAAACGCATACGCCCTTTTTGGCCAACCAAGCAAGCTTGCAAAGGAAATCTGCACTACAATGAAGTCTCACTGCCCCCCGGTCAAAAGGGCCATCTGAAAAAAGTGTAAAATCCAGAAAGGCAGGACAGGCCATTGAGAACTGGGAGCCTTGTTATGCTGATGGGCGGGATGTAAATTGCCAGCAGCCACTCTGGAGAAGTGTATGGTGTTTCCTGAAACATCCAAAAAACAAAGCAACAGAGCCTAGGGCACTTCCACTTATGGTCCTATAGCTTAGGGAAATTAAAATCAAAAAGACACAGCCACCCCAAAGTTTGGGATGGCTCTGTTTACAAGAACCTCGTTTAAGGTACAAGTTCAATATCACAGAAAGCGAAAAATGGATAAAGAAATTGTGGTACTTACGTACAATGCAATATCACTCAGCAATGAAATCTATGTCATCAGGCCCGTAGCAGCATAATGAGTGGATTCAGGTACGATGATTCTAAGTGAAATTAGTCACACAGAAAATGAAACATCATAAGATATCACTAATACACGGAATGTAAACTTGACTACACAAGAACTGAATTACAAAACAGAACAGGGTGTCAAATGTAGAAAACCAACTTATGCTTGCTTAAGGGGATGGGTGAGTTGGGGTGCTGCATAAAACCAGAGATTGAAATGAGCACAGATACCGTTCCATAAGCCAAATATGTAATAGACAAGAGCTACTCCTTGCTCAACGAAGTGGACTCAACACCCCATATTAAACGCCTAAGAATATACCTGACTAGTAAGAATCTACCTGACTAGTAAGAATCTTAAAACCTATGGATTTATATGTCTCCGAAAGAGAATCAAGCGTGTGTACAGCGGCATAAACGCAGCAGTGATAGGATTGCTGAGGTTCGGTGAGCAAATGCAGACCCTTTGAAGTCATATTGCATGGTACCCATTCCATGGGTCTCAACTCTCCAGGTTTAAGGGATTCTTCCTTCAGCTAAAACATGCACGTGGAACCCAGAGTATGATCCACCGTGTGATCGGGAAACGTGTTCAAATGTGTCTCAGTTTTCGTCCCCTGGTACTCGGTTGCAACATTCCAGACGCTTTACTAACACTCTCCCCACTTGGAGAGTCAGTGCCTTTAACCTCCTGTTTGGCCCAGTTTGCAATTTCTGTGGAAGATGAACAGGAATTGGGAGAACCAATGAGAGACTAGGTGGAGGTGTCCGGACGGGCCAATTTAACTCTCATTTCCCACCAGGAAGAGGAATTAACCAAAGGCTCAGCATGCCGTGCCGGAACCAAACTAGGGCCTGAAGCAATCCTGCGGTGTTGCGGCCAGCTCACAAGAAAGCGAGTTGAAGAAAGGAGCTCAGGGGCACTGTAATTCACAAACCTGCAGAGTTATAAATGACAGCTATCTTCCAAAAATATATTGAATTAGGATGCCAAGAGGAGTTGAAAGCAGGGCAGAATTGCAGGAAACCGATTTCAGGAGGTAGACTGGAATTGCATGTAAAGCATAGGAAAAGAGGCAGAACGTCCACAATGATGCACTTGGCCAAAAAGGGTGTATGCGTTTTTTCCTGAATATATTCAGGAAAAAACGCATACGCCCTTTTTGGCCAACCAAGCAAGCTTGCAAAGGAAATCTGCACTACAATGAAGTCTCACTGCCCCCCGGTCAAAAGGGCCATCTGAAAAAAGTGTAAAATCCAGAAAGGCAGGACAGGCCATGGAGAACTGGGAGCCTAGTTATGCTGATGGGCGGGATGTAAATTGCCAGCAGCCACTCTGGAGAAGTGTATGGTGTTTCCTGAAACATCCAAAAAACAAAGCAACAGAGCCTAGGGCACTTCCACTTATGGTCCTATAGCTTAGGGAAATTAAAATCAAAAAGACACAGCCACCCCAAAGTTTGGGACGGCTCTGTTTACAAGAACCTCGTTTACGGTACAAGTTCAATATCACAGAAAGCGAAAAATGGATAAAGAAATTGTGGTACTTACGTACAATGCAATATCACTCAGCAATGAAATCTATGTCATCAGGCCCGTAGCAGCATAAAGAGTGGATTCAGGTACGATGATTCTAAGTGAAATTAGTCACACAGAAAAAGAAACATCATAAGATATCACTAATACACGGAATGTAAACTTGGCTACGCAAGAACTGAATTACAAAACAGAACAGGGTGTCAAATGTAGAAAACCAACTTATGCTTGCTTAAGGGGACGGGTGAGTTGGTGTGCTGCATAAAACCAGAGATTGAAATGAGCACAGATACCGTTCCATAAGCCAAATATGTAATAGACAAGAGCTACTACTTGCTCAACGAAGTGGACTCAACACCCCATATTAAACGCCTAAGAATATACCTGACTAGTAAGAATCTACCTGACTAGTAAGAATCTTAAAACCTATGGATTTATATGTCTCCGAAAGAGAATCAAGTGTGTGTACAGCGGCATAAACGCAGCAGTGATAGGATTGGTGAGGTTCGGTGAGCAAATGCAGACCCTTTGAAGTCATATTGCATGGTACCCATTCCATGGGTCTCAACTCTCCCTGTTTAAGGGATTCTTCCTTCAGCTAAAACATGCATGTGGAACCCAGAGTATGATCCACCGTGTGATCGGAAAACGTGTTCAAATGTGTCTCAATTTTCGTTTCCTGGTACTCGGGTGCAACATTCCAGACGCTTTACTAACACTCTCCCCACTTGGAGAGTCAGTGCCTTTAACCTCCTGTTTGGCCCAGTTTGCAATTTCTGTGGAAAATGAACAGGAATAGGGAGAACCAATGAGAGACTAGGTGGAGGTGACCGGACGGGCAAATTTAACTCTCATTTCCCACCAGGAAGAGGAATTAACCAAAGGCTCAGCATGCCGTGCCGGAACCAAACTAGGGCCTGAAGCAATCCTGCGGTGTTGCGGCCAGCTCACAAGAAAGCGAGTTGAAGAAAGGAGCTCAGGGGCACTGTAATTCACAAACCTGCAGAGTTATAAATGACAGCTATCTTCCAAAAATATATTGAATTAGGATGCCAAGAGGAGTTGAAAGCAGGGCAGAATTGCAGGAAACCGATTTCAGGAAGTAGACTGGAATTGCATGTAAAGCATAGGAAAAGAGGCAGAACGTCCACAATGATGCACTTGGCCAAAAAGGGCGTATGCGTTTTTTCCTGAATATATTCAGGAAAAAACGCATACGCCCTTTTTGGCCAACCAAGCAAGCTTGCAAAGGAAATCTGCACTACAATGAAGTCTCACTTCCCCCCGGTCAAAAGGGCCATCTGAAAAAAGTGTAAAATCCAGAAAGGCAGGACAGGCCATGGAGAACTGGGAGCCTAGTTATGCTGATGGGCGGGATGTAAATTGCCAGCAGCCACTCTGGAGAAGTGTATGGTGTTTCCTGAAACATCCAAAAAACAAAGCAACAGAGCCTAGGGCACTTCCACTTATTGTCCTATAGCTTAGGGAAATTAAAATCAAAAAGACACAGCCACCCCAAAGTTTGGGACGGCTCTGTTTACAAGAACCTCGTTTAAGGTACAAGTTCAATATCACAGAAAGCGAAAAATGGATAAAGAAATTGTGGTACTTACGTACAATGCAATATCACTCAGCAATGAAATCTATGTCAACAGGCCCGTAGCAGCATAATGAGTGGATTCAGGTACGATGATTCTAAGTGAAATTAGTCACACAGAAAAAGAAACATCATAAGATATCACTAATACACGGAATGTAAACTTGGCTACACAAGAACTGAATTACAAAACAGAACAGGGTGTCAAATGTAGAAAACCAACTTATGCTTGCTTAAGGGGACGGGTGAGTTGGGGTGCTGCATAAAACCAGACATTGAAATGAGCACAGATACCGTTCCATAAGCCAAATATGTAATAGACAAGAGCTACTCCTTGCTCAACGAAGTGGACTCAACACTCCATATTAAACGCCTAAGAATATACCTGACTAGTAAGAATCTTAAAACCTATGGATTTATATGTCTCCGAAAGAGAATCAAGCGTGTGTACAGCGGCATAAACGTAGCAGTGATAGGATTGCTGAGGTTCGGTGAGCAAATGCAGACCGTTTGAAGTCATATTGCATGGTACCCATTCCATGGGTCTCAACTCTCCAGGTTTAATGGATTCTTCCTTCAGCTAAAACATGCATGTGGAACCCACAGTATGATCCACCGTGTGATCGGGAAACGTGTTCAAATGTGTCTCAGTTTTCGTCCCCTGGTACTCGGGTGCAACATTCCAGACGCTTTACTAACACTCTCCCCACTTGGAGAGTCAGTGCCTTTAACCTCCTGTTTGGCCCAGTTTGCAATTTCTGTGGAAAATGAACAGGAATAGGGAGAACCAATGAGAGACTAGGTGGAGGTGTCCGGACGGGCAAATTTAACTCTCATTTCCCACCAGGAAGAGGAATTAACCAAAGGCTCAGCATGCCATGCCGGAACCAAACTAGGGCCTGAAGCAATCCTGCGGTGTTGCGGCCAGCTCACAAGAAAGCGAGTTGAAGAAAGGAGCTCAGGGGCACTGTAATTCACAAACCTGCAGAGTTATAAATGACAGCTATCTTCCAAAAATATATTGAAGTAAGGCTGCCAAGAGGAGTTGAAAGCGGGGCAGAATTGCAGGAAACCGATTTCAGGAGGTAGACTGGAATTGCATGTAAAGCATAGGAAAAGAGGCAGAACGTCCACAATGATACACTTGGCCAAAAAGGGCGTATGCGTTTTTTCCTGAATATATTCAGGGAAAAACGCATACGCCCTTTTTGGCCAACCAAGCAAGCTTGCAAAGGAAATCTGCACTACAATGAAGTCTCACTGCCCCCCGGTCAAAAGGGCCATCTGAAAAAAGTGTAAAATCCAGAAAGGCAGGACAGGCCATTGAGAACTGGGAGCCTTGTTATGCTGATGGGCGGGATGTAAATTGCCAGCAGCCACTCTGGAGAAGTGTATGGTGTTTCCTGAAACATCCAAAAAACAAAGCAACAGAGCCTAGGGCACTTCCACTTATGGTCCTATAGCTTAGGGAAATTAAAATCAAAAAGACACAGCCACCCCAAAGTTTGGGACGGCTCTGTTTACAAGAACCTCGTTTAAGGTACAAGTTCAATATCACAGAAAGCGAAAAATGGATAAAGAAATTGTGGTACTTACGTACAATGCAATATCACTCAGCAATGAAATCTATGTCATCAGGCCCGTAGCAGCATAATGAGTGGATTCAGGTACGATGATTCTAAGTGAAATTAGTCACACAGAAAATGAAACATCATAAGATATCACTAATACATGGAATGTAAACTTGGCTACACAAGAACTGAATTACAAAACAGAACAGGGTGTCAAATGTAGAAAACCAACTTATGCTTGCTTAAGGGGACGGGTGAGTTGGGGTGCTGCATAAAACCAGAGATTGAAATGAGCACAGATACCGTTCCATAAGCCAAATATGTAATAGACAAGAGCTACTCCTTGCTCAACGAAGTGGACTCAACACCCCATATTAAACACCTAAGAATATACCTGACTAGTAAGAATCTACCTGACTAGTAAGAATCTTAAAACCTATGGATTTATATGTCTCCGAAAGAGAATCAAGCGTGTGTACAGCGGCATAAACGCAGCAGTGATATTATTGGTGAGGTTCGGTGAGCAAATGCAGACCCTTTGAAGTCATATTGCATGGTACCCATTCCATGGGTCTCAACTCTCCATGTTTAAGGGATTCTTCCTTCAGCTAAAACATGCATGTGGAACCCAGAGTATGATCCACCATGTGGTCGGAAAACGTGTTCAAATGTGTCTCAGTTTTGGTCCCCTGGTACTCGGGTGCAACATTCCAGACGCTTTACTAACACTCTCCCCACTTGGAGAGTCAGTGCCTTTAACCTCCTGTTTGGCCCAGTTAGCAATTTCTGTGGAAGATGAACAGGAATAGGGAGAACCAATGAGAGATTAGGTGGAGGTGTCCGGACGGGCCAATTTAACTCTCATTTCCCACCAGGAAGAGGAATTAACCAAAGGCTCAGCATGCCGTGCCGGAACCAAACTAGGGCCTGAAGCAATCCTGCGGTGTTGCGGCCAGCTCACAAGAAAGCGAGTTGAAGAAAGGAGCTCAGGGGCACTGTAATTCACAAACCTGCAGAGTTATAAATGACAGCTATCTTCCAAAAATATATTGAATTAGGATGCCAAGAGGAGTGGAAAGCAGGGCAGAATTGCAGGAAACCGATTTCAGGAGGTAGACTGGAATTGCATGTAAAGCATAGGAAAAGAGGCAGAACGTCCACAATGATGCACTTGGCCAAAAAGGGCGTATGCGTTTTTTCCTGAATATATTCAAGAAAAAACGCATACGCCCTTTTTGTCCAAACAAGCAAGCTTGCAAAGGAAATCTGCACTACAATGAAGTCTCACTGCCCCCCGGTCAAAAGGGCCATCTGAAAAAAGTGTAAAATCCAGAAAGGCAGGACAGGCCATGGAGAACTGGGAGCCTAGTTATGCTGATGGGCGGGATGTAAATTGCCAGCAGCCACTCTGGAGAAGTGTATGGTGTTTCCTGAAACATCCAAAAAACAAAGCAACAGAGCCTAGGGCACTTCCACTTATGGTCCTATAGCTTAGGGAAATTAAAATCAAAAAGACACAGCCACCCCAAAGTTTGGGACGGCTCTGTTTACAAGAACCTCGTTTACGGTACAAGTTCAATATCGCAGAAAGTGAAAAATGGATAAAGAAGTTGTGGTACTTACGTACAATGCAATATCACTCAGCAATGAAATCTATGTCATCAGGCCCGTAGCAGCATAATGAGTGGATTCAGGTATGATGATTCTAACTGAAATAAGTCACACAGAAAAAGAAACATCATAAGATATCACTAATACACGGGATGTAAACTTGGCTACACAGGAACTGGATTACAAAACAGAACAGGGTCTCAAATTTAGAAAACCAACTTATGCTTGCTTAAGGGGAAAGGTGAGTTGGGGTGCTGCATAAAACCAGAGATTGAAATGAGCACAGATAAAGTTCCTTAAGCCAAATATGGAATAGACAAGAACTACTCCTTGCTCAACGAAATGGACTCAACACCCCATATTAAACGCCTAAGAATGTACCTGACTAGTAAGTATCTTAAAACCTATGGATTGCTATGTCTCTGAAAGAAAATCAAGCGTGTGTACAGGGGCATAAACGCAGCAGTGATAGGATTGGAGACGTTCGGTGAGCAAATGAAGACCCTTTGAAGTCATATTGCATGGTACCCATTCCACGGGTCTCAACTCTCCAGGTTTAAGGGATTCTGCCTTCAGGTAAAACATGCACGTGGAACCCAGAGTATGATCAACCGTGTGATCGGGAGACGTGTTCCAATATGTCTCAGTTCTCGTCCCCTGGTACTCGGGTGCAACATTCCACACACTTTACTAACACTCTCCCGACTTGGAGAGTCAGTGCCTTTAACCTCCTGTTTGGCCCATTTGCAATTTCTGAGGAAGGTGAACAGGAATAGGGAGAACCAATGAGAGACTAGGTGGAGGTGTCTGGACGGGCAAATTTAACTCTCATTTCCCACCAGGAAGAGGAATTAACCAAAGGCTCAGCGTGCCGTGCCGGAACCAGATTAGGGCCTGAAGCAATCCTGCGGTGTTGCGGCCAGCTCACAAGAAAGCGAGTTGAAGAAAGGAGCTCAGGGGCACTGTAATTCACAAACCTGCAGAGTTATAAATGACAGCTATCGTCCAAAAATATACTGAAGTAAGGCTGCCAAGAGGACTTGAAAGCGGGGCAGAATTGCAGGAAACCGATTTCAGGAGGTAGACTGGAATTGCATTTAAAGCATAGGAAAAGAGGCAGAACGTCCACAATGATGCACTTGGCCAAAAAGGGCGTATGCGTTTTTTCCTGAATATATTCAGGAAAAAACGCATACGCCCTTTTTGGCCAACCAAGCAAGCTTGCAAAGGAAATCTGCACTACAATGAAGTCTCACTTCCCCCCGGTCAAAAGGGCCATCTGAAAAAAGTGTAAAATCCAGAAAGGCAGGACAGGCCATGGAGAACTGGGAGCCTTGTTATGCTGATGGGCGGGATGTAAATTGCCAACAGCCACTCGGGAGAGGTGTATGGTGTTTCCTGAAACATCTAAAAAACAAAGCAACAGAGCCTAGGGCACTTCCACTTATGGTCCTATAGCTTAGGGAAATTAAAATCAAAAAGACACAGCCACCCCAAAGTTTGGGACGGCTCTGTTTACAAGAACCTCGTTTACGGTACAAGTTCAATATCACAGAAAGCGAAAAATGGATAAAGAAATTGTGGTACTTACGTACAATGCAATATCACTCAGCAATGAAATCTATGTCATCAGGCCCGTAGCAGCATAATGAGTGGATTCAGGTATGATGATTCTAACTGAAATAAGTCACACAGAAAAAGAAACATCATAAGATATCACTAATACACGGAATGTAAACTTGGCTACACAGGAACTGGATTACAAAACAGAACAGGGTCTCAAATTTAGAAAACCAACTTATGCTTGCTTAAGGGGAAAGGTGAGTTGGGGTGCTGCATCAAACCAGAGATTGAAATGAGCACAGATAAAGTTCCTTAAGCCAAATATGGAATAGACAAGAACTACTCCTTGCTCAACGAAATGGACTCAACACCCCATATTAAACGCCTAAGAATGTACCTGACTAGTAAGTATCTTAAAACCTATGGATTGCTATGTGTCTGAAAGAAAATCAAGCGTGTGTACAGGGGCATAAACGCAGCAGTGATAGGATTGGAGACGTTCGGTGAGCAAATGAAGACCCTTTGAAGTCATATTGCATGGTACCCATTCCACGGGTCTCAACTCTCCAGGTTTAAGGGATTCTGCCTTCAGGTAAAACATGCACGTGGAACCCAGAGTATGATCAACCGTGTGATCGGGAGACGTGTTCCAATATGTCTCAGTTCTCGTCCCCAGGTACTCGGGTGCAACATTCCACACACTTTACTAACACTCTCCCGACTTGGAGAGTCAGTGCCTTTAACCTCCTGTTTGGCCCATTTGCAATTTCTGAGGAAGGTGAACAGGAATAGGGAGAACCAATGAGAGACTAGGTGGAGGTGTCTGGACGGGCAAATTTAACTCTCATTTCCCACCAGGAAGAGGAATTAACCAAAGGCTCAGCGTGCCGTGCCGGAACCAGATTAGGGCCTGAAGCAATCCTGCGGTGTTGCGGCCAGCTCACAAGAAAGCGAGTTGAAGAAAGGAGCTCAGGGGCACTGTAATTCACAAACCTGCACAGTTATAAATGACAGCTATCGTCCAAAAATATACTGAAGTAAGGCTGCCAAGAGTACTTGAAAGCGGGGCAGAATTGCAGGAAACCGATTTCAGGAGGTAGACTGGAATTGCATTTAAAGCATAGGAAAAGAGGCAGAACGTCCACAATGATGCACTTGGCCAAAAAGGGCGTATGCGTTTTTTCCTGAATATATTCAAGAAAAAACGCATACGCCCTTTTTGGCCAAACAAGCAAGCTTGCAAAGGAAATCTGCACTACAATGAAGTCTCACTGCCCCCCGGTCAAAAGGGCCATCTGAAAAAAGTGTAAAATCCAGAAAGGCAGGACAGGCCATGGAGAACTGGGAGCCTTGTTATGCTGATGGGCGAGATGTAAATGGCCAACAGCCACTCTGGAGAAGTGTATGGTGTTTCCTGAAACATCCAAAAAACTAAGCAACAGAGCCTAGGGCACTTCCACTTATGGTCCTATAGCTTAGGGAAATTAAAATCAAAAAGACACAGCCACCCCAATGTTTGGGATGGCTCTGTTTACAAGAACCTCGTTTACGGTACAAGTTAAATATCGCAAAAAGCGAAAAATGGATAAAGAAGTTGTGGTACTTACGTACAATGCAATATCACTCAGCAATGAAATCTATGACATCAGGCCCGGAGCAGCATAATGAGTGGATTCAGGTACGATGATTCTAAGTGAAATTAGTCACACAGAAAAAGAAACATCATAAGATATCACTACTACACGGAATGTAAACTTGGCTACACAGGAACTGAATTACAAAACAGAACAGGGTCAAAAATGTAGAAAACCAACTTATGCTTGCTTAAGGGGAAAGCCGATATGGGGTGCTGCATGAAACCAGAGATTAAAATTGGCACAGATACCGTTCCATAAGCCAAAAATATAATAGACAAAAGGTACTCCTTGCTCAACGAAGTGGACTCAACACCCTATATTAAACGCCTAGGAATATACCTGACTAGTAAGAATCTACCTGACTAGTAAGAATCTTAAAACCTATAGATTTATATGTCTCCGAAAGAGAATCAAGCGTGTGTACAGCGGCATAAACGCAGCAGTGATAGGATTGGTGAGGTTCGGTGAGCAAATGCAGACCCTTTGAAGACTTATTGCATGGTACCCATTCCATGGGTCTCAACTCTCCAGGTTTAAGGGATTCTTCCTTCAGCTAAAACATGCATGTGGAACCCAGAGTATGATCCACCGTGTGATCGGGAAACGTGTTCAAATGTGTCTCAGTTTTCGTCCCCTGGTACTCGGGTGCAACATTCCAGACGCTTTACTAACACTCTCCCCACTTGGAGAGTCAGTGCCTTTAACCTCCTGTATGGCCCAATTTGCAATTTCTGTGGAAAATGAACAGGAATAGGGAGAACCAATGAGAGACTAGGTGGAGGTGTCTGGACGGGCAAATTTAACTCTCATTTCCCACCAGGAAGAGGAATTAACCAAAGGCTCAGCGTGCCATGCCGGAACCACACTAGGACCAGAAGCAATCCTGCGGTGTTGCGGCCAGCTCACAAGAAAGCGAGTTGAAGAAAGGAGCTCAGGGGCACTGTAATTCACAAACCTGCAGAGTTATAAATGACAGCTATCTTCCAAAAATATATTGAATTAGGATGCCAAGAGGAGTTGAAAGCAGGGCAGAATTGCAGGAATCCGATTTCAGGATGTACACTGGAATTGCAAGTAAAGCATAGGAAAAGAGGCAGAACGTCCACAATGATGCACTTGGCCAAAAAGGGCGTATGCGTTTTTTCCTGAATATATTCAGGAAAAAACGCATACGCCCTTTTTGGCCAACCAAGCAAGCTTGAAAAGGAAATCTGCACTACAATGTAGTCTCACTGCCCCCCGGTCAAAAGGGCCATCTGAAAAAAGTGTAAAATCCAGAAAGGCAGGACAGGCCATGGAGAACTGGGAGCCTTGTTATGCTGATGGGCGGGATGTAAATTGCCAGCAGCCACTCTGGAGAAGTGTATGGTGTTTCCCGAAACATCCAAAAAACAAAGCAACAGAGCCTAGGGCACTTCCACTTATGGTCCTATAGCTTAGGGAAATTAAAATCAAAAAGACACAGCCACCCCAAAGTTTGGGACGGCTCTGTTTACAAGAACCTCGTTTACGGTACAAGTTCAATATCACAGAAAGCGAAAAATGGATAAAGAAATTGTGGTACTTACGTACAATGCAATATCACTCAGCAATGAAATCTATGTCATCAGGCCCGTAGCAGCATAATGAGTGGATTCAGGTACGATGATTCTAAGTGAAATTAGTCACACAGAAAAAGAAACATCATAAGATATCACTAATACACGGAATGTAAACTTGGCTACACAAGAACTGAATTACAAAACAGAACAGGGTGTCAAATGTAGAAAACCAACTTATGCTTGCTTAAGGGGACGGGTGAGTTGGGGTGCTGCATAAAACCAGAAATTGAAATGAGCACAGATACCGTTCCATAAGCCAAATATGTAATAGACAAGAGCTACTCCTTGCTCAACGAAGTGGACTCAACACCCCATATTAAACGCCTAAGAATATACCTGACTAGTAAGAATCTACCTGACTAGTAAGAATCTTAAAACCTATGGATTTATATGTCTCCGAAAGAGAATCAAGCGTGTGTACAGCGGCATAAACGCAGCAGTGATAGGATTGCTGAGGTTCGGTGAGCAAATGCAGACCCTTTGAAGTCATATTGCATGGTACCCATTCCATGGGTCTCAACTCTCCAGGTTTAATGGATTCTTCCTTCAGCTAAAACATGCATGTGGAACCCAGAGTATGATCCACCGTGTGATCGGGAAACGTGTTCAAATGTGTCTCAGTTTTCGTCCCCTGGTACTCGGTTGCAACATTCCAGATGCTTTACTAACACTCTCCCCACTTGGAGAGTCAGTGCCTTTAACCTCCTGTTTGGCCCAGTTTGCAATTTCTGTGGAAAATGAACAGGAATAGGGAGAACCAATGAGAGACTAGGTGGAGGTGTCCGGACGGGCAAATTTAACTCTCATTTCCCACCAGGAAGAGGAATTAACCAAAGGCTCAGCATGCCGTGCCGGAACCAAACTAGGGCCTGAAGCAATCCTGCGGTGTTGCGGCCAGCTCACAAGAAAGCGAGTTGAAGAAAGGAGCTCAGGGGCACTGTAATTCACAAACCTGCAGAGTTATAAATGACAGCTATCTTCCAAAAATATATTGAAGTAAGGCTGCCAAGAGGAGTTGAAAGCGGGGCAGAATTGCAGGAAACCGATTTCAGGAGGTAGACTGGAATTGCATGTAAAGCATAGGAAAAGAGGCAGAACGTCCACAATGATACACTTGTCCAAAAAGGGCGTATGCGTTTTTTCCTGAATATATTCAGGGAAAAACGCATACGCCCTTTTTGGCCAACCAAGCAAGCTTGCAAAGGAAATCTGCACTACAATGAAGTCTCACTGCCCCCCGGTCAAAAGGGCCATCTGAAAAAAATGTAAAATCCAGAAAGGCAGGACAGGCCATTGAGAACTGGGAGCCTTGTTATGCTGATGGGCGGGATGTAAATTGCCAGCAGCCACTCTGGAGAAGTGTATGGTGTTTCCTGAAACATCCAAAAAACAAAGCAACAGAGCCTAGGGCACTTCCACTTATGGTCCTATAGCTTAGGGAAATTAAAATCAAAAAGACACAGCCACCCCAAAGTTTGGGACGGCTCTGTTTACAAGAACCTCGTTTACGGTACAAGTTCAATATCACAGAAAGCGAAAAATGGATAAAGAAATTGTGGTACTTACGTACAATGCAATATCACTCAGCAATGAAATCTATGTCATCAGGCCCGTAGCAGCATAATGAGTGGATTCAGGTACGATGATTCTAAGTGAAATTAGTCACACAGAAAAAGAAACATCATAAGATATCACTAATACACGGAATGTAAACTTGGCTACACAAGAACTGAATTACAAAACAGAACAGGGTGTCAAATGTAGAAAACCAACTTATGCTTGCTTAAGGGGACGGGTGAGTTGGGGTGCTGCATAAAACCAGAAATTGAAATGAGCACAGATACCGTTCCATAAGCCAAATATGTAATAGACAAGAGCTACTCCTTGCTCAACGAAGTGGACTCAACACCCCATATTAAACGCCTAAGAATATACCTGACTAGTAAGAATCTACCTGACTAGTAAGAATCTTAAAACCTATGGATTTATATGTCTCCGAAAGAGAATCAAGCGTGTGTACAGCGGCATAAACGCAGCAGTGATAGGATTGCTGAGGTTCGGTGAGCAAATGCAGACCCTTTGAAGTCATATTGCATGGTACCCATTCCATGGGTCTCAACTCTCCAGGTTTAATGGATTCTTCCTTCAGCTAAAACATGCATGTGGAACCCAGAGTATGATCCACCGTGTGATCGGGAAACGTGTTCAAATGTGTCTCAGTTTTCGTCCCCTGGTACTCGGTTGCAACATTCCAGATGCTTTACTAACACTCTCCCCACTTGGAGAGTCAGTGCCTTTAACCTCCTGTTTGGCCCAGTTTGCAATTTCTGTGGAAAATGAACAGGAATAGGGAGAACCAATGAGAGACTAGGTGGAGGTGTCCGGACGGGCAAATTTAACTCTCATTTCCCACCAGGAAGAGGAATTAACCAAAGGCTCAGCATGCCGTGCCGGAACCAAACTAGGGCCTGAAGCAATCCTGCGGTGTTGCGGCCAGCTCACAAGAAAGCGAGTTGAAGAAAGGAGCTCAGGGGCACTGTAATTCACAAACCTGCAGAGTTATAAATGACAGCTATCTTCCAAAAATATATTGAAGTAAGGCTGCCAAGAGGAGTTGAAAGCGGGGCAGAATTGCAGGAAACCGATTTCAGGAGGTAGACTGGAATTGCATGTAAAGCATAGGAAAAGAGGCAGAACGTCCACAATGATACACTTGTCCAAAAAGGGCGTATGCGTTTTTTCCTGAATATATTCAGGGAAAAACGCATACGCCCTTTTTGGCCAACCAAGCAAGCTTGCAAAGGAAATCTGCACTACAATGAAGTCTCACTGCCCCCCGGTCAAAAGGGCCATCTGAAAAAAGTGTAAAATCCAGAAAGGCAGGACAGGCCATTGAGAACTGGGAGCCTTGTTATGCTGATGGGCGGGATGTAAATTGCCAGCAGCCACTCTGGAGAAGTGTATGGTGTTTCCTGAAACATCCAAAAAACAAAGCAACAGAGCCTAGGGCACTTCCACTTATGGTCCTATAGCTTAGGGAAATTAAAATCAAAAAGACACAGCCACCCCAAAGTTTGGGACGGCTCTGTTTACAAGAACCTCGTTTAAGGTACAAGTTCAATATCACAGAAAGCGAAAAATGGATAAAGAAATTGTGGTACTTACGTACAATGCAATATCACTCAGCAATGAAATCTATGTCATCAGGCCCGTAGCAGCATAATGAGTGGATTCAGGTACGATGATTCTAAGTGAAATTAGTCACACAGAAAATGAAACATCATAAGATATCACTAATACACGGAATGTAAACTTGGCTACACAAGAACTGAATTACAAAACAGAACAGGGTGTCAAATGTAGAAAACCAACTTATGCTTGCTTAAGGGGACGGGTGAGTTGGGGTGCTGCATAAAACCAGAGATTGAAATGAGCACAGATACCGTTCCATAAGCCAAATATGTAATAGACAAGAGCTACTCCTTGCTCAACGAAGTGGACTCAACACCCCATATTAAACGCCTAAGAATATACCTGACTAGTAAGAATCTACCTGACTAGTAAGAATCTTAAAACCTATGGATTTATATGTCTCCGAAAGAGAATCAAGCGTGTGTACAGCGGCATAAACGCAGCAGTGATAGGATTGCTGAGGTTCGGTGAGCAAATGCAGACCCTTTGAAGTCATATTGCATGGTACCCATTCCATGGGTCTCAACTCTCCAGGTTTAAGGGATTCTTCCTTCAGCTAAAACATGCACGTGGAACCCAGAGTATGATCCACCGTGTGATCGGGAAACGTGTTCAAATGTGTCTCAGTTTTCGTCCCCTGGTACTCGGTTGCAACATTCCAGACGCTTTACTAACACTCTCCCCACTTGGAGAGTCAGTGCCTTTAACCTCCTGTTTGGCCCAGTTTGCAATTTCTGTGGAAGATGAACAGGAATTGGGAGAACCAATGAGAGACTAGGTGGAGGTGTCCGGACGGGCAAATTTAACTCTCATTTCCCACCAGGAAGAGGAATTAACCAAAGGCTCAGCATGCCGTGCCGGAACCAAACTAGGGCCTGAAGCAATCCTGCGGTGTTGCGGCCAGCTCACAAGAAAGCGAGTTGAAGAAAGGAGCTCAGGGGCACTGTAATTCACAAACCTGCAGAGTTATAAATGACAGCTATCTTCCAAAAATATATTGAATTAGGATGCCAAGAGGAGTTGAAAGCAGGGCAGAATTGCAGGAAACCGATTTCAGGAGGTAGACTGGAATTGCATGTAAAGCATAGGAAAAGAGGCAGAACGTCCACAATGATGCACTTGGCCAAAAAGGGCGTATGCGTTTTTTCCTGAATATATTCAGGGAAAAACGCATACGCCCTTTTTGGCCAACCAAGCAAGCTTGCAAAGGAAATCTGCACTACAATGAAGTCTCACTGCCCCCCGGTCAAAAGGGCCATCTGAAAAAAGTGTAAAATCCAGAAAGGCAGGACAGGCCATTGAGAACTGGGAGCCTTGTTATGCTGATGGGCGGGATGTAAATTGCCAGCAGCCACTCTGGAGAAGTGTATGGTGTTTCCTGAAACATCCAAAAAACAAAGCAACAGAGCCTAGGGCACTTCCACTTATGGTCCTATAGCTTAGGGAAATTAAAATCAAAAAGACACAGCCACCCCAAAGTTTGGGACGGCTCTGTTTACAAGAACCTCGTTTAAGGTACAAGTTCAATATCACAGAAAGCGAAAAATGGATAAAGAAATTGTGGTACTTACGTACAATGCAATATCACTCAGCAATGAAATCTATGTCATCAGGCCCGTAGCAGCATAATGAGTGGATTCAGGTACGATGATTCTAAGTGAAATTAGTCACACAGAAAATGAAACATCATAAGATATCACTAATACACGGAATGTAAACTTGACTACACAAGAACTGAATTACAAAACAGAACAGGGTGTCAAATGTAGAAAACCAACTTATGCTTGCTTAAGGGGATGGGTGAGTTGGGGTGCTGCATAAAACCAGAGATTGAAATGAGCACAGATACCGTTCCATAAGCCAAATATGTAATAGACAAGAGCTACTCCTTGCTCAACGAAGTGGACTCAACACCCCATATTAAACGCCTAAGAATATACCTGACTAGTAAGAATCTACCTGACTAGTAAGAATCTTAAAACCTATGGATTTATATGTCTCCGAAAGAGAATCAAGCGTGTGTACAGCGGCATAAACGCAGCAGTGATAGGATTGCTGAGGTTCGGTGAGCAAATGCAGACCCTTTGAAGTCATATTGCATGGTACCCATTCCATGGGTCTCAACTCTCCAGGTTTAAGGGATTCTTCCTTCAGCTAAAACATGCACGTGGAACCCAGAGTATGATCCACCGTGTGATCGGGAAACGTGTTCAAATGTGTCTCAGTTTTCGTCCCCTGGTACTCGGTTGCAACATTCCAGACGCTTTACTAACACTCTCCCCACTTGGAGAGTCAGTGCCTTTAACCTCCTGTTTGGCCCAGTTTGCAATTTCTGTGGAAGATGAACAGGAATTGGGAGAACCAATGAGAGACTAGGTGGAGGTGTCCGGACGGGCCAATTTAACTCTCATTTCCCACCAGGAAGAGGAATTAACCAAAGGCTCAGCATGCCGTGCCGGAACCAAACTAGGGCCTGAAGCAATCCTGCGGTGTTGCGGCCAGCTCACAAGAAAGCGAGTTGAAGAAAGGAGCTCAGGGGCACTGTAATTCACAAACCTGCACAGTTATAAATGACAGCTATCGTCCAAAAATATACTGAAGTAAGGCTGCCAAGAGTACTTGAAAGCGGGGCAGAATTGCAGGAAACCGATTTCAGGAGGTAGACTGGAATTGCATTTAAAGCATAGGAAAAGAGGCAGAACGTCCACAATGATGCACTTGGCCAAAAAGGGCGTATGCGTTTTTTCCTGAATATATTCAAGAAAAAACGCATACGCCCTTTTTGGCCAAACAAGCAAGCTTGCAAAGGAAATCTGCACTACAATGAAGTCTCACTGCCCCCCGGTCAAAAGGGCCATCTGAAAAAAGTGTAAAATCCAGAAAGGCAGGACAGGCCATGGAGAACTGGGAGCCTTGTTATGCTGATGGGCGAGATGTAAATGGCCAACAGCCACTCTGGAGAAGTGTATGGTGTTTCCTGAAACATCCAAAAAACTAAGCAACAGAGCCTAGGGCACTTCCACTTATGGTCCTATAGCTTAGGGAAATTAAAATCAAAAAGACACAGCCACCCCAATGTTTGGGATGGCTCTGTTTACAAGAACCTCGTTTACGGTACAAGTTAAATATCGCAAAAAGCGAAAAATGGATAAAGAAGTTGTGGTACTTACGTACAATGCAATATCACTCAGCAATGAAATCTATGACATCAGGCCCGGAGCAGCATAATGAGTGGATTCAGGTACGATGATTCTAAGTGAAATTAGTCACACAGAAAAAGAAACATCATAAGATATCACTACTACACGGAATGTAAACTTGGCTACACAGGAACTGAATTACAAAACAGAACAGGGTCAAAAATGTAGAAAACCAACTTATGCTTGCTTAAGGGGAAAGCCGATATGGGGTGCTGCATGAAACCAGAGATTAAAATTGGCACAGATACCGTTCCATAAGCCAAAAATATAATAGACAAAAGGTACTCCTTGCTCAACGAAGTGGACTCAACACCCTATATTAAACGCCTAGGAATATACCTGACTAGTAAGAATCTACCTGACTAGTAAGAATCTTAAAACCTATAGATTTATATGTCTCCGAAAGAGAATCAAGCGTGTGTACAGCGGCATAAACGCAGCAGTGATAGGATTGGTGAGGTTCGGTGAGCAAATGCAGACCCTTTGAAGACTTATTGCATGGTACCCATTCCATGGGTCTCAACTCTCCAGGTTTAAGGGATTCTTCCTTCAGCTAAAACATGCATGTGGAACCCAGAGTATGATCCACCGTGTGATCGGGAAACGTGTTCAAATGTGTCTCAGTTTTCGTCCCCTGATACTCGGGTGCAACATTCCAGACGCTTTACTAACACTCTCCCCACTTGGAGAGTCAGTGCCTTTAACCTCCTGTATGGCCCAATTTGGAATTTCTGTGGAAAATGAACAGGAATAGGGAGAACCAATGAGAGACTAGGTGGAGGTGTCTGGACGGGCAAATTTAACTCTCATTTCCCACCAGGAAGAGGAATTAACCAAAGGCTCAGCGTGCCATGCCGGAACCACACTAGGACCAGAAGCAATCCTGCGGTGTTGCGGCCAGCTCACAAGAAAGCGAGTTGAAGAAAGGAGCTCAGGGGCACTGTAATTCACAAACCTGCAGAGATATAAATGACAGCTATCTTCCAAAAATATATTGAATTAGGATGCCAAGAGGAGTTGAAAGCAGGGCAGAATTGCAGGAATCCGATTTCAGGATGTACACTGGAATTGCAAGTAAAGCATAGGAAAAGAGGCAGAACGTCCACAATGATGCACTTGGCCAAAAAGGGCGTATGCGTTTTTTCCTGAATATATTCAGGAAAAAACGCATACGCCCTTTTTGGCCAACCAAGCAAGCTTGAAAAGGAAATCTGCACTACAATGTAGTCTCACTGCCCCCCGGTCAAAAGGGCCATTTGAAAAAAGTGTAAAATCCAGAAAGGCAGGACAGGCCATGGAGAACTGGGAGCCTTGTTATGCTGATGGGCGGGATGTAAATTGCCAGCAGCCACTCTGGAGAAGTGTATGGTGTTTCCCGAAACATCCAAAAAACAAAGCAACAGAGCCTAGGGCACTTCCACTTATGGTCCTATAGCTTAGGGAAATTAAAATCAAAAAGACACAGCCACCCCAAAGTTTGGGACGGCTCTGTTTACAAGAACCTCGTTTACGGTACAAGTTCAATATCACAGAAAGTGAAAAATGGATAAAGAAATTGTGGTACTTACGTACAATGCAATATCACTCAGCAATGAAATCTATGTCATCAGGCCCGTAGCAGCATAATGAGTGGATTCAGGTACGATGATTCTAAGTGAAATTAGTCACACAGAAAAAGAAACATCATAAGATATCACTAATACACGGAATGTAAACTTGGCTACACAAGAACTGAATTACAAAACAGAACAGGGTGTCAAATGTAGAAAACCAACTTATGCTTGCTTAAGGGGACGGGTGAGTTGGGGTGCTGCATAAAACCAGAAATTGAAATGAGCACAGATACCGTTCCATAAGCCAAATATGTAATAGACAAGAGCTACTCCTTGCTCAACGAAGTGGACTCAACACCCCATATTAAACGCCTAAGAATATACCTGACTAGTAAGAATCTACCTGACTAGTAAGAATCTTAAAACCTATGGATTTATATGTCTCCGAAAGAGAATCAAGCGTGTGTACAGCGGCATAAACGCAGCAGTGATAGGATTGCTGAGGTTCGGTGAGCAAATGCAGACCCTTTGAAGTCATATTGCATGGTACCCATTCCATGGGTCTCAACTCTCCAGGTTTAATGGATTCTTCCTTCAGCTAAAACATGCATGTGGAACCCAGAGTATGATCCACCGTGTGATCGGGAAACGTGTTCAAATGTGTCTCAGTTTTCGTCCCCTGGTACTCGGTTGCAACATTCCAGATGCTTTACTAACACTCTCCCCACTTGGAGAGTCAGTGCCTTTAACCTCCTGTTTGGCCCAGTTTGCAATTTCTGTGGAAAATGAACAGGAATAGGGAGAACCAATGAGAGACTAGGTGGAGGTGTCCGGACGGGCAAATTTAACTCTCATTTCCCACCAGGAAGAGGAATTAACCAAAGGCTCAGCATGCCGTGCCGGAACCAAACTAGGGCCTGAAGCAATCCTGCGGTGTTGCGGCCAGCTCACAAGAAAGCGAGTTGAAGAAAGGAGCTCAGGGGCACTGTAATTCACAAACCTGCAGAGTTATAAATGACAGCTATCTTCCAAAAATATATTGAAGTAAGGCTGCCAAGAGGAGTTGAAAGCGGGGCAGAATTGCAGGAAACCGATTTCAGGAGGTAGACTGGAATTGCATGTAAAGCATAGGAAAAGAGGCAGAACGTCCACAATGATACACTTGTCCAAAAAGGGCGTATGCGTTTTTTCCTGAATATATTCAGGGAAAAACGCATACGCCCTTTTTGGCCAACCAAGCAAGCTTGCAAAGGAAATCTGCACTACAATGAAGTCTCACTGCCCCCCGGTCAAAAGGGCCATCTGAAAAAAGTGTAAAATCCAGAAAGGCAGGACAGGCCATTGAGAACTGGGAGCCTTGTTATGCTGATGGGCGGGATGTAAATTGCCAGCAGCCACTCTGGAGAAGTGTATGGTGTTTCCTGAAACATCCAAAAAACAAAGCAACAGAGCCTAGGGCACTTCCACTTATGGTCCTATAGCTTAGGGAAATTAAAATCAAAAAGACACAGCCACCCCAAAGTTTGGGACGGCTCTGTTTACAAGAACCTCGTTTAAGGTACAAGTTCAATATCACAGAAAGCGAAAAATGGATAAAGAAATTGTGGTACTTACGTACAATGCAATATCACTCAGCAATGAAATCTATGTCATCAGGCCCGTAGCAGCATAATGAGTGGATTCAGGTACGATGATTCTAAGTGAAATTAGTCACACAGAAAATGAAACATCATAAGATATCACTAATACACGGAATGTAAACTTGGCTACACAAGAACTGAATTACAAAACAGAACAGGGTGTCAAATGTAGAAAACCAACTTATGCTTGCTTAAGGGGACGGGTGAGTTGGGGTGCTGCATAAAACCAGAGATTGAAATGAGCACAGATACCGTTCCATAAGCCAAATATGTAATAGACAAGAGCTACTCCTTGCTCAACGAAGTGGACTCAACACCCCATATTAAACGCCTAAGAATATACCTGACTAGTAAGAATCTACCTGACTAGTAAGAATCTTAAAACCTATGGATTTATATGTCTCCGAAAGAGAATCAAGCGTGTGTACAGCGGCATAAACGCAGCAGTGATAGGATTGCTGAGGTTCGGTGAGCAAATGCAGACCCTTTGAAGTCATATTGCATGGTACCCATTCCATGGGTCTCAACTCTCCAGGTTTAAGGGATTCTTCCTTCAGCTAAAACATGCACGTGGAACCCAGAGTATGATCCACCATGTGATCGGGAAACGTGTTCAAATGTGTCTCAGTTTTCGTCCCCTGGTACTCGGTTGCAACATTCCAGACGCTTTACTAACACTCTCCCCACTTGGAGAGTCAGTGCCTTTAACCTCCTGTTTGGCCCAGTTTGCAATTTCTGTGGAAGATGAACAGGAATTGGGAGAACCAATGAGAGACTAGGTGGAGGTGTCCGGACGGGCAAATTTAACTCTCATTTCCCACCAGGAAGAGGAATTAACCAAAGGCTCAGCATGCCGTGCCGGAACCAAACTAGGGCCTGAAGCAATCCTGCGGTGTTGCGGCCAGCTCACAAGAAAGCGAGTTGAAGAAAGGAGCTCAGGGGCACTGTAATTCACAAACCTGCAGAGTTATAAATGACAGCTATCTTCCAAAAATATATTGAATTAGGATGCCAAGAGGAGTTGAAAGCAGGGCAGAATTGCAGGAAACCGATTTCAGGAGGTAGACTGGAATTGCATGTAAAGCATAGGAAAAGAGGCAGAACGTCCACAATGATGCACTTGGCCAAAAAGGGTGTATGCGTTTTTTCCTGAATATATTCAGGGAAAAACGCATACGCCCTTTTTGGCCAACCAAGCAAGCTTGCAAAGGAAATCTGCACTACAATGAAGTCTCACTGCCCCCCGGTCAAAAGGGCCATCTGAAAAAAGTGTAAAATCCAGAAAGGCAGGACAGGCCATTGAGAACTGGGAGCCTTGTTATGCTGATGGGCGGGATGTAAATTGCCAGCAGCCACTCTGGAGAAGTGTATGGTGTTTCCTGAAACATCCAAAAAACAAAGCAACAGAGCCTAGGGCACTTCCACTTATGGTCCTATAGCTTAGGGAAATTAAAATCAAAAAGACACAGCCACCCCAAAGTTTGGGATGGCTCTGTTTACAAGAACCTCGTTTAAGGTACAAGTTCAATATCACAGAAAGCGAAAAATGGATAAAGAAATTGTGGTACTTACGTACAATGCAATATCACTCAGCAATGAAATCTATGTCATCAGGCCCGTAGCAGCATAATGAGTGGATTCAGGTACGATGATTCTAAGTGAAATTAGTCACACAGAAAATGAAACATCATAAGATATCACTAATACACGGAATGTAAACTTGACTACACAAGAACTGAATTACAAAACAGAACAGGGTGTCAAATGTAGAAAACCAACTTATGCTTGCTTAAGGGGATGGGTGAGTTGGGGTGCTGCATAAAACCAGAGATTGAAATGAGCACAGATACCGTTCCATAAGCCAAATATGTAATAGACAAGAGCTACTCCTTGCTCAACGAAGTGGACTCAACACCCCATATTAAACGCCTAAGAATATACCTGACTAGTAAGAATCTACCTGACTAGTAAGAATCTTAAAACCTATGGATTTATATGTCTCCGAAAGAGAATCAAGCGTGTGTACAGCGGCATAAACGCAGCAGTGATAGGATTGCTGAGGTTCGGTGAGCAAATGCAGACCCTTTGAAGTCATATTGCATGGTACCCATTCCATGGGTCTCAACTCTCCAGGTTTAAGGGATTCTTCCTTCAGCTAAAACATGCACGTGGAACCCAGAGTATGATCCACCGTGTGATCGGGAAACGTGTTCAAATGTGTCTCAGTTTTCGTCCCCTGGTACTCGGTTGCAACATTCCAGACGCTTTACTAACACTCTCCCCACTTGGAGAGTCAGTGCCTTTAACCTCCTGTTTGGCCCAGTTTGCAATTTCTGTGGAAGATGAACAGGAATTGGGAGAACCAATGAGAGACTAGGTGGAGGTGTCCGGACGGGCCAATTTAACTCTCATTTCCCACCAGGAAGAGGAATTAACCAAAGGCTCAGCATGCCGTGCCGGAACCAAACTAGGGCCTGAAGCAATCCTGCGGTGTTGCGGCCAGCTCACAAGAAAGCGAGTTGAAGAAAGGAGCTCAGGGGCACTGTAATTCACAAACCTGCACAGTTATAAATGACAGCTATCGTCCAAAAATATACTGAAGTAAGGCTGCCAAGAGTACTTGAAAGCGGGGCAGAATTGCAGGAAACCGATTTCAGGAGGTAGACTGGAATTGCATTTAAAGCATAGGAAAAGAGGCAGAACGTCCACAATGATGCACTTGGCCAAAAAGCGCGTATGCGTTTTTTCCTGAATATATTCAAGAAAAAACGCATACGCCCTTTTTGGCCAAACAAGCAAGCTTGCAAAGGAAATCTGCACTACAATGAAGTCTCACTGCCCCCCGGTCAAAAGGGCCATCTGAAAAAAGTGTAAAATCCAGAAAGGCAGGACAGGCCATGGAGAACTGGGAGCCTTGTTATGCTGATGGGCGAGATGTAAATGGCCAACAGCCACTCTGGAGAAGTGTATGGTGTTTCCTGAAACATCCAAAAAACTAAGCAACAGAGCCTAGGGCACTTCCACTTATGGTCCTATAGCTTAGGGAAATTAAAATCAAAAAGACACAGCCACCCCAATGTTTGGGATGGCTCTGTTTACAAGAACCTCGTTTACGGTACAAGTTAAATATCGCAAAAAGCGAAAAATGGATAAAGAAGTTGTGGTACTTACGTACAATGCAATATCACTCAGCAATGAAATCTATGACATCAGGCCCGGAGCAGCATAATGAGTGGATTCAGGTACGATGATTCTAAGTGAAATTAGTCACACAGAAAAAGAAACATCATAAGATATCACTACTACACGGAATGTAAACTTGGCTACACAGGAACTGAATTACAAAACAGAACAGGGTCAAAAATGTAGAAAACCAACTTATGCTTGCTTAAGGGGAAAGCCGATATGGGGTGCTGCATGAAACCAGAGATTAAAATTGGCACAGATACCGTTCCATAAGCCAAAAATATAATAGACAAAAGGTACTCCTTGCTCAACGAAGTGGACTCAACACCCTATATTAAACGCCTAGGAATATACCTGACTAGTAAGAATCTACCTGACTAGTAAGAATCTTAAAACCTATAGATTTATATGTCTCCGAAAGAGAATCAAGCGTGTGTACAGCGGCATAAACGCAGCAGTGATAGGATTGGTGAGGTTCGGTGAGCAAATGCAGACCCTTTGAAGACTTATTGCATGGTACCCATTCCATGGGTCTCAACTCTCCAGGTTTAAGGGATTCTTCCTTCAGCTAAAACATGCATGTGGAACCCAGAGTATGATCCACCGTGTGATCGGGAAACGTGTTCAAATGTGTCTCAGTTTTCGTCCCCTGATACTCGGGTGCAACATTCCAGACGCTTTACTAACACTCTCCCCACTTGGAGAGTCAGTGCCTTTAACCTCCTGTATGGCCCAATTTGGAATTTCTGTGGAAAATGAACAGGAATAGGGAGAACCAATGAGAGACTAGGTGGAGGTGTCTGGACGGGCAAATTTAACTCTCATTTCCCACCAGGAAGAGGAATTAACCAAAGGCTCAGCGTGCCATGCCGGAACCACACTAGGACCAGAAGCAATCCTGCGGTGTTGCGGCCAGCTCACAAGAAAGCGAGTTGAAGAAAGGAGCTCAGGGGCACTGTAATTCACAAACCTGCAGAGATATAAATGACAGCTATCTTCCAAAAATATATTGAATTAGGATGCCAAGAGGAGTTGAAAGCAGGGCAGAATTGCAGGAATCCGATTTCAGGATGTACACTGGAATTGCAAGTAAAGCATAGGAAAAGAGGCAGAACGTCCACAATGATGCACTTGGCCAAAAAGGGCGTATGCGTTTTTTCCTGAATATATTCAGGAAAAAACGCATACGCCCTTTTTGGCCAACCAAGCAAGCTTGAAAAGGAAATCTGCACTACAATGTAGTCTCACTGCCCCCCGGTCAAAAGGGCCATCTGAAAAAAGTGTAAAATCCAGAAAGGCAGGACAGGCCATGGAGAACTGGGAGCCTTGTTATGCTGATGGGCGGGATGTAAATTGCCAGCAGCCACTCTGGAGAAGTGTATGGTGTTTCCCGAAACATCCAAAAAACAAAGCAACAGAGCCTAGGGCACTTCCACTTATGGTCCTATAGCTTAGGGAAATTAAAATCAAAAAGACACAGCCACCCCAAAGTTTGGGACGGCTCTGTTTACAAGAACCTCGTTTACGGTACAAGTTCAATATCACAGAAAGCGAAAAATGGATAAAGAAATTGTGGTACTTACGTACAATGCAATATCACTCAGCAATGAAATCTATGTCATCAGGCCCGTAGCAGCATAATGAGTGGATTCAGGTACGATGATTCTAAGTGAAATTAGTCACACAGAAAAAGAAACATCATAAGATATCACTAATACACGGAATGTAAACTTGGCTACACAAGAACTGAATTACAAAACAGAACAGGGTGTCAAATGTAGAAAACCAACTTATGCTTGCTTAAGGGGACGGGTGAGTTGGGGTGCTGCATAAAACCAGAAATTGAAATGAGCACAGATACCGTTCCATAAGCCAAATATGTAATAGACAAGAGCTACTCCTTGCTCAACGAAGTGGACTCAACACCCCATATTAAACGCCTAAGAATATACCTGACTAGTAAGAATCTACCTGACTAGTAAGAATCTTAAAACCTATGGATTTATATGTCTCCGAAAGAGAATCAAGCGTGTGTACAGCGGCATAAACGCAGCAGTGATAGGATTGCTGAGGTTCGGTGAGCAAATGCAGACCCTTTGAAGTCATATTGCATGGTACCCATTCCATGGGTCTCAACTCTCCAGGTTTAATGGATTCTTCCTTCAGCTAAAACATGCATGTGGAACCCAGAGTATGATCCACCGTGTGATCGGGAAACGTGTTCAAATGTGTCTCAGTTTTCGTCCCCTGGTACTCGGTTGCAACATTCCAGATGCTTTACTAACACTCTCCCCACTTGGAGAGTCAGTGCCTTTAACCTCCTGTTTGGCCCAGTTTGCAATTTCTGTGGAAAATGAACAGGAATAGGGAGAACCAATGAGAGACTAGGTGGAGGTGTCCGGACGGGCAAATTTAACTCTCATTTCCCACCAGGAAGAGGAATTAACCAAAGGCTCAGCATGCCGTGCCGGAACCAAACTAGGGCCTGAAGCAATCCTGCGGTGTTGCGGCCAGCTCACAAGAAAGCGAGTTGAAGAAAGGAGCTCAGGGGCACTGTAATTCACAAACCTGCAGAGTTATAAATGACAGCTATCTTCCAAAAATATATTGAAGTAAGGCTGCCAAGAGGAGTTGAAAGCGGGGCAGAATTGCAGGAAACCGATTTCAGGAGGTAGACTGGAATTGCATGTAAAGCATAGGAAAAGAGGCAGAACGTCCACAATGATACACTTGTCCAAAAAGGGCGTATGCGTTTTTTCCTGAATATATTCAGGGAAAAACGCATACGCCCTTTTTGGCCAACCAAGCAAGCTTGCAAAGGAAATCTGCACTACAATGAAGTCTCACTGCCCCCCGGTCAAAAGGGCCATCTGAAAAAAGTGTAAAATCCAGAAAGGCAGGACAGGCCATTGAGAACTGGGAGCCTTGTTATGCTGATGGGCGGGATGTAAATTGCCAGCAGCCACTCTGGAGAAGTGTATGGTGTTTCCTGAAACATCCAAAAAACAAAGCAACAGAGCCTAGGGCACTTCCACTTATGGTCCTATAGCTTAGGGAAATTAAAATCAAAAAGACACAGCCACCCCAAAGTTTGGGACGGCTCTGTTTACAAGAACCTCGTTTAAGGTACAAGTTCAATATCACAGAAAGCGAAAAATGGATAAAGAAATTGTGGTACTTACGTACAATGCAATATCACTCAGCAATGAAATCTATGTCATCAGGCCCGTAGCAGCATAATGAGTGGATTCAGGTACGATGATTCTAAGTGAAATTAGTCACACAGAAAATGAAACATCATAAGATATCACTAATACACGGAATGTAAACTTGGCTACACAAGAACTGAATTACAAAACAGAACAGGGTGTCAAATGTAGAAAACCAACTTATGCTTGCTTAAGGGGACGGGTGAGTTGGGGTGCTGCATAAAACCAGAGATTGAAATGAGCACAGATACCGTTCCATAAGCCAAATATGTAATAGACAAGAGCTACTCCTTGCTCAACGAAGTGGACTCAACACCCCATATTAAACGCCTAAGAATATACCTGACTAGTAAGAATCTACCTGACTAGTAAGAATCTTAAAACCTATGGATTTATATGTCTCCGAAAGAGAATCAAGCGTGTGTACAGCGGCATAAACGCAGCAGTGATAGGATTGCTGAGGTTCGGTGAGCAAATGCAGACCCTTTGAAGTCATATTGCATGGTACCCATTCCATGGGTCTCAACTCTCCAGGTTTAAGGGATTCTTCCTTCAGCTAAAACATGCACGTGGAACCCAGAGTATGATCCACCATGTGATCGGGAAACGTGTTCAAATGTGTCTCAGTTTTCGTCCCCTGGTACTCGGTTGCAACATTCCAGACGCTTTACTAACACTCTCCCCACTTGGAGAGTCAGTGCCTTTAACCTCCTGTTTGGCCCAGTTTGCAATTTCTGTGGAAGATGAACAGGAATTGGGAGAACCAATGAGAGACTAGGTGGAGGTGTCCGGACGGGCAAATTTAACTCTCATTTCCCACCAGGAAGAGGAATTAACCAAAGGCTCAGCATGCCGTGCCGGAACCAAACTAGGGCCTGAAGCAATCCTGCGGTGTTGCGGCCAGCTCACAAGAAAGCGAGTTGAAGAAAGGAGCTCAGGGGCACTGTAATTCACAAACCTGCAGAGTTATAAATGACAGCTATCTTCCAAAAATATATTGAATTAGGATGCCAAGAGGAGTTGAAAGCAGGGCAGAATTGCAGGAAACCGATTTCAGGAGGTAGACTGGAATTGCATGTAAAGCATAGGAAAAGAGGCAGAACGTCCACAATGATGCACTTGGCCAAAAAGGGTGTATGCGTTTTTTCCTGAATATATTCAGGGAAAAACGCATACGCCCTTTTTGGCCAACCAAGCAAGCTTGCAAAGGAAATCTGCACTACAATGAAGTCTCACTGCCCCCCGGTCAAAAGGGCCATCTGAAAAAAGTGTAAAATCCAGAAAGGCAGGACAGGCCATTGAGAACTGGGAGCCTTGTTATGCTGATGGGCGGGATGTAAATTGCCAGCAGCCACTCTGGAGAAGTGTATGGTGTTTCCTGAAACATCCAAAAAACAAAGCAACAGAGCCTAGGGCACTTCCACTTATGGTCCTATAGCTTAGGGAAATTAAAATCAAAAAGACACAGCCACCCCAAAGTTTGGGATGGCTCTGTTTACAAGAACCTCGTTTAAGGTACAAGTTCAATATCACAGAAAGCGAAAAATGGATAAAGAAATTGTGGTACTTACGTACAATGCAATATCACTCAGCAATGAAATCTATGTCATCAGGCCCGTAGCAGCATAATGAGTGGATTCAGGTACGATGATTCTAAGTGAAATTAGTCACACAGAAAATGAAACATCATAAGATATCACTAATACACGGAATGTAAACTTGACTACACAAGAACTGAATTACAAAACAGAACAGGGTGTCAAATGTAGAAAACCAACTTATGCTTGCTTAAGGGGATGGGTGAGTTGGGGTGCTGCATAAAACCAGAGATTGAAATGAGCACAGATACCGTTCCATAAGCCAAATATGTAATAGACAAGAGCTACTCCTTGCTCAACGAAGTGGACTCAACACCCCATATTAAACGCCTAAGAATATACCTGACTAGTAAGAATCTACCTGACTAGTAAGAATCTTAAAACCTATGGATTTATATGTCTCCGAAAGAGAATCAAGCGTGTGTACAGCGGCATAAACGCAGCAGTGATAGGATTGCTGAGGTTCGGTGAGCAAATGCAGACCCTTTGAAGTCATATTGCATGGTACCCATTCCATGGGTCTCAACTCTCCAGGTTTAAGGGATTCTTCCTTCAGCTAAAACATGCACGTGGAACCCAGAGTATGATCCACCGTGTGATCGGGAAACGTGTTCAAATGTGTCTCAGTTTTCGTCCCCTGGTACTCGGTTGCAACATTCCAGACGCTTTACTAACACTCTCCCCACTTGGAGAGTCAGTGCCTTTAACCTCCTGTTTGGCCCAGTTTGCAATTTCTGTGGAAGATGAACAGGAATTGGGAGAACCAATGAGAGACTAGGTGGAGGTGTCCGGACGGGCCAATTTAACTCTCATTTCCCACCAGGAAGAGGAATTAACCAAAGGCTCAGCATGCCGTGCCGGAACCAAACTAGGGCCTGAAGCAATCCTGCGGTGTTGCGGCCAGCTCACAAGAAAGCGAGTTGAAGAAAGGAGCTCAGGGGCACTGTAATTCACAAACCTGCAGAGTTATAAATGACAGCTATCTTCCAAAAATATATTGAATTAGGATGCCAAGAGGAGTTGAAAGCAGGGCAGAATTGCAGGAAACCGATTTCAGGAGGTAGACTGGAATTGCATGTAAAGCATAGGAAAAGAGGCAGAACGTCCACAATGATGCACTTGGCCAAAAAGGGTGTATGCGTTTTTTCCTGAATATATTCAGGAAAAAACGCATACGCCCTTTTTGGCCAACCAAGCAAGCTTGCAAAGGAAATCTGCACTACAATGAAGTCTCACTGCCCCCCGGTCAAAAGGGCCATCTGAAAAAAGTGTAAAATCCAGAAAGGCAGGACAGGCCATGGAGAACTGGGAGCCTAGTTATGCTGATGGGCGGGATGTAAATTGCCAGCAGCCACTCTGGAGAAGTGTATGGTGTTTCCTGAAACATCCAAAAAACAAAGCAACAGAGCCTAGGGCACTTCCACTTATGGTCCTATAGCTTAGGGAAATTAAAATCAAAAAGACACAGCCACCCCAAAGTTTGGGACGGCTCTGTTTACAAGAACCTCGTTTACGGTACAAATTCAATATCACAGAAAGCGAAAAATGGATAAAGAAATTGTGGTACTTACGTACAATGCAATATCACTCAGCAATGAAATCTATGTCATCAGGCCCGTAGCAGCATAAAGAGTGGATTCAGGTACGATGATTCTAAGTGAAATTAGTCACACAGAAAAAGAAACATCATAAGATATCACTAATACACGGAATGTAAACTTGGCTACGCAAGAACTGAATTACAAAACAGAACAGGGTGTCAAATGTAGAAAACCAACTTATGCTTGCTTAAGGGGACGGGTGAGTTGGTGTGCTGCATAAAACCAGAGATTGAAATGAGCACAGATACCGTTCCATAAGCCAAATATGTAATAGACAAGAGCTACTACTTGCTCAACGAAGTGGACTCAACACCCCATATTAAACGCCTAAGAATATACCTGACTAGTAAGAATCTACCTGACTAGTAAGAATCTTAAAACCTATGGATTTATATGTCTCCGAAAGAGTATCAAGTGTGTGTACAGCAGCATAAATGCAGCAGTGATAGGATTGGTGAGGTTCGGTGAGCAAATGCAGACCCTTTGAAGTCATATTGCATGGTACCCATTCCATGGGTCTCAACTCTCCATGTTTAAGGGATTCTTCCTTCAGCTAAAACATGCATGTGGAACCCAGAGTATGATCCACCATGTGGTCGGAAAACGTGTTCAAATGTGTCTCAGTTTTTGTCCCCTGGTACTCGGGTGCAACATTCCAGACGCTTTACTAACACTCTCCCCACTTGGAGAGTCAGTGCCTTTAACCTCCTGTTTGGCCCAGTTAGCAATTTCTGCGGAAGATGAACAGGAATAGGGAGAACAAATGAGAGATTAGGTGGAGGTGTCCGGACGGGCCAATTTAACTCTCATTTCCCACCAGGAAGAGGAATTAACCAAAGGCTCAGCATGCCGTGCCGGAACCAAACTAGGGCCTGAACAATCCTGCGGTGTTGCGGCCAGCTCACAAGAAAGCGAGTTGAAGAAAGGAGCTCAGGGGCACTGTAATTCACAAACCTGCAGAGTTATAAAGGACAGCTATCTTCCAAAAATATATTGAAGTAAGGCTGCCAAGAGGAGTTGAAAGGGGGGCAGAATTGCAGGAAACCGATTTCAGGAGGTAGACTGGAATTGCATGTAAAGCATAGGAAAAGAGGCAGAACGTCCACAATGATGCACTTGGCCAAAAAGGGCGTATGCGTTTTTTCCTGAATATATTCAGGAAAAAACGCATACGCCCTTTTTGGCCAACCAAGCAAGCTTGCAAAGGAAATCTGCACTACAATGAAGTCTCACTTCCCCCCGGTCAAAAGGGCCATCTGAAAAAAGTGTAAAATCCAGAAAGTCAGGACAGGCCATGGAGAACTGGGAGCCTAGTTATGCTGATGGGCGGGATGTAAATTGCCAGCAGCCACTCTGGAGAAGTGTATGGTGTTTCCTGAAACATCCAAAAAACAAAGCAACAGAGCCTAGGGCACTTCCACTTATTGTCCTATAGCTTAGGGAAATTAAAATCAAAAAGACACAGCCACCCCAAAGTTTGGGACGGCTCTGTTTACAAGAACCTCGTTTACGGTACAAGTTCAATATCACAGAAAGCGAAAAATGGATAAAGAAATTGTGGTACTTACGTACAATGCAATATCACTCAGCAATGAAATCTATGTCAACAGGCCCGTAGCAGCATAATGAGTGGATTCAGGTACGATGATTCTAAGTGAAATTAGTCACACAGAAAAAGAAACATCATAAGATATCACTAATACACGGAATGTAAACTTGGCTACACAAGAACTGAATTACAAAACAGAACAGGGTGTCAAATGTAGAAAACCAACTTATGCTTGCTTAAGGGGACGGGTGAGTTGGGGTGCTGCATAAAACCAGAGATTGAAATTAGCACAGATACCGTTCCATAAGCCAAATATGTAATAGACAAGAGCTACTCCTTGCTCAACGAAGTGGACTCAACACTCCATATTAAACGCCTAAGAATATACCTGACTAGTAAGAATCTTAAAACCTATGGATTTATATGTCTCCGAAAGAGAATCAAGCGTGTGTACAGCGGCATAAACGCAGCAGTGATAGGATTGCTGAGGTTCGGTGAGCAAATGCAGACCCTTTGAAGTCATATTGCATGGTACCCATTCCATGGGTCTCAACTCTCCAGGTTTAAGGGATTCTTCCTTCAGCTAAAACATGCACGTGGAACCCAGAGTATGATCCACCGTGTGATCGGGAAACGTGTTCAAATGTGTCTCAGTTTTCGTCCCCTGGTACTCGGTTGCAACATTCCAGACGCTTTACTAACACTCTCCCCACTTGGAGAGTCAGTGCCTTTAACCTCCTATTTGGCACAGTTTGCAATTTCTGCGGAAGATGAACAGGAATAGGGAGAACCAATGAGAGATTAGGTGGAGGTGTCCGGACGGGCCAATTTAACTCTCATTTCCCACCAGGAAGAGGAATTAACCAAAGGCTCAGCATGCCGTGCCGGAACCAAACTAGGGCCTGAAGCAATCCTGCGGTGTTGCGGCCAGCTCACAAGAAAGCGAGTTGAAGAAAGGAGCTCAGGGGCACTGTAATTCACAAACCTGCAGAGTTATAAATGACAGCTATCTTCCAAAAATATATTGAATTAGGATGCCAAGAGGAGTTGAAAGCAGGGCAGAATTGCAGGAAACCGATTTCAGGAGGTAGACTGGAATTGCATGTAAAGCATAGGAAAAGAGGCAGAACGTCCACAATGATGCACTTGGCCAAAAAGGGTGTATGCGTTTTTTCCTGAATATATTCAGGAAAAAACGCATACGCCCTTTTTGGCCAACCAAGCAAGCTTGCAAAGGAAATCTGCACTACAATGAAGTCTCACTGCCCCCCGGTCAAAAGGGCCATCTGAAAAAAGTGTAAAATCCAGAAAGGCAGGACAGGCCATGGAGAACTGGGAGCCTAGTTATGCTGATGGGTGGGATGTAAATTGCCAGCAGCCACTCTGGAGAAGTGTATGGTGTTTCCTGAAACATCCAAAAAACAAAGCAACAGAGCCTAGGGCACTTCCACTTATGGTCCTATAGCTTAGGGAAATTAAAATCAAAAAGACACAGCCACCCCAAAGTTTGGGACGGCTCTGTTGACAAGAACCTCGTTTACGGTACAAGTTCAATATCACAGAAAGCGAAAAATGGATAAAGAAATTGTGGTACTTACGTACAATGCAATATCACTCAGCAATGAAATCTATGTCATCAGGCCCGTAGCAGCATAATGAGTGGATTCAGGTACGATGATTCTAAGTGAAATTAGTCACACAGAAAAAGAAACATCATAAGATATCTCTAATACACGGAATGTAAACTTGGCTACACAAGAACTGAATTACAAAACAGAACAGGGTGTCAAATGTAGAAAACCAACTTATGCTTGCTTAAGGGGACGGGTGAGTTGGGGTGCTGCATAAAACCAGAGATTGAAATGAGCACAGATACCGTTCCATAAGCCAAATATGTAATAGACAAGAGCTACTACTTGCTCAACGAAGTGGACTCAACACCCCATATTAAACGCCTAAGAATATACCTGACTAGTAAGAATCTACCTGACTAGTAAGAATCTTAAAACCTATGGATTTATATGTCTCCGAAAGAGAATCAAGTGTGTGTACAGCGGCATAAACGCAGCAGTGATAGGATTGGTGAGGTTCGGTGAGCAAATGCAGACCCTTTGAAGTCATATTGCATGGTACCCATTCCATGGGTCTCAACTCTCCCTGTTTAAGGGATTCTTCCTTCAGCTAAAACATGCATGTGGAACCCAGAGTATGATCCACCGTGTGATCGGAAAACGTGTTCAAATGTGTCTCAGTTTTCGTCCCCTGGTACTCGGGTGCAACATTCCAGACGCTTTACTAACACTCTCCCCACTTGGAGAGTCAGTGCCTTTAACCTCCTGTTTGGCCCAGTTTGCAATTTCTGTGGAAAATGAACAGGAATAGGGAGAACCAATGAGAGACTAGGTGGAGGTGACCGGACGGGCAAATTTAACTCTCATTTCCCACCAGGAAGAGGAATTAACCAAAGGCTCAGCATGCCGTGCCGGAACCAAACTAGGGCCTGAAGCAATCCTGCGGTGTTGCGGCCAGCTCACAAGAAAGCGAGTTGAAGAAAGGAGCTCAGGGGCACTGTAATTCACAAACCTGCAGAGTTATAAATGACAGCTATCTTCCAAAAATATATTGAATTAGGATGCCAAGAGGAGTTGAAAGCAGGGCAGAATTGCAGGAAACCGATTTCAGGAAGTAGACTGGAATTGCATGTAAAGCATAGGAAAAGAGGCAGAACGTCCACAATGATGCACTTGGCCAAAAAGGGCGTATGCGTTTTTTCCTGAATATATTCAGGAAAAAACGCATACGCCCTTTTTGGCCAACCAAGCAAGCTTGCAAAGGAAATCTGCACTACAATGAAGTCTCACTTCCCCCCGGTCAAAAGGGCCATCTGAAAAAAGTGTAAAATCCAGAAAGGCAGGACAGGCCATGGAGAACTGGGAGCCTAGTTATGCTGATGGGCGGGATGTAAATTGCCAGCAGCCACTCTGGAGAAGTGTATGGTGTTTCCTGAAACATCCAAAAAACAAAGCAACAGAGCCTAGGGCACTTCCACTTATTGTCCTATAGCTTAGGGAAATTAAAATCAAAAAGACACAGCCACCCCAAAGTTTGGGACGGCTCTGTTTACAAGAACCTCGTTTAAGGTACAAGTTCAATATCACAGAAAGCGAAAAATGGATAAAGAAATTGTGGTACTTACGTACAATGCAATATCACTCAGCAATGAAATCTATGTCAACAGGCCCGTAGCAGCATAATGAGTGGATTCAGGTACGATGATTCTAAGTGAAATTAGTCACACAGAAAAAGAAACATCATAAGATATCACTAATACACGGAATGTAAACTTGGCTACACAAGAACTGAATTACAAAACAGAACAGGGTGTCAAATGTAGAAAACCAACTTATGCTTGCTTAAGGGGACGGGTGAGTTGGGGTGCTGCATAAAACCAGACATTGAAATGAGCACAGATACCGTTCCATAAGCCAAATATGTAATAGACAAGAGCTACTCCTTGCTCAACGAAGT
Organism: Leucopleurus acutus; assembly: GCF_964270905.1. Taxonomy (NCBI): domain Eukaryota; kingdom Metazoa; phylum Chordata; class Mammalia; order Artiodactyla; family Delphinidae; genus Leucopleurus; species Leucopleurus acutus. The sequence continues at coordinate 3,601 of NW_028139073.1, read as the reverse complement.
GGACTCAACACTCCATATTAAACGCCTAAGAATATACCTGACTAGTAAGAATCTTAAAACCTATGGATTTATATGTCTCCGAAAGAGAATCAAGCGTGTGTACAGCGGCATAAACGCAGCAGTGATAGGATTGCTGAGGTTCGGTGAGCAAATGCAGACCGTTTGAAGTCATATTGCATGGTACCCATTCCATGGGTCTCAACTCTCCAGGTTTAATGGATTCTTCCTTCAGCTAAAACATGCATGTGGAACCCACAGTATGATCCACCGTGTGATCGGGAAACGTGTTCAAATGTGTCTCAGTTTTCGTCCCCTGGTACTCGGGTGCAACATTCCAGACGCTTTACTAACACTCTCCCCACTTGGAGAGTCAGTGCCTTTAACCTCCTGTTTGGCCCAGTTTGCAATTTCTGTGGAAAATGAACAGGAATAGGGAGAACCAATGAGAGACTAGGTGGAGGTGTCCGGACGGGCAAATTTAACTCTCATTTCCCACCAGGAAGAGGAATTAACCAAAGGCTCAGCATGCCATGCCGGAACCAAACTAGGGCCTGAAGCAATCCTGCGGTGTTGCGGCCAGCTCACAAGAAAGCGAGTTGAAGAAAGGAGCTCAGGGGCACTGTAATTCACAAACCTGCAGAGTTATAAATGACAGCTATCTTCCAAAAATATATTGAAGTAAGGCTGCCAAGAGGAGTTGAAAGCGGGGCAGAATTGCAGGAAACCGATTTCAGGAGGTAGACTGGAATTGCATGTAAAGCATAGGAAAAGAGGCAGAACGTCCACAATGATACACTTGGCCAAAAAGGGCGTATGCGTTTTTTCCTGAATATATTCAGGGAAAAACGCATACGCCCTTTTTGGCCAACCAAGCAAGCTTGCAAAGGAAATCTGCACTACAATGAAGTCTCACTGCCCCCCGGTCAAAAGGGCCATCTGAAAAAAGTGTAAAATCCAGAAAGGCAGGACAGGCCATTGAGAACTGGGAGCCTTGTTATGCTGATGGGCGGGATGTAAATTGCCAGCAGCCACTCTGGAGAAGTGTATGGTGTTTCCTGAAACATCCAAAAAACAAAGCAACAGAGCCTAGGGCACTTCCACTTATGGTCCTATAGCTTAGGGAAATTAAAATCAAAAAGACACAGCCACCCCAAAGTTTGGGACGGCTCTGTTTACAAGAACCTCGTTTAAGGTACAAGTTCAATATCACAGAAAGCGAAAAATGGATAAAGAAATTGTGGTACTTACGTACAATGCAATATCACTCAGCAATGAAATCTATGTCATCAGGCCCGTAGCAGCATAATGAGTGGATTCAGGTACGATGATTCTAAGTGAAATTAGTCACACAGAAAATGAAACATCATAAGATATCACTAATACATGGAATGTAAACTTGGCTACACAAGAACTGAATTACAAAACAGAACAGGGTGTCAAATGTAGAAAACCAACTTATGCTTGCTTAAGGGGATGGGTGAGTTGGGGTGCTGCATAAAACCAGAGATTGAAATGAGCACAGATACCGTTCCATAAGCCAAATATGTACTAGACAAGAGCTACTCCTTGCTCAACGAAGTGGACTCAACACCCCATATTAAACACCTAAGAATATACCTGACTAGTAAGAATCTACCTGACTAGTAAGAATCTTAAAACCTATGGATTTATATGTCTCCGAAAGAGAATCAAGCGTGTGTACAGCGGCATAAACGCAGCAGTGATATTATTGGTGAGGTTCGGTGAGCAAATGCAGACCCTTTGAAGTCATATTGCATGGTACCCATTCCATGGGTCTCAACTCTCCATGTTTAAGGGATTCTTCCTTCAGCTAAAACATGCATGTGGAACCCAGAGTATGATCCACCATGTGGTCGGAAAACGTGTTCAAATGTGTCTCAGTTTTGGTCCCCTGGTACTCGGGTGCAACATTCCAGACGCTTTACTAACACTCTCCCCACTTGGAGAGTCAGTGCCTTTAACCTCCTGTTTGGCCCAGTTAGCAATTTCTGTGGAAGATGAACAGGAATAGGGAGAACCAATGAGAGATTAGGTGGAGGTGTCCGGACGGGCCAATTTAACTCTCATTTCCCACCAGGAAGAGGAATTAACCAAAGGCTCAGCATGCCGTGCCGGAACCAAACTAGGGCCTGAAGCAATCCTGCGGTGTTGCGGCCAGCTCACAAGAAAGCGAGTTGAAGAAAGGAGCTCAGGGGCACTGTAATTCACAAACCTGCAGAGTTATAAATGACAGCTATCTTCCAAAAATATATTGAATTAGGATGCCAAGAGGAGTGGAAAGCAGGGCAGAATTGCAGGAAACCGATTTCAGGAGGTAGACTGGAATTGCATGTAAAGCATAGGAAAAGAGGCAGAACGTCCACAATGATGCACTTGGCCAAAAAGGGCGTATGCGTTTTTTCCTGAATATATTCAAGAAAAAACGCATACGCCCTTTTTGTCCAAACAAGCAAGCTTGCAAAGGAAATCTGCACTACAATGAAGTCTCACTGCCCCCCGGTCAAAAGGGCCATCTGAAAAAACTGTAAAATCCAGAAAGGCAGGACAGGCCATGGAGAACTGGGAGCCTAGTTATGCTGATGGGCGGGATGTAAATTGCCAGCAGCCACTCTGGAGAAGTGTATGGTGTTTCCTGAAACATCCAAAAAACAAAGCAACAGAGCCTAGGGCACTTCCACTTATGGTCCTATAGCTTAGGGAAATTAAAATCAAAAAGACACAGCCACCCCAAAGTTTGGGATGGCTCTGTTTACAAGAACCTCGTTTACGGGACAAGTTCAATATCACAGAAAGCGAAAAATGGATAAAGAAATTGTGGTACTTACGTACAATGCAATATCACTCAGCAATGAAATCTATGTCATCAGGCCCGTAGCAGCATAATGAGTGGATTCAGGTACGATGATTCTAAGTGAAATTAGTCACACATCATTAGATATCACTAATACACGGAATGTAAACTTGGCTACACAAGAACTGAATTACAAAACAGAACAGGGTGTCAAATGTAGAAAACCAACTTATGCTTGCTTAAGGGGACGGGTGAGTTGGGGTGCTGCATAAAACCAGAGATTGAAATGAGCACAGATACCGTTCCATAAGCCAAATATGTAATAGACAAGAGCTACTCCTTGCTCAACGAAGTGGACTCAACACCCCATATTAAACGCCTAAGAATATATCTGACTAGTAAGAATCTGAAAACCTATGGATTTATATGTCTCCGAAAGAGAATCAAGCGTGTGTACAGCGGCATAAACGCAGCAGTGATAGGATTGCTGAGGTTCGGTGAGCAAATGCAGACCCTTTGAAATCATATTGCATGGTACCCATTCCATGGGTTTCAACTCTCCCTGTTTAAGGGATTCTTCCTTCAGCTAAAACATGCATGTGGAACCCAGAGTATGATCCACCGTGTGATCGGAAAACGTGTTCAAATGTGTCTCAATTTTCGTTTCCTGGTACTCGGGTGCAACATTCCAGACGATTTACTAACACTCTCCCCACTTGGAGAGTCAGTGCCTTTAACCTCCTGTTTGGCCCAGTTTGCAATTTCTGTGGAAAATGAACAGGAATAGGG